>NC_090449.1:963774135-964077165 GCF_031143425.1 Pleurodeles waltl | reverse complement strand
GCGCTCCTTTTGCAGCCCCCCATCCATTTGTGATATGTTGGTGGTCATCCCATCTTCCTGGGGCCACCACAAGCTCAAAATGAGCAACTTTGATGGTCAAACATGGTGTAGGACCTGTTGGGCATAATAGGGAGGTCGTTTCTGGAGCATGCATACTTTATTAGCAGCTCTCCCACTGTGCTGGATGGAGTTCACCACCTCGGGGTGTACGATCCCACCCGAAAACCCCCACACAAGGCGAGTCCCTTGTTGGGAAGGCGGTGCAGGGAGCCCACCCCTGGACTCACCTGCCTGCTCCCAGCACAGCCAGTGCTTTCCTGTGTTGCCATGGAAGCTGACTGTTCAGTGTGAGTCTGCCCACTCCAGTGGGCAGACATGCTTGGAGCTGCAGCCAGATGGGCTGCTAGGGTGAGTGTGGTGGCACTCCACTGTCTTCTCAGCACCCTCAGGCCTAGGGATGGGGTCCTGGATCCCCTCTACTGCTGTCAGAGTCACCAGATCCTCGAGGTCCGTGCACGTTCCCAACACTTCCACCACAAGACAGCTCCAATACTCTGATTAGATTTATCACAGAGTCTAAGAGAGTCCAAGTGGGGAAAAGGGGATTAGGACGGGAACAGCTGGGAAGGAGACCTGTAGGAAGCAAAAGGTTAAAACACAACATCAAAATTACATCTCATGAAATCAGTACCATGCTACAACTCTAAGCTTCGTCTTTTCCGAAAAAACATGAACAACCCTAGAATAATCCTAAAACTGACTAGGCTTTAGATGACCGAATACCTGCGGAGGAAACAGGAAAAGTTAAATAGGACTTTCAGATTCAAGTACTTTCTTTAGCATGAGAATCAGGAAACACTCTGAGCAATTTCTAAACAACCATATGAATCTCCTTTTAGGAATACATATCAGGAACACACAGCATTACATCTAGAACTCTGGTATTGTTGTGTTCATCTCAGAAAAAAACATTGGGAAGTAAATTGCGCACATTGCAGATTTTTATATGAGTATTGAACACCATAAAGGTTTGTGCACCATGAAATCACACAACGTAGATTCAAGGAATAAATCACGCGACGTGTCAACTTTAAATGCTACCAAGAAAATGTCTTAGAATGGTAGCGCACAGTAACTTACATTATTTATACATGACGAAAGAATTGCGCGTCTTGCTGATTCAAATGCCACCATACAAAAGCCAAGAAATGGTAGCGCACAATGAATAACATGAAAAAACACTCAAGGAAAGAATCGCGCGTGTTGCCGATTCGAATGCCACCATGTAAATGCCAGAAAATGGTAGCGCACAATGAACAGCATGAATTACACACAAGAAGTGAATCGCGCGTTTCGCCGATTCGAATGCCACCATGTAAATGTCATGAAAAGGTAGCGCGCAATGAACAACAAAGTTAAATGCTCATGAAACAAGTTGCACGTCTTGCCAACTCGTAAAACATCATGTAAATGTCAAGAAATATCAGCGCGCAATGAACAATAATGTAATAACGAAGTCAAATCTTTATGGAATAAATTGCGCGTCCTCCCTATTTGCAAACCACCATACAAATGTCAAAAAATGGCAGCGCACAAGTAATCTGTTATTCATTTAAGAATTCAAATCAAAAATATGAAGATTCTCAATTACGGTGTTGGAAATGTCCAAACACCGTCTTACCGCCTGGAAACAGTGATCACCAATGAGAGATGAGTGCAGAAGACTGGAAAATCCAAATAGGCCGCTGGGACAGGAGCTCAGGAAGAAGCTGCTGCTCTGCACCAGGACCTCTGAATAGTGAGCACTGGAAGTTGGGCTGACTCTCTTTTATAGAGTCTTGGCCCAGCCTAGAACCACGCCCAGGCATGTTGCAGGGAAAGTCTCCAGAAGGCCCTGGAAAGGGACCACACCCTAACACACTCTGAATGTCTGCAGCAATACATTGTAAATGTTCAGTATTTATAAGCACCTTTAAAATGAATCTTTTGGATGGAATTCTGCAATGCAAAAGTTTAAACAATAACATATCATCACAATGCATAAATTACTTTATCTTGCGAGTGTTGGGTTTTTGCATTCTAGATGCCCGTAGAGCGCGCACTGTCCTGGTGTTGACAACTGCCTTCATGGGGAGCATGACGGCACTCCATGGCTTCTTTGTGGGCCCCAGGATGGGATCTGGGGCCCCTAGGGGGATCTTCTCAGAGGGTGGGATGATGCTCCTTGGGTTTACTTCTGTGTGGGGCCCTGGGATGGGGGAGCGCAACAGTGCTCCTGGGCTTCTGCTTTGTTCGCCAGCCCCACCCACAGCCGACAGCAATCTTTGTGGTGAGTGTGACTGTGCTAACTGGGTTCTCTTCTTGGTGGGACCCCAGAATGGGGCCTGGGGGCCCTTTAGGTCATCATCGCGGGGTGTGGTGGCATGTCCTGACTTTGTTTGAATGTGGGCTCTCGGGATGGGGGTCAAGGGCTCACCATCAAGGGAGCACAACAGTGCTCCCTCACACCACCATCTTCGCCGGGGACATGCGACGATGCGCTCGCCGGTCCTTCCTGGAGGCCTAAGGTCATATACCTTCCCCCAGGGATATCCCAGGCCCCTGTGGGCCAACGCGGATGATCTTGGTGTTTTTTTGTGGTGAGCCCTTGCCACCAGGAGCACTTTCTTCCAGCGTCCTGGCCTAGAAGGTTCCCAAATTGGTAGGGAGCCAGTCCCACTGACTCCTTGCGCCGGTCTTTTCTCTGGGTACCTTCTTTTCTTTTGGGCAGTGCACTCTCCTTGTACCAGGGACCAGTCTTTCCTCCAACCAATTGTCCACGGTGCTAGCCTCCTGTCCTGGGGTTCTTCGGCAAAAGCACATTCCAAGAGAGATAAAGCCCCCCGTCCAAGACTGATTAAAGGGGTTTGGAAGTGACCAGCAGGGCTGTACCTCTGGCCTATCCAGATGTGCCACATCACCTCTCCGCCCCGGTCCGCCCCTGTCCCGACCTTCCCACACAATCTTCTGGGATCAGTCAAAATGGCATCATCCAGGAGTCAGTTGCCACATGTGCCATGAGAGTCTCAGCCCCTCCTCCCTGACATTCCTTCCAGGGCCTCTCAGGCCCGGTTCTTGGCATGGAATGACAGCAGGCTCATTAATGTAAGGCCCTCCTCCTGCAGCTGGACAGAGCACTAAAAAGATGACATTCCTGGATGACCCATAAACTGTACAAATATGCTTTTGTAACCTACTGCATTATTCTTTTTATACAGGTTACAGTGTACATTGGTGCAACTCTGGAGTCTGTGGACCCTAGGGACCTGGAGTTGCACCCTAGACTAGCCTTTCCCATTGGCATGTAATGATGTGTCACTTCACTACAGTGAAAACAGTAAAGAACACTGATTATCCCTCACATGTGAACACGGATTTCATAAGGGCTTCTCCAGATCACCACCCACTCCGGCGGTAAACACGCGTGTACATTTTACCATGAGTGTACTGTGGGGAAGTCCCAACCTATGAGGCTCATTCATAGTAAAATGTCAAAAACCAAGTGATCCAAAAAATGGAAAATCAGGGTGGACCAGGTACTCAGAACTGTCCTCTCACACCCAATCCAAACGTATAAACTTATTAAATGTAATAAGGTAACCAAGTGTGATCCGATTGGAGAGAGAAGCCTTATAGTAGTGAACAATGAATTAAGAAGTTTTTTTTACTAAAGGGCCATATACAACTTAAAACCATATGCCCTACCTTTTAAAAACAATGCATCCTTCCCTATGTGCCTTTAGGGTCTATCATAGGGGTGACTAATATGTATTAAAAAGGAAGGTTTAGGCCTGGCAAAAGTTTTATTTTGCAATGTTGAAATAGCAGTTTAAAGCTGCACTGCGGGCTGCAGTAGGAGGCCTAAGAAATGTTTTAAAAGGCTACTTTAGTTGGTGACCCAATGAGTGCTGCAGGTCCAATAGTAGCATTTAATTCATAGGTCCAGGGGACCCTGAGTACTAGTTAATATGGACTTAAACGTAAATTAAATGTGCCAATCAGGTGTAAGCCTATTTCACCATGTTTGAAGGAGAGAGCACAAGCACATTAGCACTGGTTAGCTATGTTAAAGTGTGCAGAGTCATAAAGCTAACAAACACTAATTCAGCAAAGCAGGAGGAGTGACGACAAAGGGTTTGGGGGAAAACCATGCCAAGGATGTGAGGTACGTCTTCTATCAAGCATACAACGTATTCCTTACTCAGTTGTTCACATGATCTTCACTGTAATACTCAATGACCCAACATTGTCCCATACTTGTTTTCACTACCACCGTAGTACTGCACTGAATCAATAGAAAGGCTGATGAAAAAACAACAGCTAAAATACAATTCAAACTCTGGAAGGGACACTAAGCACATCTAAAGTCATTACTTGATTATACAGCTAGAGGCCTAATGTGTTTGAATCTTCAATATCCAACTAATTTTACTGAACATATGTTGGCCCAGGGTGTGTAAAAGTGGATTCTGACCAAACTCCACAAAACCTTCTGATTGGCTAGGAAGTGTAAAATGTCTAGCAGAGTGGTTCTTCACATTTTGACTTCTATGGTCATCGACTCAATCCTTTCTTGAATCTGGGGCCCCCCACTGAATCATTATTGAAATCCAGGGACCCTTAATGAGTCATTATTGGAAACAAATGTAAAAAATCACAATTTTAATGGTAAGGTTGGAGCTATTCTAAATTCAATTGAGGCCACCCACCATCCATACTATATTAGGTTTAATGCACTTGTGCTGCTCCAACAAATGAAACTGAGGCTACCAAAAATGTATGCAGCGCAGCAAGCCACCATGCTGTGCTTTACTGCATGACAGTAAAAGGGCAGGAATGCATTGTATCTAACATTATACAGCCCATTCCTGCCTTTCCCCAGCACTGGGGCACAATGTGCTGCCTAGCACCAATACAGGCACTCTTGCACCATGGTGCAAGGATGCCTGCACTGTAAGCAGGATTGTTTTGTGAAGGAAGTACCACCTTCCTGCACAAACACATTCTTCTGAGGCATTTTCCTTAATGCAGCACATAGAGAAAGAGGAAATAAAGAGAAGATGAGAAATAACATATTTCTCCTTGTTACGCCTCACCTGGGGAGGTGTAGCAGTTTTGGTGCATTCCCAGATCCACCACTAATGGTAAATTTCATAATGCGCCAAAATCCATTGATGTTGCTTAGGAACACCCACAGAACACCTTCCTGGGGAACAGTAACACAACACAGCCGTTTGCTCTGCATTGCACTAAAGGTAAATCAGGGAAATCACAAAGTCCATGGGTGTTGCATGGGAACACTCATGCACCACCGATGGAATGCCTCCCTGGGTCAGAGTAATGCAATGCAGCGATTTGCGCTGCATTGCTCTATTCTGGATTATAAAGTCACTCAGAGCCACACAACATGACCTTGCATGACTTGATAAATCGTACTTTAAGTGTTGTGCCGTGTGGGTCACTTTGGGAGATGTCTGTGCCAATCATGGGTATCTGCTTGTGGTAGAGGTGCTTTTCAACATTTTTTTCTCTTGCAGAACCCCTTGCCCTTGGTTCACCATACCACAATCCCACTGTCAATCCCTTCCTAGTAGGAGGTGTTGTTGTGATTTACTTTTGATACTATCTGAAGCAGCACACCTCATTCAGTCCCTGGGGCAACCTACTTGGTTGAGGCACTCTTGCCACTTGCTGCTGCTTAGCCAATTACCATGTTGTGGAATCCTGAGCTACTTTAGAGTTCATTCTGGTGTGCTCATCAAGGGCAGCAGGCCTCAAAGTGAGGTCTCCTTCGTAGAGAGAGTCATCCTACACCAGTTGATACTAGACATCTTGGTATCCGGGACCTTATTCTCCAGTGGTTAGGTTGTTTATTACTGTGATGCATATGCCAGGGGAGGTAAACGAAAAATATTGAAAAGGGAATTTTATGGAAATGTTTGGGTTGATTTATGACAAACCAACTAATAAGCATAAAAAGGACTTCAAAGAGGCCACACACAAACAGAAAAGCCAAAGATGGAAAAGTCCCTCACTAACTGGTTGGAGTTCTGTTGGAGAAATCTCCTGAGTTGATGGCAAAACTGAGTTTTTAAATATGGCCTAGTGGCTGCAAACATAGATGCGTAGGATTTAGTTTCCAGCCATTTAGAATAAAGTCCACTACATCAGCAGTGGTTACGTGCTATGAGGAAGTCCACATAAAGAAGGTGTGATGCTACAGGGTCCGGGTAATGCCCTACTCATTTGTACTTTTGATATGCCTTTGGAAGCAGATTATTTGGAAAGTAAAACATGTAACAATAAATGAAGCCTGATTTGCTTTTCTCTCTCTGTAAAGCTAGTTGTTCTTATGTGATGGCGTGATCGCAGCTTGCTGAGCTCTGTTTCGAAAGTGAGCAAACCTTTGCAGCCAGTTTTCAATCTTCTATGACCCCTGAGACCACTGCTTTGAATAGGAAAATGGAAGTACATGTACTCACTCCTCAGAGTACCTGTTTGCTCTCGAGAAGTGCATGCACTCTCTCATTAAATGTATTGGAGCGGTTCTGAGAAGTGCAGGTACACCCCCTTTCAAATTAAAGAAGTGCAGGTACTCAGTACCGGAAAGTTCCTGCCCATTTAAAGCACTGCTTGAGACACAGTTTATCACGCCCAAATGTTTTTCAAGGAGGACCTTCTCGTAACTCTCTGTACAAAGCACAGGAATGATCTATATCTTCTGATGGACACAATTGCAAAAGAATGGATACATCCCCGGAATAAACCCTCAAGCGCCTCCCAGAATCACAGCTGTGATATCAATTCTAACATGTTTTCAGACATTTATATTATATCACATATTATATTCCCCATCTACAAGGGCAGCAGTAATGAGTTTATTTCAATTATCAGGGCATCTTTATGTTGCTGGAATGTTGCATTGATCCTCGCTTGGAAGCAGTCAGACACGAACCCTGGCTAGTTTCCATCACGTGGGTTTTAAAACCGGCTGGAAGGATGTGCGCGTGTGCCTCCATTGCGGCGGCTTTTTATTTCGCAGTTTGCTGCTTTAGTGGCTCGTGCGCATCTGAACTGGCTCCAGACCGTCTGCCCCTTTCAAGCTGTGAAGACAACAAGGGGACTCGGTCAGCGCAGCCCTGAAAGACGTCGAATAAATGTTTGAAAAACTAAAATAAAAGGAGATACTCTGTTGAAATAACAGCACTATAAACCATGAATGTTAAGATTGAAGGGCGGGGCTATGAAATTAGTATGGGGAAAGGAGGGGTCACAAAGCAATCACAGAAACATATTAGTGGACAGGAAGAGGTAAAACATTAGCAATCCGAGGAAGTCGCCACGTTGTCAACAGGAGGCCTCATTAACCACGAACAATCAAAGCAACTACTTCCCTCTCACTCAACATTTCAAACACTGTCGCCCACCCCCCGGAGAGAGGGCGGAAGCACCATGAATATCGCCAAAACTACCATTGTTGCTTTTTTCACCTTTGATTTCCTTTAAAGCTCAAATTTCAATTTCCTATACTGGACACTGTCCCACCTTAAAAACAGTGTAGTTAAATTAGTTTAAAAAAATCAGTGAAATGTGGTTGTGTTCACTTGGGCATTGATTGTGCCCCGTAAGTGACGTAAGCTGATTTTTTGCATCTCTCTGCGCCTGAAAAGTATCTTGTTCTGACAATGACTATGTTGACGATGACAGTTTAGCGATGTTTCGGATCGTAATTTTTACGTGGCTTTTAAAAACCCCGGTGAAAATAAAAGAAACAAAATCCTACAATTTTGGAAACAGGTAGACTTGCCATGATGATTCACGATGCAAAGGTTTCAATATTTCCAGTCATGTACATTAAGTTTAGCAAAACATATACGTTTCAGTAATTGACTTTCTAAAGTCCACTTGTGCTAAATATTTCAAACTGCATAACTAGGACCAAATGTATCAATATTTCATGCAATGCAATGCAGCAAGACAGTTTGTTGTGCTGCATGAAAGGGAGAGGGCAAGAATGTTTCATATTTACCAATTTATGACGCCTTTTTGTTCTCTGCCTGTGCTGGTGCTCAATCTGCTACCTAGCACCAACACATGCACTCTTGCGCCATGTGCTTGTGTTGCAAGCAGGATTCTTTTTGTGCAGGAATGACACCTTCTTGCACAAAAACATTCCATACAGGTGTTTTCCTCTTTCTAAGTGTACTACACAATACAGCACACTTGGAAAGAGGAAACAACGAGGAGAAATAAACTGTTTCTCATTGTTGAACCTCCCCTAGGACAGAGTAGCATTTTGGAGCACTCCCAGGTTTACTAGTATTGGTAAATCTGGGAATGAGCCAAAATGTATTGGTAGATGCATGGGAACACCCACACTCCATCCATGGAATGTCTCACCTGAGCAGAGTAATCCAAGGCTACAACTTGCTCTGCTTTGCTTTACGCAGGATCACACAAGGTGGCCTTACATTGCTTAGTAAATCTGACTTTAATATTGGGTTGCCCTTGCAAAACCATGCATAATACAAGGACAATGCAATACATTGATAAATCTGGCACCAGGCATCTTACTCATGTAAATCAGTTTACACTTCCAAGCTAGATATGGGCTCAATATAAAGCAATTAAAACTAAGAAAGTCTGGTTTACTATCGCCTCCACCTAGCAACTGGGGTTTTGATCCCTCAAAAAGAGGTGTTGGTATGCCATTGTTAAAACAACCTTCTAAAATGCACTGAGTGATGGACTAAAGCTTATTGGCAAGATTCACAAAATTTGAAGGTCTGGTCTGAGGACAGTTTTAGCTGTCTCACCTAACATAATTAAATATGTATAAATTTATATAAGAGGATTTAGGTCAGCCCTACTCATCCATTGGTCTGTTCAGTTGTCATTGATATTTTGCTTCAATCCCCAACACCATACAGGATGGGGTAATGGATCAGTCCACTACAGCCAATGGTTATCTTCACTGTGAATGACATAATTCCACTTCTTCACTGGTGCACATCCTCCTAGGCCACTTCAATACCAAAGCTGGTAGTTTATTCTACACTGTCACTGGGCTGCTTTAATTTTATGTAGTTTAACATTTATTTTTGCAATAAGTAATTTTGACTCTTTTTACAAACATATATGTACACCACATTTAGGCGGCATGTTTACTTTTTTAATCACATTTACCATTGTAATGCCTTTCAGATATGGTTCCTAAAAATGAAAAAAATACAGGCTTTCCAGGGCCAGATATAGTATCTTTGCCAGTGCTTGTTCCGTATGCAAGTCAGACATACACTTGATAATATTTAATAATACATTCATACACACAACAGGTGTGAACAATAAAGGAGAATTCAAGGAAGCAAAAGTGGGTCAGTGGAATACATATGTGCATAGTGGTTCCAAATGTATGCATTTATTAGAAAAATAATTTCCTGCAATGCAGGAATCCATCTACGATTTCAGTACAGATGCTAATTTTTGAGATTCATAGTCATCACCTTTACCTGTGCACAGAAATTCGGAAAGTCATAGATTTTCATGTACGTGCCTAACATTAAAATGGCAAATGTTCCATCAGTGGACATGTTATTTCTTAAGGTTCAGGTATACACCCACCTTTACTTGGCTTTTGCATTCTCCTAGTAAAAATACTTTTCAATGTGAAGCAGCCCCTTTCCCTACACTCAATGAAACATGAAGATGTTGCGGGGATCTTTCACACTTAATATGTACACACGTCACCTTATTTGGCGCTGAAGTTAAGTGCTCAAAATGGGTGCAAAAATCCGCCATGAAAGTTTGATCTGTAAATATACAGAAAGATGGGACATTCTATGTTTTCATGGTTCAAAGTGACCAAACCCATGAGAACACCTTTGCGCTCACCAACCTTAAGTCTACAGCTGCAGAAAAACATCACTACTGATGCATTTTCCATGGTCATACATTACTTCTGTGGGTATATAATGTCACCTAGATGGAGCAGTGATGGCATTTTTGAAGGTGGGTGGATGCAGGAAATCTTCCAAAAGGGGAAGATGACCCCTCCACCATATTAAGTGTGTATTGATTTCAATGCACAACTCTTTACACAGTAATAAACGTTTCCATTGAGAACCTAATTCCCCTCCAAAATAACCAAGTTATGGGAAATCTAATTCCTTGTTCTCTCAGGAAGAGTAGTATTAACGCTGAATTTTACTAATGATTATTCATGTATCCAGAGTTTTGAATTTGCATAGAAAATGAGTTAACATAGAGAAATAATGAACACATTTGAAATTGTGCCTACTTGAGTGATCGTCAATGTTCATGAAGTGTACTTATTAATGGTTTATTAATGTAAAATGTTGAATTTATGTTTGTATTAATGTAGTATTGTGTCATATAAAAGGTTATGTATTACGTATTTGCTTTAGTGAGGTCTTGGGCCTAGTTGCACTACCTCATGTAAAGCTGCATTTCTCAGGGGAATTAAAATGGCTACTTATAGAAATAAATTGTGATTTTCCACCACATTGACAAAATGCTCATAGCAAAAATTATTTCTCATGAGAACTGCTTGCTAGAACATGCTGCACTAGCTAGGGATACAATGTATAACTTAATGTGTGTAAAGGAGACCTTCCCTGGAGTAGACAATGGACGCCCTGACTGGAGTATAAGCTGATATAATATTGATACCTGACAAGCCCAATGACGAGAACAGGAGAAGACGAGCCAATCATCGACATGTGAACTATGTACTAGTAAATTCTTAGATTTGGGGTTCTACTTTCCTTGGACTAAAGGTAAACGTACGATTCTTTGATCAACAGCAATGTGGGAAGTAGTTTTAGGAAATCTAACTTAGCCAGACTGCACCGGGAGGAGAGCTCACTTTGCCATTATTTTCTTGACCGTCCCGAGAGGAGACGTGCTTAACTTTCCTTAACTTTGTTGCCTAGAAGTGACATTTTGCATGTCTATTCTTGAGAAATTTATATTCTGAACTTTAAATGCGGAATTCCGATGCCTTGTTGACCTAACTGATGTCCAATTGACGAAGACTGTCACAGCTTGCTGAACCATACTGAGGCAAGATATAAGACAATGTGACCGATTGTTATGTCTAGTTGCTTTTGTCCCTAGGTACCAACCACTAATTTTGATAGAGCCATGGCTACACGGTTTTCCAAATTTGTGTTGACTAAATTGCTTTTGCATGACGTCAAATCCTGCTATTCTATTCTGAAGGTTAGTTTGGGTACTCACTGACGATGCTCGCTACATGTAATAATAGTTAATGTATTTTCTTTGCTGAATCTAAATGTATGTCATTTTTTTTGTGCAGTTATTCTTGCTATTGATTTATACTGTAATCTTAGAATGTGTAGTGGTCCAAGCTTTGATTAAATTGTGATTCTTTAAGCGATTCGGGCAGCCAGTATAGTTTCTGTATGTTTACCATTTAATTTTGAGACTAAGTTATGCGATATTAGCAATGTTACTATAGGGAACTAAACATTGTAACTTTTACCTAAAAGGGTGGTTATTCATGACCGAAAGGTCATGGTGTGTAGAAATTACTAACTCCTATTAATTATTGATGTTATTGAATGTTACTACTATTGACTTGTATTGGTACAGGGTTACATGGTGGGAACCCCTCGCAGAATAGTCAAAAGGTCCATCGATCTACAAACGTGTCCTCTTATAAATTAACCAACTAAGGTCAGATGCGCTAACAGTAGTAACACCTGCCCTTTTGTGTAGTAAAATTCCATTTTGGAAAAAAGGTCTTATACTGGTTTGTGAATATCCGCAAACTCATACATTTGTGGGGGTTCACAAAAATACAAGCAAACCATGCCTTATTTCTTCACCTACCCATTTGCTTCAGATTTGTTACTACACTATCCTATGCACTCATAGTGGAGAGTTACATTGTAATAAAAATGTTTGCTAATGATGGATATCCTTTTGTGGATAGCTGTCAATCACAACTTTAAACATAGTTTTACAGCCATAATGGCTTTGTGAATTTGACCAGTTACATTATGTTACAGTTTATTTAAGCAGTTCTGTATCCCCCACTTACTTAGGCCCTCATTAAGAATTGTTACAGTGCTATCCCAGAAGAGGATATGGCTTCAGATAACTACAAGACCCCCAGTGATTCCGAATCCAACAATCCTGGATCCAGAAACACTGGACTATGTTTTATTGACAGCAAACACATTCCAGGTGAAACCATAGGTGACTCAGGACATGCACAGCTGGCAGAAGCACTACCTGGTACTCACCGATCTCCTCCTGCCACCACAGTGGACCTCATTATATGTATAGCAGAGCTACAACCCCAGGGATAAGCGTCCACCACACTAAAGTTGCAACTACAATTTCTAGCTGTGAGAATACCAAGCATGATTTTACAGAGTGCAGGTCCACACTCGATAAAACCACACGTCTTCTGAGCAGGGACTGTTGTCAAATGGCCAGCCGAGCCACCAATAAATCCTTTGGGAGATCAGGCATTGTTTTCTCCAGCATTGAAGAACATGTCACATCCCCATTTGCTCTTATAACCGAGGATAGAGGCTGAAATAACAGATCAAAAATGCTTCCCCAACATTGCAATGCCTTACTGTGCCCTCACGCCACCCCTGACCAAATAGCACTCTCCCTGCCATTTACTACTTGCATAAAGCTGATAGCAAAGGGCAGTAGCAAAGTGACTGTTATTGAGTATCTATCAGCAATGCCATTTAAAAAAGGAATCAAAATTCCAAGCTTCGGGATATTCCCAATTCCTGGACCAATAACTGTAATGTCCATTATTTAGTAATGGGATACTGATTATAACTGGAGTTTTTGCCTCCACTAACTTCCTTGCACAAAACAACCAGTATGTGGAAATGCCTCTCTTTGCATGTTCACCCCCATATTTTTGAACAGATTCTGCTGGTTTTTGACTCTGAGAATGCACTGAGGCCTGCTAACCAGACCTCAGTGACAGTGTTTAATACAATACAAATTGCATGTCAAATTAGATACACCCAATTGGCAAGAACTGACTTACTTATAAGTCCCTAGTATAATGTACTCAGGGCATGAAAGACAGAGGTCTTCATTATGACATTGGCGGTAAATCCTGCTTACCGCCACACTGACAGATGCCTACATACAGCTACGGTGGCTTATATCTGTTCGCCATATTATGACACACACACACCAATCCGAGAAAATACTGCCACATACACAAATCCGCCAGACCAAAGGTCAGTGCTAAAGTTGCAATACCAACACCCATACCGTTACACCAACCAAACAACGCCCACCACATTATGACCCACGAATCACCACGGCGGACATTCAACGGTGGTAAACCATTGGCGGTACATACCGCTGCACTCAGACTGGACACCCACATGCAAAACAACACCTTATTGGCCAATACCAAAAACACACACCTTTCCCTCATACACACACCACACCCACACCACTATAAAACACACACCCACAATACCCACAACCTCTTAAGAACACCAATTGCAACCAGGAGACTGAGAAGAAGAGCCCAGAGACAACTAGACTGACACACCACTCACACCCATACACCCCTCACACACTCCACATCACAAACCCCAACTCATTACTCAACACACACTCACCAAAACACACCACACAACACCCATGGCACCACAAAGGCATTCCTGTTTCACTGAGGAGGAGTTAAGGGTCATGGTGGAGGAAATTGTCAGGGTAGAGCCACAGCTCTTTGGAGCACAGGTATTGCAGGTTTCCATTGCAAGGAAGATAGAGCAATGGCACAGAATCGTGGACAGGGTGAACATCTTAAGACAGCACCCAAGAACAAGGGGCGACATCAGGAAGAGGTGGAATGACCTACGGGGGAAGGTACGTTCCATTGCAGCAAGGTACCAGCTCGCCATACAGAGGATTGGTGGTGGACCCCCACCACCTCCCCCAAAGCTCACAGCATGGAGGAGCAAGTCTTGGCAATGCTGCATTCTGAGGGACTCACCAGAGTAGCCGCAGGACTGGCAAGTCAACATTTACTACCTATCATCCCCCATACCTGCATGCCATCTCACACCCTCATCCTCACTCCCATCACTCCACTCCATCCCACACACTGCACCTACACATGTGACTAACCCCAATGCCAAGCCCTGCATGCCATACCAATGCATGGCCACCCCTCCCAGCCCTGCATGGACACCCATCACCAAAGCATACGCAGCATAGGGAAACTAACAATCCCACAATACATCACCATACACAAGCAAAAGCTGGCACGGCAACACCAACGATAGAGGGGAAGCCAGGGATGTACAAATGTCAAACACATGAAGCAAAATACATCATTTACATCCCCACAGGTACCCCAGCCAATGTCAGTGGAGAGGAGGAACCACCACTATCCAGTCCCCCAACAGAAGATGCCCCCAGGGATGATAGTAACTCTGGACTTCAGGAACTGGAGGACCTACCTGGTCCACCAGGGACCACTGGACAGCCAGTCACCCAAGCACAATCACAGTCCATCACAGAGCCTCCCCCATCAGGATCCAACAACACAGCACCCACTCAGCACACCCACACCTCTGTCCTCAGGACACGTCAATCAACAGTGTGCCCACCTGTACAGGGATCCACATCTCACCCCCAAGACAATCAGGGACCTGGGGTTAGTGGCAGTGGGCACACCGTTCAGGGGACAGGGACACAAGCCAACAGGAACACTGGGAGGACTGCTGTGCACCAGGGGAGGACAGGACCAGGGAACCCACTCTCCAGGAGGCACTCTTCAAGATCCTGGGAGCCTACCAACATTCCCAGGATACGATGGGCCCGGTCCTTGACAACGTGCAGGAGAACAGGCGCCTGCAGGAGGGACAGTATCAGGAGATAAGGAAGGACATGCAGGCCATCAGCACCACCCTGATCTCCATAACAGGGGCGCTGGTAGACATGGCCAACATCATTAGGGAGGCAACAGCACACCAGCAGGCCCCTACCACTAGCCAGTCAACTGATCAGCCCTCTACTTCCGCTGCCGCAAGTGGCCAGGAGGCCCCGCCACAGGACACACAGGCCACCGGCATCCCTCCCCCTCCAGAAGGTGAACCACCCTGCAAACATAGACAGAAGCCAGAGACAATTGCCAAGACCACCACCAGGAACAGAGACTCTCCTGATTGTCCCCTGTGTGTCCTACCGTGTCACCTTGTCCGCCTTGAACTGCCTTTGCTCCCCTTCCAATGGCCACTTGGACACGGCACTTGTGCTACAAACAGACTGGAACAATACCCTGGAAATTCCTCCATCATCACCTCATTCCATTGCACTTTCTCCTCAATTTCTTAGCACTACAATAAACACACTTGAACAAAACCCGACTACCAGTAATTCTTGTATTGAAAATTTGTATTTATTGAAACAGCTACATCCATTGCAAATAAACTGTACATTGTGAGAGCATAGAAATAATGACATGTAGCTGGCTGTAGTCAGTACATCAGTACACAGTTGTTACATCACCAATATCTGTAAAATGACAAACCATAGGTGACAGTAAGCAGAGGTAAAAGGAAGTTAATGCCATCCTGCCACAGCCACACAGAATACACCAGTAGTCATAAAAATGTGATGTTGCACTGTCTCACCTGTGTGTCATTGGAAGTACTGACGTATAAATGATGTTCTGTTGTCCTCATCCTCAGCCTCTTCATCCTCACTGTCATCAGAGTCTAGTGCAGCCACAGGGGCATCTCCAGTCTCCTCCTCCTGCAGAAAAGGTACATGGCGTCTGAGGCCCAGGTTGTGCAACATGCAGCATGCCACGACTATCTGGCAGACATTTTTGGGTGAGTAGCACAGGGATCCACCTGTCAGATGGAGGCACCTGAACCTGGCCTTCAGGAGGCCGAAAGTTCTCGCGATGATCCTCCTGCTTCGCCCATGTGTCTTATTATAACGTTCCTCAGCCCTTGTCCTGGCATTCCTCACAGGGGTCAGCAGCCACAATGGGCTTGGTAAGCCAGAGTCACCTGCAGGTATCTTCCACCTGGTGTAAAGCTATGTAGCTGCCCATGTGTTTTACCAGGGCAGACAACACTCTTGCCGCACAATTGAGAACATTGGCTGTGATATTCCTGCTGCAAAGCCCACTGTCACTTGCAAAGAACCTGTCGCCAGGAAATGGAGCACTAATAGCACTTGCACAAGAGGGGGGATCCTAGTCGGACGACGGATGGATGACATCAGGTCAGGCTCCAACTGGGCATACAGCTCTGTGATTGTGGCCCTGTCCAGTCTATAGGTGAGGAGAAAATGCCAGTGTAGCTAAGCCTAAAAGGGGTCTGTACACAGGGTATGTCTTCACCTCCTATTCATCCACAGTGGTAGTTATCTAAGGGATACAAGAGTGAGTAGGCTGTCACAATTTCAACAACTAAACCACAACAGCAGTCCACATGGTGCACTTATGTATTGGGACAGTGTAAATTTCGAAGTATGTGCCTATTTAACTTGTGATGCAGCAATTGTCGATAGGCCTGTTCACCCCCCCTGAAATGGCGACCACCTGTCCTGTATGGAGGGACAGGTGGAACTGAGGTAATTTCGCCAACGTTGGGCGGTAGGCGGTAGGCGATCGTGCACCGCCGTGCAATTCCTCATTGGATAATTTTGTGCCCTATGGAGTACAGGGGCCAATGGGGATGTAGGCCCACGGTGACGGTGTACTCCACCCCGGACGTGACCGCCATTTTCTATCTGATTCCTCATTTATTTCCTGACCTTCAACAGGAGAAGACCTACACTGTGTGTGCTGCTGTGACCTGTGTCTGCAACCTACCATGGCCCGTTTGACCAGGGAAAGGGCCCCAGCCTTCACTTCGGAGGACTTGGGGCGACTGGTGGACGGGGTCCCAGGTGTGCTGCAGTTGGCGGTGTGTGCTCCTCATCTTGCCTTGGTGACTAGTCATATCACTGATAGTGCAATGCATATTGCTTAGGCCTGTTCCCTGTGTGTGAGGGTGATGTGCATGCCAATAGTGGTGTTGGTGCAGTCATTGACCAAGTGTATTCTTTGTATCCCCCCCTTTCTTGTTTTGTCATCCATGTCCTTGTGTGCATTAGCATCATCTGGTGGAGGAGCAGGGGCACCGGCGACAGAGGGAGCTGCATCCCACAGAACCCTGGAGGCAGAGTCACCGACACCGTGGAAACCAGTGGGACGGAGGGCGAGGGAAGCATCACGGCAGAGACAGGAGGAGACAACACAGGCTCAGATACCTCCTCCCATGGGAGCTCCCTGGTGGTGGTGGACACCACTGTGACCACCCCAGCTGCAGGTACAGCTGACAACCCTGTACCAGCAACACCGTCCCAGTGGCCCCTCAGCGTGTTGCCCATGCCTGCTCACCCAGGAGGGTGGGCATCTCCTTCGTCCCAGGCACCTCAGGCCCTGCCCCAGTGAGCCCTGCTGCCCTAAGCGAGGAGGCTATTGACCTCCTGAGATCCATCTCTGTAGGGTAATCAGCCATTGTGAATGCCATCCAGGGGCTGGCATCCCAGATGCAGCAATGCAATGCATTCCTGGAGGGCATTCACAGTGGATTGGAGGCCCAACAAAGATCGATTCAGGCTCTGGCCTCCTCTCTGATGGCAGCCATTGTCCCTGTTTCTACCATCCCCCACTCCAACTCCCACTCCCCAGTCCCATTTCTCTCAACCCCAACCGATCCCAGGCACACATACAGATGAGCATACACACAAGGCAACACACAAGAGTGGCACAGGCAAACACAAGCACCACACGTCATCCCACAGGCACTCACGCAAATACCATGCAGTTGCAGACACAACAACATCCACTGCCTCCTCTGTCTCCCCCTCCTCCTCCTCCTACACCTCCCTCCTAGTCACGTCCATACTCATACCTGCATGCAGTACATCAGCAACCACTACCAGCATCACCACACCAAGCAGAACACACACCTCGCTGGCAGACACATCCACAACAGCCATGCACGCGTCCCCTGTGTCCTCTCCCACTGTGTCTGTCCCCCCCTCCTAAAGGACACAAACGCAAGAATTCACACACCCAACAGCCACCCACCTCATATCAGCATTCTACCCATGCACCTGCAACCAAGTCCAGCAGACATAAACATCTAACAACCACTCCCTCATCCTCCACTCCCATTACTCCTCCCTCCTCACCATCCCTAAAAATCATTTCCTTTTGACCTCTTCCCTACCCCCGTCCTGCCTGTATGTGCAAGGTACCAAGGACACAGCCCATCACCTCAGCCAAATAGTCCACGGGAACAGTGGTAGCACCACCTACTCATGGTGGTAAGAATACCACACCTCCATCACAGAAGGGGAAGGAGCCAGCACCACCAGGGAAGAAGGGGAAGGGGCCTGCACCACCAGGGAAATATGGGAAGGGGCCTGTACCACTTGTGAAGAAGGGGAAGGAGCCTGCACCACCTGGAAAGAAGGGGAAGGGGCCTGCACCACCTGTGGAGAAGGGAAAGGAGCCTGTACCACCAGGCAGAGGGGGAAGAGCCCATCCACCCCTGCCAGGAAGGATAAGGGATCCACAACCCATATACAGGAAGAAACAAAGCACTCAACGCCAGCGGAGGCTGTCAGGCTGCCACTGCCACCACCACCAGCTGTCACGGGGCCACCGCCGCCAGCTGTTGAAGTGCAGCCATCAGAGAGTACAGAGGCTGCCCAGGAGGCTCCTCCATCCTCCACCACAATACAGCCATCAGAGAGTACAGAGGGTGCCCAGGAGGCACTTCCAACCACCACCACAGTGCAGCCATCATAGAGTGCAGAGGCTGCCCAGGAGGCAATTCCAACAACTACCACCACAGTGCAGTCGTCACCGCCAGCGGACGCCATGTAGGCCACACTCCAGGGGCTGCTGTGCGAGCTGCCCCCATCCAGAACCAGTGGGCAAGTCACCCACCTGAGAGACTGTGGCCTTGAACTCCCCAGGAGAGAGCAATGGGCATGGAGCCCCGTACAGAACCAGTGGGCAAGTCACCCACCTGAGGGACTGTGGCCTTGCACTCCCCAGGACAGAGTAATGGGCATGGAGCCCCCTCCAGAACCAGTGGGCAAGTCACCCACTCCAGATACTGTGGCCTTGCACTCCCAGGACACAGCAATGGGCATGAGCCCCCTCCAGAACCAGTAGGCAAGTCACCCACCTGAGAGACTGTGACCTTGCACTCCCCAGGACAGAGCAATGGGCATGGAACCCCCTCCAGAACCAGTGGGCAAATCACCCACTCCAGAGACTATGGCCTTGCACTCCCCAGGATAGAGCAATGGGAATGGGGCCCCCTCCAGAACCAGTGGGTAAGTCACCCACCTGAGAGACTGTGGCCTTGCACTCCCCAGGACAGAGCTATGGGCATGTAGCCCCCTCCAAAACTAGTGGGCAAGTCACCCACCTGAGAGACTGTGGCCTTGCACTCCCCAGAAAAGAGCAATGGGCATGGAGCCCCATCCAGAACCAGCGGGGAAGTTCCCATATTCGGCTGAGGTGCCCCCCATCCCCTTGAGGTGCCTTCCCACTTCCAAAATGATGCCCCTGCAGTCTTCTCTATGGATGTGTCAGGATACAGGCTGGGCCTTGGACTGTGCCCTGTGACCTTGTGTGCCCTTTTGACCAGATATTGGCCTTTTATTTACATCTGTAAATATATTTGGTTTGTGGTGGGTTTTGCTATGCTAATTCATTGTCAGTACTGCAGCAATGTGGTCCATGTTTTATTATGCCGTGTGTCGTGTGCCATTGGGTTACATGTGCAGCTGGTTGTGGGTATGGTGTGTGTGTGTGGATGGTGTGTGTGGTGCATGTGTGTGTCTCTCTTGTTTTCCTCCCTCCATCCCTTGTGTGTAGGCGGCTGTACTTACTGCATCGTCTTCGTCAGCGTTGGTGTTCCAGGTGGAGCATGAGGTAGGAGATCATCTGGAAAACTTGCAGTTCAGGTTCCATTGCGGCGTGGTTCTTCCCTGTTTATCCAGCAGCCTCACAAAGTAATATACACTCAGGCAGGTTTCTGATCGCCTGGGGAGACATGTGAACAACTCCCAGAAGCAGGAACAAAGGGAAGTGCTGCAGCAGTGAGGAGTCACCTCCTCTGCCCAGACAGCCACTCGGGTGGGAAGGTAGGGTTCACCAAGAAGAGATCATCAAAGGGGAGGCCGCCTTGAATGGGATGCCTCTCCCAACATCCTTGAGCAGCATGCCTTTTTTTTCCTGCAGGCAGCATGAAGAAAGGGCCAGAGGGGGGAAACTCAGCCTCATCCCAGGTTTACCATGGGCTTGTTGATCTCAAGTAGCCACACCTCTAGGGTGGGCTACCTTGAGACTCACAACCGAAGAAGGGTTGTGCCATCTTGAAAGAGGCAAAAATGTGGCATTGTGGGTTAGCCAGATGCCACACGTTAGACCTGACAGCCTTAGGGTGGTCACCCTCAACTTTTTGCCTGCCTCCCTCCACTTTCTGACAGTTTTTGCTGGTTTTTGGACCAGTGCTAAAGTGCATATGTTCTCTCCCTTAAAACATGGTGACATTGGCTCATACCCAATTGGCTTATTTAATTTACTTGTAAGTCCCTAGTTAAGTGCACTACATGTGCCCAGGGCCTAAAGATTAAATGCTACTAGTAAGTTTGCAGCACTAATTGTGCCACCAACATAAATAGCCCCTTAACCATGTTTCAGTCCTGCCATTGCAAGGCCTGTGTGTACAGTTTCACTGCCAATTAGACTTGGCGTTTAAAAGTACTTGCCAGACTTGAACTCCCCTTTTTCTACATATAAGTCACCCCTAATGTAGGCCCTAGGTAACCCATAGGGCAGGGTGCTATGTAGAGAAAAGGCAGGACATGTACCTGTGTAGTTTATATGTCCTGGTAGTGTAAAACTCTTAAATTCATTTTACACTGCTGTGAGGCCTGCCCCACTTATACGCTAGCATTAGGGCTACCCTCATATACTGTTTGAGTGGTATATTCTGATCTGAAATTAGTAACGAGTTCATATTTAGTATATCCAGAATGGTGATAAAAAATCCCGCTGAGTGGTGAAGTTGGGTTTAATATTACTATTTTAAAAATACCACTTTTAGGAAGTAAGTATTTCTCTGCACTTAAGTCCTTCTGTGCCTTACAATCCATGTCTGGCTAGGTTAGTTGACAGCTCCCTTGGGCATTTCACTCAGACAACCCCAGACACATGATGCTCAGTCACACCTGCACACATCTGCATACTGAATGGGTCTTCCTGGGATGGGAGGGTGGAGGGCCTGACACTTGCATGTCAAAGGACAGTGGCCTGCCCTCACACAATGGACTGCCAAACCCCCTACTGGGACCCTGGAAGAAAGGATGGAACTGAATGGGGACCTGGGGCACTTCTAAGCCACTATTTGAAGTCCCCCCTACTTCAAAGGCACATTTGGGTATATAAACTGGGTCCCTGACCCTACCAACTCAGACACTTCTTGACAAGATACCTACTAGGAAAGGAACTCTGAACCAGAACCTGCAACCTGCTAAGAGAAGAAGCCTGGCTGCCTAAAGGACTCACCTGACTGCTTTGCTTTAAAGGACTGCTGCCTTGCTGTTGCTGTGCTGACTTGCTGCCCTCTGGTTCTGCTGAGAAGTGCTCTCCCAGGTCTTGGATTGAGCTTGCCTCCTGTTTTCCTGAAGTCTCAGGACCAAAAAGACTTCATCTCCGTAAAGAACTCCTTGTGTGACGAAAATTGATGCACAGCCTGCAAGAATCGACGCACAGCCTGCCCTGCAATGAGAAACTCACAGCATCACTGAACCGGAACGACGCAGCGCCAGCGTTGCGATCGGAACTTTGACGCACGGCCCAATGGATTAAGGCATTGCCGAACCTAACAATGCAGCCCAAATTCCTGTGAGAGGAATGGATGCAGCACCTGCAGTGTGACAGAAATTTCTCTGCATCGCCCACCGGATCGACGCAGCTCCTGTGACTTAGTCCTGCATGTCCAGGATTTCTCTGCATCGTCCCTAGGGCGTCCAAATACCCTGCAACCCGAAGAGGATCCAAGTCTGCGTGCAGGAAGTCGACGCAGAGCCCTTGCCTCGTGGAAAAGCATTGATGCATCGTCTGTGTGCGCCCGAGGAACCGACTCACACCTCCCCGTTTTCTGCGCATCGCCTCCTCTGCAGTCCCATACGGATAATTTAGTCACAAACCAGGTACCTTGCACTCGCAAACAACCATTGTTGTTTTTAGGAACTAAAAGACTCTATCATTACAAAAGTGATATTTCAACTTGTATTTATCAAATCTTGATATTTCCTACCTTAATCTACTCAGGTAAATATTCTACATTTTTCTAAACCTGTGTGGTGCATTTTTGTGGTGTTATACTGTGTTTTTGCATGATTTATTGCACAAATACTTTACACATTACCTTATAAGTTAAGCCTTACTGATCAGTGCCAAGCTACCAGAGGGTGGGCACAGGATAATTTGGATTGTGTGTGACCTAACCTGACTAGAGTGAGGGTCCTTGCTTGGACAGGGGGTAACCTGACTGCCAACCAAACACCCCATTACTAACACCACATATCACAGAAACTTCATCACTAGACCGATGAGGACCCAGTAGCCCATTGGTTAGTGACCTTGTGGTCCTCTCAGGCCACTTTCCTGGGATAAATTTGGCACCTGTGGCACACTGACCCTCACTACTCGCTGGACTTGGAAGAAAGAAGTAAAGAAGGCCCGTTTATCCCTAAAGGAAGAGTACAAAGAAAGACTGAGGCACGGGAGCTATTGCACCTGCAGCAGTTTGGACTTGCAGAGTTTGGACCCTGTTCTGCATGCCTGGCATGGGGAAAACTTGGTTCCCAGTCCCAGTCTGAGGCAGAGGCTCCAAGGGTCAGTTGGTTGGCTGGGCTCCCAGAATGGCAGTAGGGACGTCAAAGCTGAAAGAGACCAAGTTGCATCTCTGGTAGCTGCTACCTGACACCGGGCACCCCAAAGGACAATTTGGAGATAGCCAAAAAGTGCACCAGTCTCTGCTGGACCCATGAGTGTTGGTTGTGACTGGATTCCTCACCCACAGGGGACACCAACATCTAAAGATGTGCCTTGTGACCACTGTGTTGCAAAAGCGCAAGGTCTGCATTGGCAGCCCTTGGAGCCCTGCAAAGAGGACTTTGTGGGACCCCAAGATCCATGGACAGAGTCACCCCTACTCACCTGTGGACCAAGGAACAAAAAGGACTTCACCCTGTGGACCGCACAGCATCATGAGCATCCTTGAGCATCTTTAAACCTGCATCCCTCAGCTTCAGGACGACTTCATTGTTATCTACAGCGGTCATCCTGTAAAGTTTGAATCTTGCTTTAAAAATGCTCTGGTGGCCAGGTAACTTTCCAAAGTATCCTTTCTGGCCCCCTAGACCTTTGTCCTGTTGGTCTTGGTCACCCAACCCAGGCCGGAGTTGTCAAACTATCTGTTTTAAACTTTTCAAATGTTTCCAAACTTTTTGTTGGCCAATGTTTATTTGTGGTTGATTTAAAAGATATTTATTGATTCTGAAATCTGTATCCCCAGAACCCTCCAGTAGATATTGATTATTAAGACCTCTACAAATTCATACAAATACGATCTATTTTTATAATTGGTGTCTTGTTTCCTTTGTGTCGTGTGACTTTCTTGTTTCGTTGTTTGGTATTGTTAGATGCTTTGCGCCTTGTTCCTTTGCTAAGTCTTACTGTTCACAACCACAGCTACTTAGGGTTAAGCTGAAAGTTAAGTAAATGTACCTGACTGAACCCAAATGGTATTTGATACTGAACTGCATGATAAAGCTACCCATCCATATCATATACTACACAACTGTGGTTTCTACATGAACGCAGGGGAGCATGGCCCTCCTGCCCACTGTGCACCCTGGGTGACAAACATAAAATGGCAATGAAATGATTTCTTTGCCCTTTTTATCTTTTTGCCTGTTGTGTGCGCTGCAGTGCCCCGGGCCCGAGGCAAAAGACAATTGGGGCATGTCCTCTGCTGTTGATCGGCAGCAGAGGACTGGAGCATTGGCTGCCTGGATGCTCCAAAGTGCGCATGTCACTTTGGCCGGCTGTTTTTCGCCAGCCAAAGTGACATGTGCACTTTGAAGCTCTCCACTCAGCTTTCTTATGACAGCTGGGTGGAGATCAAGCACAGGCCTCCAGGGCCTGAAGGAGCATCTGGCCAGCTTGCTCCATCCAATCCAGGAATTCTCTCATGCCGGTTAACAGCATGAGAGCAGTGTCTGGATTGGTCACGGGAGCTCCACAGCAGACTGCAGTATGCAGAACACCAAGGAGGACGTGCAGTAAGTACATTTTATTTAAATCTAATATAGGGTTTTGTAGGGAGGGGTTGTTTTATTATAGACATTTTAAGGGAGGGGGATTGTATCTTGTGCTTTTGAAGGAGGGGGTGTTTTATTAAGGGCTTTTGGGGCATATTTTCTTTTTTGGGAAGTAGTGATGCACTTTGCTCACCCCACCACTTTTAAAGGTAACCAGCCGACCCTGATAGCACACCCAAATTGTCACAACTAGCTACTCATTATGAGCCCATTAGTGCTTTAGAGGGCAGATTTTGGTCTGAAGCAGATTTGAACTCTGCAGGAAGGAAATCTGGTTCAACTGTGTGAAAAAGCCATGGATAACCTGTTGCGAGGCAAATAATGGTCACACTTGAAAGGGGCCCCAGGTACCTGTTTCTCAGGAAAGTAGATTTGGGATAACAGACCAGACACTACATCACTGATGCAAAAATTGTGAAAATCAATTTTGGACCATTTTGCTGCTTGTTAGGGAATGGAGGGATCAAGAGTCTTTCCAATCCTGATGAACTTAAGCAAACATTGCCCAAAGTTACTTTTTCACTTTCCACGTAACAGTAACTGAAGCAGAACATGTTCTCCACATTTTAACCATGAAATATGTTGAGGCAAATAAATACTTTCATTTGTTACCATGCAGGCAGTAAAAATAGCATGAGATAAGTTTATAATCCACAACATGCAATAATAGGAATTTAACAAATGAGCATAAATGATGCACTAGTGCAAAAAGCGCTGCAAGTTAATTTTGCAGCATTATGCTGCTTTTTACGGAATGGAGCTGTTAGCATGCCTTGTCCTTAGTAAGTTAACTTACAAGGGGACGCGTATAGGTCGATGAATCTTTTGGATCGCATAGTTTATCCTAGTCAAGTATAGCGAGTAAAAGACAGTATCAACAAATCCATCCAATCAACTAAAATACCATGAACTAATCTAATCAGAAAAACCACCATCACTCATATGAAAGTTAGTTTGTTTATTCCCTATTAGTTACAATTCTAATCATAAACCTTTATTCAACAATATCATGATTTCCAAACTTTATTAGCAATATAAGCAATGAATTCTCAGCACTTTATTAATATGCAACCCACGTTAAACAAAGCATAGCAATTCATGAGCAATCAAATAATTCAGCAATATAAGTCAATCAGTCTAAGTCACCCTTGTCACCCTTGTCAGCCCAGATATCACCAAATTAGCATCAGCAGGTGGGTCTTCATGATTAAAAAATTAGTCAAAGATCATTAATTTGGAAAAGTCTATCTAGAAGAGAAAAACATTTTAAAACAGCGCAGTTGATACCTAGAAATAAAAAGCATTAATTAGTCAGGTTATAACTACCTATCCAAGATAGATCAGCAACGAGTCAGTCTTCGTCTCCAGGTCATCGGTCATCAATAAGACTCGGGCTCACAGGAAGCAAGCCCAAGTTTTAGCACTTCGGACAGCGTCTCCTTAAGTCATAAACTTTCGCCTCTCCGTACAGATTTTTCCCCTCATGTCATGACTTTTTATTAGGGTCTCTCAGTCCGTCCCACAATTTGCCCATTGGTCAACCTTATCAGGAGTTATGACTCTAACCTATCATTTTTCTTTACCACTTCTCTACGTTATTTTGAGAGTCAAGTTCCATTAACATGATTGGTCCTCTTGTCGATGAGTACATCATCCGGTATCTTCGGGTAACAAAATTGTTTCTCCCAACTCTTAGTCTGTAGCTCTATTGTTCGAGTCCTGGGTGTAGGAAAGTACCATCTTGCCTGGCATGTTACCCCCATATTTCACTGTATATATGTTGTTTTAGTGTATGTGTCACTGGGACCCTGCCAGCCAGGGCCCCAGTGCTCATAAGTGTGCCCTGTATGTGTTCCCTGTGTGATGACTAACTGTCTCACTGAGGCTCTGCTAATCAGAACCTCAGTGGTTATGCTCTCTCTGCTTTCTAAATTGTCACTAACAGGCTAGTGGCCAATTTCACCAATTCACATTGGCATACTGGAACACCCTTATAATTCCCTAGTATATGGTACAGAGGTACCCAGGGTATTGGGGTTCCAGGAGATCCCTATGGGCTGCAGCATTTCTTTTGCCACCCATAGGGAGCTCTGACAATTCTTACACAGGCCTGCCACTGCAGCCTGAGTGAAATACCGTCCACGTTATTTCACAGCCATTTACCACTGCACTTAAGTAACTTATAAGTCACCTATATGTCTAACCTTCACCTGGTGAAGGTTGGGTGCAAAGTTACTTAGTGTGTGGGCACCCTGGCACTAGCCAAGGTGCCCCCACATCGTTCAGGGCAAATTCCCCAGACTTTTGTGAGTGTGGGGACAACATTACACGCGTGCACTATACATAGGTCACTACCTATGTATAGCGTCACAATGGTAACTCCGAACATGGCCATGTAACATGTCTAAGATCATGGAATTGTCACCCCAATGCCATTCTGGCATTGGGGAGACAATTCCATGATCCCCCGAGTCTCTAGCACAAACCCGGGTACTGCCAAACTACCTTTCCCGGGGTTTCACTGCAGCTGCTGCTGCTGCCAACCCCTCAGACAGGTTTCTGCCCTCCTGGGGTCCAGCCAGGCTTGGCCCAGGAAGGCAGAGCAAAGGACTTCCTCAGAGAGAGGGTGTTACACCCTCTCCCTTTGGAAAAAGGTGTCAGGGCTGGGGAGGAGTAGCCTCCCCCAGCCTCTGGAAATGCTTTGATGGGCACAGATGGTGCCCATCTCTGCATAAGCCAGTCTGCACTGGTTCAGGGATCCCCCAGCCCTGCTCTGGTGCGAAACTGGACAAAGGAAAGGGGAGTGACCACTCCCCTGACCTGCACCTCCCAGGGGAGGTGCCCAGAGCTCCTCCAGCGTGCCCCAGACCTCAGCCATCTTGGATTCAGAGGTGTGCTGGCACACTGGACTGCTCTGAGTGGCCAGGGCCAGCAGGTGACGTCAGAGACTCCTTCTGATAGGCTCTTACCTGTGTTACTAGCCTATCCTCCTTCCTAGGTAGCCAAACCTCCTTTTCTGGCTATTTAGGGTCTCTGCTTTGGGGAATTCTTCAGATACCGAATGCAAGAGCTCATCAGAGTTCCTCTGCATCTCCCTCTTCACCTTCTGCCAAAGGATCGACCGCTGACTGCTCAGGACGCCTGCAGAACCGCAACAAAGTAGCAAAGACTACTACTGCAACCTTGTATCGCTTCATCCTGCCGGCTTTCTCTACTGTTTCCTGGTGGTGCATGCTCTGGGGGTAGCCTGCCTCCTTCTTGCACCAGGAGCTCTGAAGAAATCTCCTGTGGGTCGACGGAATCTTCCCCCTGCAACCGCAGGCAACAAAAGACTGCATCACCGGTCCTCTGGGTCCCCTCTCAGCATGACGAGCGTGGTCCCTGGAACTCAGCAACTCTGTCCAAGTGACTCCCACAGTCCAGTGACTCTTCAGTCCAAGTTTGGTGGAGGTAAGTCCTTGCCTCCCCACGCTAGACTGCATTGCTGGGTACCGCGTGATTTGCAGTTGCTCCGGCTCCTGTGCACTCTTCAGAGATTTCCTTCGTGCACCGCCAAGCCTGGGTCCCCGACACTCTAATCTGCAGTGCACAACCTTCTGAGTTGTCCTCCGGCGTCGTGGGACTCCCTTTTCTGACTTCGGGTGGACTCCGGTTCACTCCTCTTCTAAGTGCCTGATCTGGTACTTCTGCGGGTGCTGCCTGCTTCAGTGAGGGCTCCCTGACTTGCTGGGCGCCCCATCTGTCTCCTCATCCAAGTGGCGACATACTGGTCCCTCCTGGGCCACAGCAGCATCCAAAAATCCTAACTGCGACCCTTGCAGCTAGCAAGGCTTGTTGGCGGTCTTTGTGCGTGGGAACACCTCTGCAAGCTTCTTCACGACGTGGAACATCCATCCTCTAAAGGGGAAGTTTCTAGCCCTCTTCGTTCTTGCAGAATCCACAGCTTCTCCCATCCAGTGGCAGCTTCTTTGCACCCTCAGCTGGCATTTCCTGGGCATCTGCCCACTCTCGACATTGTCGCGACTCTTGGACTTGGTCCCCTTGTTTCACAGGGACTCAGGTCCGGAAATCCACTGTTGTTGCATTGCTGGTGTTGGTCTTCCTTGCAGAAACCCCCTATCACGACTTCTGTGCTCTCTGGGGGTTATAGGTGCACTTTATACCTACTTTTCAGGGTCTTGGGGTGGGCTATTTTTCTAACCCTCACTGTTTTCTTACAGTCCCAGCGACCCTCTACAAGCTCACATAGGTTTGGGGTCCATTCGTGGTTCGCATTCCACTTTTGGAGTATATGGTTTGTGTTGCCCCTATACCTATGTGCTCCTATTGCAATCTACTGTAACTTTAAACTGCTTGCATTACTTCCTTTTGCTATTACTGCATATTTTTGGTATTGTGTACATATATCTTGTGTATATTTGGCATCCTCATACTGAGGGTACTCACTGAGATACTTTTGGCATATTGTCATAAAAATAGAGTACCTTTATTTTTAGTATATCTGTGTATTGTGTTTTCTTATGATATTGTGCATATGACACCAGTGGTATAGTAGGAGCTTTGCATGTCTCCTAGCTCAGCCTAAGCTGCTCTGCTATAGCTACCTTCTATCAGCCTAAGCTGCTAGAAACACCTCTTCTACTGTGCCAGGCACCACTTCTTGGTGTGAGCACACTATAGATACTGGAGACAGCATGCCTGTCAAAAGTAAGATCTATAGGCAGCCTGACCATGTCAGGGACTGCATAAAACAAGAAGTTCAGAAAATGCTTGAACTAGGAGTGGTTGAACATTCTGAAAGCCCATGGGCCTCTCCTGTGGTGCTTGTACCAAAGCCTCACTCAAAAGATGGGAAAAGAGAGATGAGGTTTTGTGTAGATTACAGAGGTCTCAACCAGGTAACTAAAACTGATGCTCACCCTATACCCAGGGCAGATGAGCTCATAGATACACTGGCATCTGCCAAGTATCTAAGCACCTTTGATTTGACTGCAGGGTATTGGCAGATCAAGTTATCAGAGGATGCTAAAGCAAAAACTGCATTTTCGACTATTGGAGGGCACTACCAATTCACAGTAAGCCCTTTGGTTTGAAAAATGCACCTGCCACTTTTCAAAGGTTGGTGAATACACTCCTGCAAGGGTTGAAGGCTTTCAGTGCAGCATATCTAGATGATATAGCTGTCTTTAGCTCCACCTGGGATGATCACCTGGTTCACCTGTGGAAAGTTTTGGAGGCCCTGCAGAAGGCAGGCCTCACTATCAAGGCTTCAAAGTGCCAGATAGGGCAGGGGAAAGTGGTTTATCTGGGACACCTAGTAGGTGGAGAACAGATTGCACCACTTCAGGGGAAAATCCAAAATATCATAGATTGGGTTCCCCCTACAACTCAGACCCAGGTAAGAGCCTTCTTAGGCCTCACTGGGTATTACAGGAGGTTCATTAAGAACTATGGCTCCATTGCAGCACCACTTAATGACCTCACTTCCGAGAAAATGCCTAAAAAGGTATTGTGGACAGCTAGCTGTCAGAAAGCTTTTGAGGAGCTGAAACAGGCCATGTGCACTGCACCTGTCCTAAAAAGCCCATGTTACTCCAATAAATTAATTGTTCAAACTGATGCATCTGAATTAGTGGTAGGGGCAGTCTTATCACAACTCAATTCGGAGGGCCAGGATCAACCTGTTGCTTTTATCAGCAGGAGGTTGACCCCTAGAGAAAAGCATTGGTCTGTCATAGAGAGGGAGGCCTTTGTTGTGGTCTGGGCACTGAAGAAGTTGAGGCCATACCTGTTTGGCACTCACTTCATTGTTCAGACAGACCACAAACCTCTACTTTGGCTAAAACAAATGAAAGGTGAAAACCCTAAATTGTTGAGGTGGTCCATATCTCTACAGGGGATGGACTATACAGTGGAACATAGACCTGGGAGTACCCACTCCAATGCAGATGGACTCTCCAGATATTTCCACTTAGACAATGAAGACTCATCAGGTCATGGCTAGTCTTATTGTCCTTCGTTTGGGGGGGGGGGGGTTGTGTAGGAAAGTACCATCTTGCCTGGCATGTTATCCCCATATTTCACTGTATATATGTTGTTTTAGTGTATGCGTCACTGGGACCCTGCCAGCCAGGGCCCCAGTGCTCATAAGTGTGTCCTGTATGTGTTCCCTGTGTGATGACTAATTGTCTCACTGAGGCTCTGCTAACCAGAACCTCAGTGGTTATGCTCTCTCTGCTTTCTAAATTGTCACTAACAGGCTAGTGACCAATTTCACCAATTCACATTGGCATACTGGAACACCCTTACAATTCCCTAGTATATGGTACAGAAGTACCCAGGGTATTGGGGTTCCAGGAGATCCCTATGGGCTGCAGCATTTCTTTTGCCACCCATAGGGAGCTCTGACAATTCTTACACAGGCCTGCCACTGCAGCCTGAGTGAAATAACGTCCACGTTATTTCACAGCCATTTACCACTGCACTTAAGTAACTTATAAGTCACCTATATGTCTAACCTTCACCTGGTGAAGGTTGGGTGCAAAGTTACTTAGTGTGTGGGCACCCTGGCACTAGCCAAGGTGCCCCCACATCGTTCAGGGCAAATTCCCCGGACTTTGTGAGTGCGGGGACACCATTACATGCGTGCACTCTACATAGGTCACTACCTATGTATACCATCACAATGGTAACTCCGAACATGGCCATGTAACATGTCTAAGATCATGGAATTGTCACCCCAATGCCATTCTGGCATTGGGGAGACAATTCCATGATCCCCCGAGTCTCTAGCACAAACCCGGGTACTGCCAAACTACCTTTCCTGGGGTTTCACTGCAGCTGCTGCCAACCCCTCAGATAGGTTTCTGCCCTCCTGGGGTCCAGCCAGGCCTGGCCCAGGAAGGCAGAACAAAGGACTTCCTCAGAGAGAGGGTGTTACACCCTCTCCCTTTGGAAAAAGGTGTCAGGGCTGGGGAGGAGTAGCCTCCCCCAGCCTCTGGAAATGTTTTGATGGGCACAGATGGTGCCCATCTCTGCATAAGCCAGTCTACTCCGGTTCAGGGATCCCCCAGCCCTGCTCTGGCGCGAAACTGGACAAAGGAAAGGGGAGTGACCACTCCCCTGACCTGCACCTCCAAGGGGAGGTGCCCAGAGCTCCTCCAGCGTGCCCCAGACCTCTGCCACCTTGGATTCAGAGGTGTGCTGGCACACTGGACTGCTCTGAGTGGCCAGGGCCAGCAGGTGACGTCAGAGACTCCTTCTGATAGGCTCTTACCTGTGTTACTAGCTTATCCTCCTTCCTAGGTAGCCAAACCTCCTTTTTTGGCTATTTAGGGTCTCTGCTTTGGGGAATTCTTCAGATACCGAATGCAAGAGCTCATCAGAGTTCCTCTGCATCTCCCTCTTCACCTTCTGCCAAAGGATCGACCGCTGACTGCTCAGGACTCCTGCAAAACCGCAACAAAGTAGCAAAGACGACTACTGCAACCTTGTATCGCTTCATCCTGCCGGCTTTCTCGACTGTTTCCTGGTGGTGCATGCTCTGGGGGTAGCCTGCCTCCTTCTTGCACCAGGAGCTCTGAAGAAATCTCCTGTGGGTCGACGGAATCTTCCCCCTGCAACCGCAGGCAACAAAAGACTGTATCACCGGTCCTCTGGGTCCCCTCTCAGCACGACGAGGGTGGGTCCTGGAACTCAGCAACTCTGTCCAAGTGACTCCCACAGTCCAGTGACTCTTCAGTCCAAGTTTGGTGGAGGTAAGTCCTTGCCTCCCCACGCTAGACTGCATTGCTGGGTACAGCATGATTTGCAGCTGCTCCGGCTCCTGTGCACTCTTCCAAGATTTCCATCGTGCACCGCCAAGCCTGGGTCCCTGACACTCTAACCTGCAGTGCACAACCTTCTGAGTTGTCCTCCGGTGTCGTGGGACTCCCTTTTCTGACTTCGGGTGGACTCCGGTTCACTCCTTTTCTAAGTGCCTGATCCGGTACTTCTGCGGGTGCTGCCTGCTTCTGTGAGGGCTCCCTGACTTGCTGGGCACCCCCTCTGTCTCCTCATCCAAGTGGCGACATCCTGGTCCCTCCTGGGCCACAGCAGCATCCAAAAACCCTAACCGCGACCCTTGCAGCTAGCAAGGCTTGTTTGCGGTCTTTCTGCGTGGGAGCACCTCTGCAAGCTTCTTCTTGACGTGGGACATCCATCCTCCAAAGGGGAAGTTTCTAGCACTCTTCGTTCTTGCAGAATCCACAGCTTCTACCATCCAGTGGCAGCTTCTTTGCACCCTCAGCTGGCAGTTCCTGGGCATATGCTCACTCTCGACATTGTCGCAACTCTTGGACTTGGTCCCCTTGTTTCACAGGTACTCAGGTCCAGAAATCCACTGTTGTTGCATTGCTGGTGTTGGTCTTCCTTGCAGAAATCCCCTATCACGACTTCTGTGCTCTCTGGGGGTTATAGGTGCACTTTACACCTACTTTTCAGGGTCTTGGGGTGGGTTATTTTTCTACCCCTCACTGTTTTCTTACAGTCCCAGCGACCCTCTACAAGCTCACATAGGTTTGGGGTCCATTCGTGGTTTGCATTCCACTTTTGGAGTATATGGTTTGTGTTGCCCCTACACCTATGTGCTCCTATTGCAATCTACTGTAACTTTACACTGCTTGCATTACTTCCTTTTGCTATTACTGTATATTTTTGGTATTGTGTACATATATCTTGTGAATATTTGGCATCCTCATACTGAGGGTACTCACTGAGATACTTTTGGCATATTGTCATAAAAATAAAGTACCTTTATTTTTAGTATATCTGTGTATTTTGTTTTGTTATGATATTGTGCATATGACACCAGTGGTATAGTAGGAGCTTTGCATGTCTCCTAGTTCAGCCTAAGCTGCTCTGCTATAGCTACCTTCTATCAGCCTAAGCTGCTAGATACACCTCTTGTACACTAATAAGGGATAACTGGACCTGGTACAGAGTGTAAGTACCCCTTGGTACCCACTACAAGCCAGGCCAGCCTCCTACACTGGGAAAGTACATTTAGCTTACTCTACACATGATTGTATCAATTTGTTCTGATCGTCTCCTGTCCGTTGGTGAGTTTGCAGATTTTTCTAGCAGTCTTTCATGGTGAACTTTGTACAGTTCAAGGTCTCTTTTCTCCAGTTCCAGTCTGCGGCAGCTCATCGCGTCTCCACGTTTAAACAAGCAAGGCCCAGTGCCGACTAGGCCTCTGGTACAGCTAATTTAAGGATATGAAGCTTCATAACATAAATTTATATCTCTCATTATAACACATTAGTACAATTATTAAACATTCACATTATCTATTACTATTAACATAGATGGTGACCACTCCCCGTGGGCACATTTTACACATTACACGTTATTTTCAATTACTGTTAATCAAATATCACATTTTCTCATTAGTTATTATGCGTAACTCATTAGTATATTCTCATAATAGCATATCTGGTGCAACACTCGCTACTCTGACGACTAAAAATTTCATCACACCTTTCTTTATCAAACGTTACAAATTACTTTCAGTTACATTGGGATTTCTTCTGTTTCCATTTTCTCTATAGATTCTTCTTCCAGGTGGTTCTTCCCTCCTCTGATTGTTCTTAGCTCTTTTTAATTTAATTTTGCGCCATAATGTGCATGCCCCCCATAATCCTAATATAATAAAGATCACAATTAATATTCCTTGAACGATTTTCCACAATATTCCACCCCAAATTTGACTAAATCAATTTCCTAGTGTCACAAATTCCTTTCTCACTTTTTCCCAAACTCCTGGTTCTTTCAACTCTTTTAAATCCTTACTTGCATTAGTTAAATTAGTAAGCAATTCTTTTACTTCCTCCTCATTTGCAGGGATTAAAGAACAACAGTGTTTTTCGTTAATCATTTTGCAGACTCCTCCGTCTTTCGCTAAAATTATGTCTAAAGCAAGCCTATTTTGAAGCGTCATAGCTCTATCCGCAGCTAACTCAGTGTTTAATAATAATATAGCGCCTGTAAAATTAGTTGACATATTATCTATTATAGTTGACAACTTTTGTATCTTGTTTGCATTCAATATAACTCCTACTGAAGGAATTACTGCTCCAAAAATATCCCCTACTATTGCAGAGGCTGTTTCTCTTCTTTGTCTCATTCGGTGGAACTCAGTCATTTTCTGTACCTTTTTCAAATCATCTATTTGATAGACTTTAAGGAACACTATTCCCAAATAACATGTCCCATACCATCCCTTAGGGAGTCGGTAATAAGCATTAAGTCCACAAATGTAATAGATTCCAGGAATAACAGGGTCAGCACCATTTAGCATGAACGCCCATTTACTCTGAAACAAAAACACATGCCTACATTCACTCGTTCCCACAAATAAAGTGTCAGACGGTGATTTTGGCCTGTATATACAAAGCTTCCCTACATGTAATGTGTCAAAAGCTAGCTTCCCTTGTGTTTTAATAGCAGTGTAAACATAATCATTTTTGTAAGCCTTTTCTCTAACCCTTTTTCTAATTTTTCTTTTAATGCTTTTCTCCTATCGTCAGTATGGCCAATAAAGCTCTTTTCCATGGGAGTTAATAAGCAAGCCAAATTATTACGATGCACATAAGCTGTACCAAATGTTAGTGCAGGCTCAAAGAATCCTCTAACTAATACAATATCATGTTCTTTAGCTATCTTACTTAAGTATCTAATTAAAGGAACGAAAGAAAATACTAAATCATAGTTGGAATAAAAGTACTGTATATACTCTTGATTATAAAAGCGTGTTAGTAACAGACTGCAAGTTATACTGTATGTCAATGGTAGGGTATGATAAGTAACCCCTTCTTCCACAGAGGAAGGCATTTGTGTACACACAAGACAATCCTTTGCATCCATTGTTTCCACATATTCACTCAATAAACAATAAAAAACGTTAGAAGACAACTCTCCCCTTGCATTAGTATAATCATGCAAATATTGCTCATCTAATTTGAACCTCTCTATAGCTGTTAGTGTATTAGTTTTATGCACAGATGTATCGCTCATTTCTTTCATCTCATGAATTGACATTCCCACAATCATTATCACAAACAATATTCCACACACAATCGCCATTCCTACACTCAAATATCTACAATACCTAATGTGCCTCACATTATCATCTAAATTAGCCATGATCTGTAAAGAACCAGAAAGCAGAATTTTCAACTCTTAATTAATATGCAACACAAAAATAAAAAATAAAAAAATATACTTCTTTCTTCACACTTTCAATTTTGCACGGCAAGACCCCTTCTTCCTTTGTCAAAATCAGTTAGCAGCTGGTCAACTCCAGGTTTTAAGTGTCATATCAGGTTATCAATGTCTTTTCCGGTAAGTAATTTAAACTTTTTCTTTACCCAACAATACTGTCCATCTTTTCCTTTTCTTCAGGTTGCGTCAAAATACTTATTTGGAACTTCTCTGTCAAAACAAAAGGACATAAACTCATTCTGCCAGTCACTGGTCCTGCGTATTTTCGACTTGCCACTCTTTTTCTTTTCAACCTCCTTTCCCCTGTTAGTTCTCCATCACTCAGTTCATCTTTCGTGGTAGTATCTTCTTCTTCCTCTATTGTTTCATTTATTACCAAATCCTTTTTCTTGCCGATTTGGAATTCAGGCCAATTATCCCCTTTTCTTACACCTTCTGTCAGCAATCTCTTTAAGATAGGACTTTTCTCCTTGACCTTGTCTGAAATGCCCTCTTCTGATGGGCCTGCAATGGGTTCAGGAGGAGTCAGATCATTTTTACTTTGACCTGGCTCAACTCTTTCACCCTCAGACTCTGGCACTGAGTCTCCTTGTTTTTCAGTCCCTTTTGTTTGCGTTAGCACTTCTCCTGTGCATGGATCTCGTAACGTCTTTTCTGTATTTTCTGCACGCTCTGCCTCTTGATTTTCCACACCCTGGTCTCTTACTGGGGTGATCGATCCTTCTTCTGCCAGTTCTGGATCCACTTCCGGCTCAACTTGCTCTGGCTCTGGTTCAGGCAGAATTATTCGCTTCGCTGCTGCTGGGGTTCTCAGCAACACTTCTTCATGATCCTGAAGACTCACCACCTTTTTTGTATGACTTGCATGTATCCAATTGGGCAATCCTGCACACTTTACAGCTGTGGTAGTCGTCAACACCACTTGGTATGGCCCTCTCCAACGTGATTCTAGGCAGGTTTTTCGCACATGCTTCTTGTTCACGACCCAGTCTCCGGCTCTCAAGTTGTGACCTGGATCATGGATAGGTGGCAGAGTAATAGCTTGTACCTGCTGAGAAAAAGATCGAACCACATCAGCTAGACCTTTGCAGTAGTCTAACACCATATCATCTGTGATATTGACAAGAGCTGGTATTGCTGGTAGTCTCATTGCTCTTCCCATGAAAATCTTGTGAGGGGATAAATGCATCTGGCCATTTCAAGTTTGTGGCTGCGCACATTTTGACAATTCTTGATTTCAGGGTACCATTCATTTGTTCTACCAGTCCTGATGCTTCTGGACGATAGCTGCAATGTAGCTTCTGTTCAATATTCAGTGCTGCACATAAGAGTTTGATCACTTCGTTATTGAAGTGAATTCCCCTATCGGATTCTAAAGAGATCGGAAATCCGAACCTTTGTATCAGCTCTCCAAGCAATAACTTTGCAACTGTGAGACTGTCATTTCTACGTGTGGGATATGCTTCAGTCCAATGACTAAACACACATACAATCACCAACACGTACTTCAGTCCACCACATGCAGGCATCTCAATGAAATCCAATTGCATTCTGCTGAATGGTCCTCCTGCTCTTCCAATGTGGCTCAAATTTACCACTGTCCCTTTTCCCACATTCAACTGCTGGCAAATCACACATCTATGGCACACTGCCTCAGCTGCGTGTCTAAATTTCGGATTAAACCAATCAACCTTGAACAACCTAATCATGGCATCCCTTCCAATGTATGCCCGACCATGGTAATACCGAGCCATCTGAGACAACAGACAACTTGGTAGCACCATCTGGCCCTGATCAGATACCAAGATTTCATCTGGCCTTTGTATGCACTTCAACTTTACCCACAGCTTTTTCTCTTCCTTGTCCGCATTCTCATGCAAAGTTTTCAACTCCTCTGAGGTGTCAATTACCTTTAGAGCGAAATGTGCACAACTGGTCTATTCTTTTTGCATTAGTTCCCACTTATCCTTATATGATATACAGTTCAGGGCACAAAACCTTGCTACCTGATCTGCATATCCATTTCCTAAGGAAATGGTGTTTTCTGATGTGCACTGCATTTTACTATGGCAATTTCCTCAGGTAACTGTATTGCGTACAACAACTCTTTTATTTTGTCACCATTTCGTACTGGGGTTCCACTGGTGTTCATGAACCCTCTTTGTGACCACAATTGACCAAAATCATGAACAATTCCAAATTCATATTGTCTATCTGTATATATTGTTACTCTAAGTCTGGTAGAGACGTAACATGCCCTAGTGAGAGCCACCAATTCTGCCACTTGTGCTGAATATACACCAGGGAGCCAAGATGCTTCTAGGGTCCCCGTGATTGTACACACAGCATACCCTGCTCTCAATGTGCCTGTCCCATCTCTAAGGCATGAACCATCGACAAAAACAATTTGATCATTTTCTTCCAGTCGAGTGTCTCTAATATCAGGTCTAGGCTTTGTACAGAGATCTGTAACTTCAAGACAATCATGCTCTATGTCTTCCTCTTTTTCGACTTCAACAGTATCACTTGGCAGTAATGTTGCTAGATTCAATACTGTACATCTTTTCAAAGTAACATTTGGAGCTCCCAGTATACTCGTCTCATACATTGTTAGTCGGGCCTCCATCAAATGTTGTGTTTTTGTTCTTGTCAGCAAAATTTCAACTGAATGTGGCACCATTACCGTCACTGGGTATCCCATGACTACCCCCCTTCACATTGGGAAAGACTTTGACAACTGCGGCTACTGCTCGCAGACAACCTGGTAAAGCTGCTGCAACCGGGTCCAAGGTAGCTGAAAAATAGGCTACTGGGCGATAAGCACCTCCATGGACCTGTATCAAGACAGACAAAGAACATGCATCATGTTCGTAACAAAACAGTGTGAAAGGCTTTGTGTAATCAGGCATTCCCAATGCTGGAGCTCTGCACAAACTCTCTCTTAATTCAGTGAAGGCCCTCATTTGATCTTCATCGAGAGTGATTGGGTCAGTAACTCCCTTGTGTGTCAATTGTTGTAAAGGTTTGGCAATCTCAGCAAAATTCGGGATCCATTGTCTACAGTATCCTACCATTCCCCAAAACATGCGTACATCCTTCTGGGAAGTCAGTGGATTTCTCTGCAAAATCATTGTAATTCTCTCTCTGGAGATTCTCCTCAACCCTTTCTCAATCTGATGACCCAAGTATTTGACAGACTTCTGAAAGTACTGTAATTTTGCTGGTGAGACCTTGTGACCAAAGTCTCCCAGATGATTAAGTAAGACCATTGTATCATTTTTACACTCATCCCTTGTCCTGGATGCAATCAATAAGTCATCAATGTACTGTACAAGAGTTGACTGGCAAGATAATTCCAATGACTCCAAATTCTTTTTCAAAATCTGGTTAAATAAGGACAGTGACTCCGTGTACCCTTGTGGAAGCCTACACCAGCTGCAGACTTTGTCTAGGAATTTGAAACTGAAAAGAAAAGTCAGCACAATCAGGAGTGCAAGGAGCTTTAGTGCCGCCGATGCCGCTGCAACAGAGAGCTATTGCGGTTCAGTCTCAAGCGAGGGGTAGAGGACGTGGTATGGATGTGATGTGTGGTCCGGATCTGAATACAGTGGTTGTTCAGAATCTGCATCACCATCGCCTTTTCCTTCAACTTCTTTTTCTTTAGTTCAATCCCATCACTACAGTATTTTGCATACTGCAACACCTCATCAATCGTCTTTGCCTGCCAACAAATCAAATTATTCTTAATCATCTACCCTATTTCAGGCCTCAACCCTTCGACAAACCTAAACACGAAATGCAACATGTCCTTTGGTTCGACTGCTTCCTTACCACTGTACTCCTTGAAAGCCTTTAGCAATCTTTCATAATAGGTATGTATTGACTCTTTGGTTTCCTGAACCGTCCTGTCAATTCTCTGCCAATCAATGTTTTTCTGAGAAATCCTACTTTTCAAAAACTCAATCACCTTGTGATAATTTTTAATTACCTCAGGTGACGGTGTGCCTGTAATTTTGTGCCTCTCAGGTTCACTCGTTGGCCAATCTACTGCTCTTTTGCACTCAACCCATAAGTCAGTTGGCACAACTATCTCAAACAAAGTGTTCAAATCTTCCCACAAACATTTGGAGAGTTTCACAACCCTCTCAGTCTGTTGGTACCATTCAACTGGCTTTTCTCTCAATTTAGGATAATCATTGGTAAAAGACGGTATGTCACTTCGATGCCAAAGAACATGAACAAACTGTCCTCCTGGAATTTCCCTCGCCAGTAACATTTTGACTGCTTCTCCCTTTTCTGCTCCCTCTGTTTCCCCTTCTGAATCTCGTTTTCATTTCTCTTTTCTTTTCACCCATTTGCCTTCCCACTTCTCTAATGCTCCCCAAATCTGCGCACTCTGCAGAAAATCTCTCAAATGTGCCTTCATTCCGGCTGACCTCATGTGTTCAAAATCCTTTGCTTCAAAATCTAATCTGTAACTTCGTCACAAATATTTTGTTGACTTAAGATCAATGTCATGTTTCTCTGCTACCTCTGCTAATTTCTGGTGAATTTTTCCCACTTCCTTTGTAATCCTCGGACACAAATACCTCAGCTCTTCTTCAGTGTAGGATTCTAACCTGTTCAATCTTATTGTTCCCTCATCCAATTCATTTGCCTCAATATTTAGTCCTACTCGATTCAGTTGCTCTTCCCCTTTTGAGGCACCTTGTGAAGAACTCAAACTGTCCAGCCAACTATTTAACTTCTGTGCTGTCAACTCTTGTAATGAAATGTTACTCGCACTAACCACTGGTAACTGTTGTACCCCTGTCCCCACAGCTTGTGGTGTCAAAAGTCTCATACTCTGATTCACATCTGGTAATGCCACTAGAGGACTAAATTCCACAGGAGATTTAAACTCACTCAGACAAATACTTGAGGATGATGTCATCGGTGCTGAGTCTCCCGCTCCCCTTCTCCCTAAGTTCTGCGATATCTCAGTTGTCCCGCTACTTCTGATTTCTTCTGAGCATATAAGGGTACCGCTGGACCAACAGTAATCAGTAGCGATATTGCATCTGGAGCAGTACTAGAGCCTGTGCTTCGTGTAAGTGGTACTCCCATTGCCTGATTCATAACTGGTGCGAGATCCACTGATGTCCCAGTTAACTGATTTGGCCTTGGCATATTCTGTATCTGTGCTGGTGGCAGTAACATTGGTGTTGGGTCTGTCTGAACTAGTATTAACTGCGGATGCACCTGCTCCCTCTGCACCACAATATTTGAAACAGTCTCAAGAATTGGTACATTCGGGTAAATCACTGGTGCTGAAGTTGTAGGTACCTGCACTTGAGCTTCCGCTCTCGTTCCTGCAACTGGCGTACTCTGTACTACCCCTGGTATCTGTCCTCCTTCTGTTTGTACAGCACCCACGGCTCCCTGGGATGTTCCAGGAGTAGCAGGAGGGGCTGTAGCAATATTCCCTGGACCCCTGCATAAGTTGTCATAGGTGGAGGTCTATCCCTCAACAACTGCGTAATGTAATCCTCTACATCAGAATCGTCATTGTCTACATAGGACTTTTCCCTTTTCTTTTCTCCTCATTCTCCCTTTCCTTGTTATCATCTCCCTTATCCGAATCGTCACCTTCCATGATTGCAGGGAACATCTTAACCTCCTTCATGGTTGCCATTCTCCATCTTTTTTGTTCCCAATCCCACCTAGCTTCGGCAAGTGATTTCTCTATCTTCTTTATCCTTCTATTGGTCTTTAGCTTGTTCTGCTGGCTGGCCACTAGCTCCCAAACTGCTAAAGCCTCGAACTGTGCTGGTCTCGGTTATTGTCTCATGTCATACAATGATAATCGCAACTGGTCTAGAACCCTTAAATTAAACGTTCCATGCTCTGGAAATGCCAAGGTTGCTTGATTCTTTGTCAATGCACTCCATTGCTTTAACTAAAGACAAGAAGCTATGCCCTTTTCTGTCATTATGAGATTTGCTGGACTATCCTCCTGGGGGGTTGGTTCCCCCACTGAAGACTTAATGTAAGATTCACCCTTCATTGCACTCCTGAAAGCCTTGAAAAACTTCATTTTGTCTGCTTTATGTATTACAATTCAATAAGTGAAATTAATTTTACTCCCAAGATTCCCTTCACCCGTTCGCTCAATCAATTGTCTCTCACGGACGGCTGCCAATCTGGTCGCGGCTCTTCTCAGTAACCCACCTATCCCAGCGCGGCACACACTGACGTCACACTAACACACAGCCGCTGACAAAGTCTTGCGGCTTCGCACTCCTCGACTCAATTTCATTTGACTAATGCAATCATATTGCGAGCGTCTTCACCAATAATAACTAAAGCAAATCCGCTGGTTTACTACAGGAAGGGACACAATCGCTTCAAGGACCTTACAGATTTTCACTAAAAGGCACTCTCTGAAACCTTAGCTATTCCTCTTTCTCAGTCCCCCACATTCGCAAGTAAAATTCGACCAACAATCTTTCCTCTCAACTGATCTTTGGGTCTGTACTGGTGCACATAGGACTCACCAAATCTCAGTCGAAGCTTCTTTTATTCAACGTACATTCATTCAGACTTGTTGACCACGCCTGATCAACCTACTAAACCAGACAGATAACAACATATACCCAAGTGTCTCCTACACTTGTCAATATACTCCGGAGTCTTAGACCACGCAGGGTCCGTACATCACCAACAACCACGTGGACAATTTTTGAACACAAAGCGCCACACACATATGAAGTTCGACAACTACCCTACTCACACACCATTTCGGATTACGCACACTCCTAATAACTCTAAACTGGAGTACGCAAACTCCCTACTCTTCACCTCACATTCATCACAATTCACCTGTGATCGGCTTAAGCTTAGGCAAGTGCAATTCTACCACTCTCATACTATCTCAAATACGTCGAGAACATACCCAACCCTACTCACGGGATCCAGGATCTGGGAAGGTCATTTCTGGACTTAAGGGAACATCATCTTTGCTACCATTATCATTTCAGAAAAACTAAATTCAAACCTCATGAAATCCAAACAACTATTTTCAATTTTTAAACTACCACCATAACCCTTACTCATTACTTAACTAGTTCCCTAAGGAAACTAACCATCAAGCTGCTACCAAAAACTGTTAACACGCCTTGTCCTTAGTTAGTAAACTTACAAGGGGTCGCGTATAGGTTGATTAATCTTTTGGATCGCATAGGGTATCCTAGTCAAGTATAGCGAGTAAAATACAGAATCAACAAATCAATCCAAACAACTTAAAATACCATGAACTAATCTAATCAGAAAAACCACCATCACTCATATGAAAGTTAGTTTGTTTATTCCCTATTAGTTACAATTCTAATCATAAAACTTTATTCAACAATATCATGATTTCCAAACTTTATTAGCAATATAAGCAATGAATTCTCAGCACTTTATTAATATGCAACCCACGTTAAACAAAGCATAGCAATTCATGAGCAATCGAATAAATCAGCAGTATAAGTCAGTCAGTCTAAGTCACCCTTGTCAGCCTACCTATATCCAAATTAGCATCAGCATGTGGGTCTTCATGCTAAAACAATTTAGTCAAAGATCAATAATTTGAAAAAAATCTATCTAGAAGAGAAAAACATTTTAAAACAGCACAGTTGGTACCTAGAAAGCAAAAGCATTCATTAGTCAGTCAGGTTATAGGTACCTATCCAAGAAAGATCAGCAACGAGTCAGTCTTCGTCTCCAGGTCATCGGTCATCAATAAGACTCACAGGAAGCAATCCCAAGTTTCAGCACTTCGGACAGCGTCTCCTGTCGTCATCAACTTTCGCCTCTCCGTACTGATTTTTCCCCTCATGTCATGACTTTTTATTAGGGTCTCTCAGTCCATCCCACAATTTGCCCATTGGTCAATCTTATCAGGGGTTATGACTCTAACCTATAAGTTTTGTTTACCACTTGTCTACGTTATTTTGAGAGCCCAGTTCCATTAACTTGATTGGTCCTCTTGTCGATGAGTACATCATCCGGTTTCTTCGGGTAACAAAATTGTTTCTCCCAACTCTTAGTCTGTAGCTCTATTGTTCGCGTCCTGGGAAAGTACATTTAGTCTACTCTACATGCAATTGTATCAATTTGTTCTGATCGTCTCCTGTCCATTGGTGAGTTTGCAGATTTTTCTAGCAGTCTTTCATGGTGAACTCTGTACAGTTCAAGGTCTCTTTTCTCCAGTTCCAGTCTGCGGCAGCTCATCTCGTCTCCACGTTTAAGCAAGCAAGGCCCAGTGACGACTAGGACTCTGGTATAGCTAATTTAAGGATATGAAGCATCATAACATAAATTTATATCTCTCATTCTAACACATTAGTACAATTACTAAACATTCACATTATCTAGTACTGTTAACAATTACCGTTAATCAAATATCAAATTTTCTCATTAGTTATTATGCGAAACTCATTAGCATATTCTCATATTAGCATATCTGCTGCAACAGAGCAATCACGATTTGCTCCGGGGTCAATCAACCCGGCAAAACATTGTCCATATTTTATTTAATTAGTTCTTCAGTTTCCTCATAAAAGTACATAAAGTAAACACTTTTTCTCTACTTTCCATATGTAAAACAAGTCTAGTACACCATCAGTTTAAGATTCACACATGAAATACTAGGCATTTGGTAATCCATTAGTGAAACTCTTGCATTCTATTTGTATGCTTAATGGCCATGAATTAGGTATGAAAGCAGGACCTATGATTAACATTATCCAATACATATTAGTACTTGTACTTCTCAAGGAAACACAATCACCTGCCCTTGAAAAGAACATACCAGTGAACCCTATTTAATATGGCTTACAAGTTGTACTAAACTAATAAAATATTTCTATGGTTACATTCCATTATCTGCAGACACACGGCTCCATAAAATAGATGCTTTGGCGTTCACTAAACCAAAAAGCTATTAGAAAACAATAATTCTTACGTTTAATTTGTAATCCTATTTGCTTACAAAATGCACAGTATCTTGTGCTCAGGTACTTACAATGCAATCAAATCATGCCTGTCTAACCCAGAAAGGTCAAACCCTCAGAATTGTTTATAACTCAGTAGATAAGGGGGTAGGATCCCAGTTATTTTAATGAAACATTGACATTATTGATGTTGTCGACAATATTGTTATTGTTGGTATAATTATAATAATATTTATTAATGTTATTATTATTAATATAATTATTATCATTATTATTATTATTTGGATAAATACCATACATTATAAATATGTTGCAAATCACCGAGAACCTTTGTGGCCATGCTGTGCACCTTCATTATGTCAACAATTTCCAAGGTGACTTAGTGACTTCGTTTTAATGTACGATTGGGGGTATTTTATTCCTCCTGCTATATGGCCCTGCTTCCTCAACTACTTTGCTGAAATCATTGTTGTGTCCCTCTTTGCACTGTTGCCATGGTTCATGTGTGACGTTTTGATCAGAGGGGAGTTTTGAAACACAAATGTAAAATGTTATGAACTAAATGACACTTCCCAAATGCAAGAAGTTGCTGCAAAATCAGGGTTGGGTGTAAGCATTGCACATGATATGGTACACTGCACGTGTGCTTTTACCATGCTGCCCCTGATCTGTTTAGTTCTGCTCCAAGAATTGAAGGGAACCAGCAAATTGTCCTGTTCTTCTTTGAGCTGCATCACAACGCAATTTTTACTTGCTTGCAGAAAGATAGGATGCCTTCTCCAGCCCCCGCCTACCAAAGATACAGTCCCCTTCGAACACAGATGCATGGTAACTCCGGTTTTTAGTGCCTGGGCAGGGGACTGTGATGCAGCAGCAGCAGCACAAGTTCAGTATGCTTCAATGATCCATGCTCCCGGTAGTAGTGTTGTTGCCAGGTGCATCCTGAAGGCCACAGAGGTCAGTTTAGCAGCGTTCTCTGCTGAATCTTTTGCACCCACCCCAGCAGAGCCACCACAGCAGGCTGAAGGGATATGGCAGGGCCAGCAAAGCCAGCAACAGTGCCCTCAGGTGTTCAAGCATCTGTCTGAAGGCTAAGTGGTGAGACCAGGGACACCAGTCTATGTTTCCATACGACTGAGTCTCATGCAGTCAAACAGGGATAAGTGAAAACTCAATCAGTTATGATGATGTACATATGGCGGTGTGATGGATGTGTAGGAATAAGCAATGTATTTAGAGGCATGATCCACATCCCCTTTCTATACAAACTGTATATTTTATTTATTTATGATATAACACAAGCAGACACCTAAAGCCGTCTTTATACCAGCCAGAAAATCTGATTTTGCCCTGCTCTCGTGCAGCTAGATGTCCTTGGTAACCTTTGACCCTGCTTGCAGGTAGGTCGCTCCCCGCTCCGCCTTCCGCGCTACCACCTTTCCCGTTCTTACTGCTTTGCTTCCCCGGCGCTGCGCCCCCTGCGGCCTGTCCCGCCTCCCCCCTCGTTCTCTCACCGTTTTCCTTCTCCCTTATCCCGCCGCTGCGCCCCCTGAGGCCCCTCCCGCTTCCCCCCTCGTTCTCTCACCATTTTCCTTCTCCCTTTTCCCGCCGCTGCGCCCCCTGCAGCCCCTCCCACCTCCCCCCTCGTTCTCTCACTGTTTTCCTTCTCCCTTTTCCCGCCGCTGCGTCCCCTGCGGCCCCAGCCCTCTCATAGGATAAGCCCTCCCGCCTCCCAGTTGCCACTCCCACCCTCCCCTCCTCTTATGGCAGCTGCGGTGCCGACCCCAACACCACATTCAGAGGAACGCTCATCTACAGACCCCCCGGACCACGAGCACCATTCAGCGAATCCCTCGCCGACCTCACCAGCACCCACGCACTCACCTCAACGGATTACATCCTCTTCGGGGACCTAAATTTCCACCTGGAGAACAACAACGACACCAACTCCTCTACTCTGATCGCCAACCTCGCCAACCACGGCCTCAGACAACTCGTCAACACACCAACCCACATCGCCGGCCACACGCTTGATCCCATCTTCACCTCAAGCGCCCACATCACCTTCAACCATACCACCGTACTCCACTGGACCGACCACCACTGCATCCACTTCACCTACAAAAAACATACCGAGCACCATCGCACCCAACAACCACCCCGCTGATGCTGGAACAAAGTTACGGAAGACCAGCTTACCAACGCCCTCGTCCAGAACCCACCCCCGACTCCACCGATCCAGACACCGCCGCCAACAACCTCACCCTGTGGATCAACGACTGCGCCACTCAAAAAACCCACCGACAACCAAGCCAGAAGAAAAGCCACCTGGTTCACTGATGAGCTGCTAAATTCCAAACGCGACTGCCGGAAGCTAAAAAAGGAATGGCTCCTCAAACGCACACCTGACAGCCTCACAGCCCACAAGGACGCCACCAGCAAGCACCACCAACTCATCAGACAAGCCAAATAATCCCACTTCAAAGACCGCCTGGACAACAACGCACACAACAGCAAAGAGCTCTTCAGCATCGTGAAAGAACTCTCCAACCCCAGCGCCAACGTCAACGACATCCCTCCATCCCAAGAACTCTGCAACGCACTGTCCACCTTCTTCCACGGGAAGATCATCGACATCCACGACAGTTTTGACGCCACTCCCACGCCAGACCCCACCCCCGAACACTCCACCTGTGCAAACCACCTGGCCTCCTGGACCAACGTGAGCGACACAGAGACACGCAAGATCATGAACTCCATCCACTCAGGATCTCCGTCAGACCCCTGCCCCCACCACGTATACAACAAAGCCGACGCCACCATTGCCCCCCAACTACGGAAGGTTATCGAAACAGCAACATTCCCTGAAAAATGGAAACACGCCGAAATCCGCGCCCTCCTCAAGAAACCCAAAGCAGACCCCAACGACCTCAAGAACTTCTGACCCATCTCCCTGCTCCCCTTTCCAGCAAAGGTGATTGAAAAAATCATCAACACAAAACTAACCAGCCACCTCGAAGACAACGGCATCCTAGACCCCTCCCAGTCCGGCTTCAGACGAAACCATAGCACCGAAACCACCCTTCTCGCCGCCACAGACGACATCAGACGCCAAATGATCAACGGCGAAACATCAGCCCTCATCCTCCTGGACCTATCTGCCGCCTTCGACACAGTCTGCCACCGCACCCTGGAATCACGCCTCCACGAAACCGGAATTCAAGGAAAAGCCCTCGACTGGATCGTCTCATTCCTCTCCGGCAGAACCCAGAGAGTCCGCCTCCCCCCCTTCCGCTCCGAAGCTACAGACATCATCTGCGGCGTTCCACAAGGCTCATCCCTCAGCCCAACGCTGTTCAACATCTAAATGGCCCCTCTCGCACAAGTGGCCCGACAACACAACCTCAACATTTTCACCTACGCCGATGACACCCAGCTCATCCTCTCACTCACCAAAGACACGGGCACCGCCAAAACCAACCTCCACGAGGGGATGAAAACCATCGCCGAATGGATGAGAATCAGCCGTCTGAACCTGAACTCAGACAAGACGGAGGTCCTCATCCTCGGATCCACCCCCTCCGCCTGGGACGACTCCTGGTGGCCCACCGCACTAGGAACCCCACCGACACCGACCAATCATGCTTGCAACCTGGGTTTCATCCTCGACTCCTCCCTCACCTTGTCTAAACAGGTCAACGCAGTTTCCTCCTCCTGCTACAACACACTCCGCATGCTCCGCAGAATCTACAAGTGGATCCCGACAGAAACAAGAAGAACAGTGACACAGGCCCTCGTCAGCAGCAGGCTGGACTATGGCAACGCACTCTACACAGGCCTCCCAGCGAAAGACCTACTACGCCTCCAACGCATCCAAAACTCCTCCGCCCGACTGATCCTCAACGTACCCCACCCCAGCCACATCTCCCACCACCTGAGAAACCTTTACTATCTCCCCGTGGACAAAAAGGATCACTTTCAAGCTTCTTACCCACGCTCACAAAGCGCTCCACGACACCGGACCAGCCTACCTAAACAACAGACTCAGCTTCTATACCTCCACCGTCAGCTCCGCTCCTCTAACCTCGCCCTCGCCGTCGTCCCCCGCATCCGAAGAAAGACCTCCGGCGGCAGATCCTTCTCATACCTCGCCGCCAAAACCTGGAACACCCTCCCCACCAACCTGCGACAGACTCAAGACCTACTTACCTTCAGAAGACTCCTCAAGACCTGGCTCTTCGACCAGTAATACCAGCTCCCCCCCCCCCAGCGCCTTGAAACCCTCACGGGTACGTATTGCGCTTTATAAATCCAATGACTGATTGATTGATTGATTGGCGCATTGATCTTTTAAGCACTAGCATTTACCTTAAATTTTGAAAATTCATAACTCCGTTCTATTGATTGGATTTTTCTCGTTTTGGTGTCAAATAAACATTGACTTAATTTTTCTAAATTGATTTGAGTTTTTCTTGTGTGTGCTGCATACCTACTTTACACATTGCCTTTAAATTAAGCATTGCATGCAAAAAGCAGTCCATCAAATGTTTAGGGAATTCTGCCTTTTCTACATGGTAACCCCTGAATTTACCCCTTGGCCGGACCCTATTTATGACTGCTGGTTTTAGACCTCTTTGCATTTTACCCCTGCTGAAAAGTAGTAAAGTACCTGTGCTTCCCCTTTAAACATGGTTGAATTAGTATATTCCTAGTTGGCATTTTTAACTTGCCTACAAGTCTTTAGCATATGATACAAATTGTACCCGGGCCTGGAAGTTAAATGCCACTAGCGGACTACAGCACCTATTGTGCCATCCTCTATAATGGCAGTGCAAACATAGCTTCAGGCCTACCATTGTAACCTCACTATTATCAGTGCAAAACATACACCCACGGATACTGTACGACACTTCTCAAAGATATTCTATGATATCTACAGTGGTCGCTTGGAGTATCACAATCACATTGGAACAGAGAAGCTTCCTGTATTAACCTCAAGTACTTATTTCTGTGATTGCAATCTCTTTGTGATATAACTCAAGACACTTTGAAGCAGTTTCCAGTCGCATTCTACACTGCCCAAATACAGTACATGAATAAGTTGTCTTGGGACAGGGACAATGTTATCCTTCGCATGATATCGGCCTTTATAGGATTATTTCTAAGGTAACAAATGTAGGTATTACACCAAGTATTCTATTAATTATGTTGGAATTAATGATTGCATGGTATGTTATCAGAGTCTAAGATACGCCATCATCTAATAATGACAGTGCAAACGATGATCATGAGATGTTGGCCTTCTGCAGGGGTGCCAGCACAGAATGAAGGAAAGCCAAAGCAGTTACCACTAAGGGGATTGGTACTCAGAAAACCGGAAAAGGCTGGGCTCTTGCTGGTATTTTAAGGCATGTAGCAGACGGGCTGGTTCTAGTAGGCTCATGCAATGTCAGATACAACTGAACTTGTATTAAACTTATACTACTAGTTTATATTGGGTATAATCATGAACGTTTACTCAATCAAAAAGAGTTATTTTATTGTCAAGTGCTTTACACATTGACTCTTTTTTAAACTACTGGATTAGGAAAGAAACTCCATCTTATCATTCAAGTTGTAGCTGAATAACTTTATAAAAGGGGCACATTTACGTCTTCCCCAACTAAGAAGCATCTTGTCACCATTCATCCGTTCTAGTCTGAGCACAGATCTTTTATTGTCAGAAGATACTTAGTCAGCTAGTTGCGTCACTAAGATATGGAGGATGTAGCTCTGCAGAAAAACTATTTTTAAATCTACAACATGTATAAAAGTGGGCTATAAAATGAGGCTTATATTTTAGGAAATGAGGATACTAGACCTGACAGTTTTGGTGTGGAATTCCCCCACACTTTTTGCCTTTATCCCTTATATTTGCTGTTCTCGTTTTTGTTGACACTTTATCCCTGCTAACCAATGGTAACATGCTTGTGCTCTCTCTCTAAGACATGACAAAATTGGTGTACACCTAATAGGCACATTTAATGTAGTTATAAGACTGTAGTAAATGGTATTAATTGTTCCCAGGGTCTATAAATTAAAAGCTACTGATGGGCTGCTGCACTTGAAGTATCACAAATGTTATTGCTACCCAACATTATAGTAAACATCTATATGTGACAATCTTTGTATTCTATTAATTATAGTACTAGTTGATTCAATGTAAAGTGTGGCACGGAAAGCAATATTAATGTACATTTGCTGTCTGTTAACAGACTGAACTGTTGTGGTATAGCCTTTAAATTCATGTTTAATCAATTAATTCATTTCTATGTTATATTTTATCATGTTAATTAATAGTTTGCACTAAAATGAAGAAAACAAATTAAAGTCAGGAATTTTTAAAATATAACATGCAAAGCTGGAGATTGTAGTTCTGCACCATACCTAAAAAAATGTGTTAACAGTTTTTTAATTTTATATTTACTGTAACGTGAACACTGACAATGTTGAATTCATAAGTGCCTTGTTTTATAAATGAATGTGCCATTTTAATTCACTTTCCTTAGTCTAAGTGAGGCCTGTTAGGCCCCGTTTCCTGACTGTGTAGAAAAATTTAGCCATTGTTGCTAACATGAACTTTTCTATCAGACTTTGTGCCCATGAAATGTTAGCTTGGTAATAGATGCTCTATTGTTCTACACATAGTGAGCCTGAGAAACTAATCTTGGGCACACTAAATTCAGGATTTGTGAAGCTGGACTACATATACATTTGTTTCAACTTGCACTGATAAGCTAAGACGGATGCTTTCTACATGTCGCTAATGAGAACTTTCACTTATATTGCAGTCCATGTCGGATGACTGGCTTTCATTGGTCAATTACACCTTCTGCGGCATGTAGAGTGATGGATGAGCGAATCATCCTGCACCATGAACTTTAATACATTGTTTAGTCAATCCTCCCCACTCTTCTCTTTGTGCTGGACCCCTTTGACTCTGAGAGGTTTCATCCTCTCTACCCTTACCCTTTATTCCAATGCTGTGCTAAGACTTAGATTTTTTCCTTGTCCCCAAGAAGAAGACTCTTAACCAAGCTTCTGACATGCTGACGCATTCCCTTTTTGCCTACTTGTTGCCAATGTTGGTTAATTATCTTTTGCCCCAGATGTCATTTTTCCCAAATTCTTTTTGTACTTTTCCTTTTTATCTTTTTGTCTGCATGTGTATGCCCAGCACATGTTTAGTTATGATTTGATAATCAGTAGGCATTTCCCTTGCCCTAGCTAGTTAAGCTTAGATGGCATTTACATTGCCTTAATGCTTAAAAGAATTAAACAGCGCTTATTTTCTGTACATCAAATTATCCTGCTGATGTTTTGTATTATTTCCTTTGAATGTTTAGTTGTATTGATGTCATTATCATCATCAAATACTTCAATTCGGCAAGTTGTCATAGAAGCAGCAAATATAATAGAACTATAAGGCATACAATTGTAAAAAAAATCAAATCAATTAAATAGAAATAGAAGAACATCACTATATACAAGTTGATAAAATAAAAATCAGACCAATACACATCATTACTGAAACAGGGGCAAATAACCCCAGCACACGAATCATAAGGCCCTAAAACATCTTTATGTGCAAATAGGTAAGGTACAAAATGAAACAGTACACATCCCCGATAAAATGGAAGGGTGACTCCTGTGTTTAGATCCTGGGTGACTCCCTGCTCTTAAAGAGCCAAACTAATGGAGGGGTTCTGGCTTAAACACAAATTCTGATGAATTTTCCACATCGATAGTAGGTAGCGAGACAAAACAAACACTGTACTCTGGGTAACATCTATTTTTAAGATTCACAGGGCCACAGTGAATTTTCTCACCCCGAGATTTTGACAGACAGGTATATGCCATTTATGTTTTCCCCAGTGGTAAACAGGGCAGAAAAATAGAATATGCCCCTCAGTCTCCTCATTTGAGCTGCACCCTTGGCATGAACTTCCTCTATCCACAGACGGGCACCCTCACTTAACAGTAAAAGAAGCAAGGGGAAGCGTGCCATACCTAAATTGCAGGTACAGCTTCCTCACTAGGGGAGGTTCTATCTCATTTAAACAGCATGCAAATTGAAAAACATCTTTAAGTTAAAGAAATGGGTCAATAAGAGTACCACACCATAAATGAGCAGACAGTTGAAGTCCATTAGATTGCCTGTATTTCATTTTCAGAGTCACTTTGCCGATTGTTGAAGCTTCCCGGGGATCAGTCCAAAGGTTACAACCGCCCATCTTTACCAGGGTCTCCTTTACATATCTGACCCAGGAGATACTTCCTGAATCCAGGATACCCAAGACCTCCTCCAATCTCTCTTGTTAGGTCCCAAACTCATCTATTAACCAAATATGTTTCCAAAACAATATTGGCCTGAACCCTACCACTTCTGAGATTGGCCTAACATCCATATCTAGCCTAATAGGAATTGATGAAGGGCTAGCAGGGAGCACCACCAGCTGACGCAGAAAAGTATTTTCCACAGTTTGTAATTCCCCAAGTCCTTCTGGCCCCATAGTTCAACTTCATAGAGAGATGAGCCAAGTGTTTGCTGTTTGTATATCTGGATCACTGGTGCTAGTGGACGAAAACAGGACCTACTTAGCACTCTAATCAAGGCCCCTGTGTTCGGCATCAATCTGATCTTAGATTTGGCCATTTGGCGGGACCAGTCAAGCTGTTCTGTCAGGGTGAGCCCCATGTACTCAAATATCTGGACTTGCTCCAGGTGGATCCCTAGCAATGTTGGATTTGGTCTCGTACTAGGGCATGGGTTCAAAACCATATGTTTAGTTTTAGCTATGTTTATTTGGCGCAAAAACTCACAAAGCGATCTAAAATCTTCTAGAGCCCCTTTGGTTATTTTGACAATAATAGGATATCATCTGCGAACATCAAGGCCGGGACTTTGATGTTAGCCAGGCAAGGAGTGTCCCCATCACACTTAGTCAGAAAAGCTATTAGGTCATTGACATATAATGTTAAAAGAGTTGGAGCCAGGACGCACCCCTGACTTACTCCTCTACTAACGGGGAAAGCTTCTGTCATCTCACCATGCTTTCCACAATTGACCTGTGCATAATTATGGCTGTGAAGTTTTATTATGGCAGAAAGGAGGTCACCTGGGACCCCCATATCTGCTAAAACAATCCAGAGTGTTTCCCTAGATACCAAATCAAATGTCAAACGTAAATCGACAAAGGCAACAAAAAGTTGACCTCATCCATGTGTCACTATTTTCCAGTAGATAAGCTGGAGTCTAAAAACCTGATCTACCATGCTGGTACGTTCTCTAAACCCCCGTCCCGCCCCAGAGGGGAGACTGAATTCTGTATCCTCGATCCAAGTTAGCAGACGCTCCAAAATACCTCTACTAAATAACTTTTTTGTGCAATCAATAAGACTAATGGTTCTGTAATTGCCTGGATCTGATAGGGAGCCTTTTTTGTGTATTGGGACTATCACTGCCCTCACCCATGTTGTTGGTAAAGGGGCCCCTAGTAAGATAGAATTCAATGAAATTAAAAAATAAGAAGCCCAAAATCTCAACCTCCCCCTTGTACAAGTCTCCTAGTATCTTATCAAGCCCATGGACCTTATCAGAGACTATTTTCAACACCGCCAACTTTACCTCGAATTGTGTTATTGGTACAATTTTCATTTGGGGATCCTCACTGTGACCCCTGCCTACATCTCCTTGCCTCCTATGGGATGCAACAATACCCTCATTGCTACTCGGGACATACAATCCTGAGAAGTGAGTAACCCAAGCATCAGTAGGGACATTTACCTCTACTGGGCAATTGCCCTCCTTCGATCCTGTTGCAAGCAGGTTCCAAAAAGCTTGTGGGTCACACTCCCTTGCTGCTTCTAATACATTTTCCCACAGCCTCCTGTCCTATTCTTTTTTTGCATCACTGATGCAACTCTTAAATATTGCTTTCCCCTCTTTTATTTCCACCTTTTTTGGACTTAATAACTGACATGAGGGCAGCCCTGGCTGTACTACAAGCCTTATTGTACCAGGACGCAACAGGCTTTCTCCTAATAGTTTTTTTTTGTTGTCACATAAAAATAATTGCTCAAATAGGCAAATAGGTTATTATGAATAGTAGATACTTGCTCTAACAGCTCACCATGAACCACATCCCACTTCAAGGACTGAAGCTGCTCAATGCTACATCCAACAAGCATATATATCCCTTACAGCGTTTCCCTTGAAGTAGCCATGGAGGCCCATTTGATACAGCACTCACAGCTAGAAATTTGGGTCCTGTGATCAAACAGCTCATCAATGCTACCCCACTCATTTACTACTGGGAGTTCTACAGCATGTACCAATGCATTGTGGTCGCTATCCCCTCTGTTAATTACTATCACGTCTTTAATATATGGCCAAACTCTTACATTTGCCAGGATGTAATTAATAAGACTAATTCCTGGGGACCAATTAAAGGTATGTTTCCCTTCTTTATCAGATGTGGTCCTCCATTTGTTGCCCGCAAACCCTGATGCCAGGTGTAGGAGGCTGGACTGGCTTGTAGTGAGTACCTAGGGGTACTTGCACCTTGCACCAGGCCCAGTTACCACTTATTAGTGTATAGGGTGTCTAGCAGCATAGGCTGATAGATAATGGTAGCTTAGCAGAGCAGCTTAGGCTGAACTAGGAGACAAGTGAAGCTCCTACAGTACCACTTAGTGTCATATGCACAATATAATAAGAAAACACAATACACAGATATACTAAAAATAAAGGTACTTTATTTTTTATGACAATATGCCAAAAGTATCTCAGTGAGTACCCTCAGTATGAGGATAGCAAATATACACAAGATATATGTACACAATACCAAAATATGCAGTAATAGTATTAGAAAACAGTGCAAACAATGTATAGTTACAATAGGATGCAATGGAGACACATAGGGATAGGGGCAACACAAACCATATACTCCAAAAGTGGAATGCGAACCACGAATGGACCCCAAACCTATGTGACCTTGTAGAGGGTCGCTGGGACGATTAGAAAATAGTAAGGGTTAGAAAAATAGCCCACCCCAAGACCCTGAAAAGTGAGTGCAAAGTGCACTAAAGTTCCCCAAAGGACATAGAAGTCGTGATAGGGGAATTCTGCAGGAAAGACACAAACCAACAATGCAGCAACGATGGATTTCCAGTCGAGGGTACCTGTGGAACAAGGGGACCAAGTCCAAAAGTCACAAGCAAGTCGGAGATAGGCAGATGCCCAGGAAATGCCAGCTGTGGGTGCAAAGATTCTGCTACTGGACAGTAGAAGCGTAGGTTTCTGCAAGAACGACAAGGGCTAGAGACTTCCCCTTTGGAGGACGGATCCCTCACGCCGTGGAGAGTCGTGCAGAAGTGTTTTCTCGCCGAAAGACCGCCAACAAGCCTTGCTAGCTGCAAATCGTGCGGTAAGGGTTTTTGGACGCTGCTGTGGCCCAGGAGGGACCAGGATGTCGCAAATTGCGTCAGGAGACAGAGGGGACGTCGAGCAAGACAAGGAGCCCTCTCAGCAGCAGGCAGCACCCGCAGAAGGGCCAGAAACAGGCACTACGAGGATGCGTGAAACGGTGCTCACCCGAAGTCGCACAAAGGAGTCCCACGTCGCCGGAGAACAACTTAGAAGGTCGTGCAATGCAGGTTAGAGTGCCGTGGACCCAGGCTGGACTGTGCTCAAAGGATTTCCACTGGAAGTGCACGGAGGCCGGAGTAGCTGCAAAAGTCGCGGTTTCCAACAATGCAGTCTGGCGTGGGAAGGCAAGGACTTACCTCCACCAAACTTGGACTGAAGAGTCACTGGACTGTGGGAGTCACTTGGACAGAGTTGCTGGATTCAAGGGACCTCGCTCGTCGTGCTGAGAGGAGACCCAAGGTACCGGTGATGCAGTTCTTTGGTGCCTGCGGTTGCAGGGGGACGATTCCGTCGACCCACAGGAGATTTCTTCGGAGCTTCTAGTGCAGAGAGGAGGCAGACTACCCCCGCAGCATGCACCACCAGGAAAACAGTCGAGAAGGCGGCAGGATCAGCGTTACAGAGTTGCAGTAGTTGTCTTTGCTACTATGTTGCAGTTTTGCAGGCTTCCAGCGCGGTCAGCTGTCGATTCCTTGGCAGAAGGTGAAGAGAGAGATGCAGAGGAACTCGGATGAGCTCTTGCATTCGTTATCTAAGGAATCCCAAGAGACAGAGACCCTAAATAGCCAGAAAAGAGGGTTTGGCTACCTAGGAGAGAGGATAGGCTAGCAACACCTGAAGGAGCCTATCAGAAGGAGTCTCTGACATCACCTGGTGGCACTGGCCACTCAGAGCAGTCCAGTGTGCCAGCAGCACCTCTGTTTCCAAGATGGCAGAGGTCTGGAGCACACTGGAGGAGCTCTGGGCACCTCCCAGGGGAGGTACAGGTCAGGGGAGTGGTCACTCCCCTTTCCTTTGTCCAGTTTCACGCCAGAGCAGGGCTAAGGGGTCCCTGAACCGGTGTAGACTGGCTTATGCAGAAATGGGCACCAAATGTGCCCATGAAAGCATTTCCAGAGGCTGGGGGAGGCTACTCCTCCCCTGCCTTCACACCATTTTCCAAAGGGCGAGGGTGTAACACCCTCTCTCAGAGGAAGTCCTTTGTTCTGCCATCCTGGGCCAGGCCTGGCTGGACCCCAGGAGGGCAGATGCCTGTCTGAGGGGTTGGCAGCAGCAGCAGCTGCAGTGAAACCCCGGGAAAGGCAGTTTGGCAGTACCAGGGTCTGTGCTACAGACCACTGGGATCATGGGATTGTGCCAACTATGCCAGGATGGTATAGAGGGGGCAATTCCATGATCATAGACATATTACATGGCCATATTCGGAGTTACCATTGTGAAGCTACATATAGGTAGTGACCTATATGTAGTGCACGCGTGTAATGGTGTCCCCGCACTCACAAAGTCCGGGGAATTGGCCCTGAACAATGTGGGGGCACCTTGGCTAGTGCCGGGGTGCCCTCACACTAAGTAACTTAGCACCCAACCTTTACTAGGTAAAGGTTAGACATATAGGTGACTTATAAGTTACTTAAGTGCAGTGTAAAATGGCTGTGAAATAACGTGGACGTTATTTCACTCAGGCTGCAGTGGCAGGCCTGTGTAAGAATTGTCAGAGCTCCCTATGGGTGGCAAAAGAAATGCTGCAGCCCATAGGGATCTCCTGGAACCCCAATACCCTGGGTACCTCAGTACCATATACTAGGGAATTATAAGGGTGTTCCAGTAAGCCAATGTAAATTGGTAAAATTGGTCACTAGCCTGTTAGTGACAATTTGTAAAGAGAGAGCATAACCACTGAGGTTCTGGTTAGCAGAGCCTCAGTGAGACAGTTAGGCATCACACAGGGAACACATACCTATAGGTCACAAACTTATGAGCACTGGGGTCCTGACTAGCAGGGTCCCAGTGACACATAACAAACATACTGAAAACATAGGGTTTTCACTATGAGCACTGGGCCCTGGCAAGCAGGATACCAGTGAGACAGTGAAAACACCCTGACATACACTCACAAACAGGCCCAAAGTGGGGGTAACAAGGCTAGAAAGAGGCTACTTTCTCACACAACCCCCCCCCCCAAACGAAGGACAATAAGGCTAACCTTGGCCAGTTGAGACTTTATTGTCTAAGTGGTGATAAGTAGAGAGTAGCTCTGCAATAGACTGGTTACTCCCTTTATCATCCACTATATGGTTACTTCCCTGTGGGGATGTAAACCACCCTGTTTGAAGTTTTTTAGCTAAGCAACAATGTGAAGATGTATTTTCAGAGTTTCTATCAGTAAGTTTTAGTTTAGAGCAGTGGGAATTTTCCACTGAACCTATTTGTAGTGATGGAAATGCCAGACAGGGATGCTGTCTCAGAAAAGCCATAGCTGGGCAAAAACTTTGTCCATATGGCTGGAAGAGAGAACAGGGATGCTGTTTCTCTTGGGTTGGAGCAGGGCAGGGATGCTGTCCTATGAGCTCCACACTAGGGCAGGGATGCTGTCCTAAGTGTTGTGAGGCAGTGCAGAGTTTCTGCACTAAAGTTTCTCTGGGAGGGTTGGAGGGATGCTCCATGTTAACTAAAATGGTGCTCTTTTTGTCACCAATGTTAGTTATCCCACAGAGAGGTACTTCTACCTCAGGGAGTACAGTTTTGCCAGCTGATGATTCCCTTGGAACAGGTGCCACCCCAGGAGAGGTTTCTCCCAGCACATGAATGGTGTCCTGAATGGCAGGGTGGTTAGGGGATACTGTGATACCCTTTTTACCTGTTGATGGAGAGGGAGCCTGAGTTTTCAGGCCTTCTCTCCTTTGCTTTTTCATTTCAGTAGAAATGAGAGGGAACAATTCCTCTGGGATGCCCAGCATGGCTGCATGGGCATAAACCTCTACATCAGCCCAACCTGAGGCCTCTAGGTCATTACCTAAGAGACAGTCTACAGGTAAGCTAGGTGATACCACCACCTGCTTAGGGCCAGTAACTCCACCCCAACTAAACTGAATTATAGCTAAGGGAAGAAACTTAGTGGAGTTATGGACATCGATAATCTTATACTGTTGTCCAATGATGTGTTGTTCAGGAGGCACTAGGTTTTCAGTCACCAAAGTGATACTGGCACCTGTGTCCCTGTAGGCCAAGGCCTCAACACCATTTATTGAAACTGTCTGCCTGTACTATCCATTGTAAGGGGACAAGCAGCCAGTGTGGCAAGGCCAATGCCACTAGGTGTGACAGAAACTGTCTTGGGACTGACTACCCCAGTTTCTATGATGGACCCATAAGTGAACCCAACTACACCCTTTGCTTGACTGTTGCCAGCAGTCCCACCACTAGTACCACTACTGCTAGGGGCACTAGAGCTTGATGTATTAGTGGTGGTAGGCTCAGGGGGTTTACCTGGACAGGACTTATCCCCTGGCCTATGGCCTCTGTTTTTTCACACAAAGCACCAAGGCTTTTTAATGTGTGCAGGTTGAGAAGAAGAGGAAGAATTAGTTTTATCCCCACCCTCTGAAGAGTGTTTAAGATTTGAAGTGGGATCTTTGGTTTTACCCTTATCCCCATGCTTATCTTGAGATTTTTCACCATCTTTCTTCTTATTGCCATCTTTGTCACCCCCTGTATGAACTTTTCTGTTCACCCTTGTTCTGACCCATTTGTCTGCCTTCTTTCCCAATTCTTGGGGAGAGGTCAGATCAGAGTCCACCAAGTACTGGTGCAACAAATCAGACACACAATTATTAAGAATATGCTCTCTCAGGATCAAGTTATACGGGCTGTCATAATCAGTAACTTTACTGCCATGTAACCACCCCTCCAAGGCCTTCACTGAATGGTCAATGAAATCAACCCAGTCTTGTGAAGACTCCTTTTTGGTCTCTCTGAACTTTATCCTGTACTGTTCAGTGGTTAAGCCATAACCATCCAGGAGTGCATTCTTAAGAACTTTGTAATCATTGGCTTCATTTTCTTTCACAGTAAGGAGCCTATCCCTACCTTTTCCACTAAATGATAGCCATAGGATAGCAGCCCACTGCCTTTGAGGGACATCCTGTACAGCACAGGCCCTCTCAAGTGCAGCAAACCACTTGTTAATGTCATCCCCCTCCTTATAAGGGGGAACTATCTTGTGCAGATTCCTAGAATCATGCTCTTTTGCAGGATGACTATTGGCAATACTGCTGCTGCCACCATGGGTTTCTAACCCCAGTTTCTGTCTCTCCTTCTCTACTTCTAAGGACTGTCTATCCAAATCCAGCTGTTGCTTCTTGAGCTTCAGTCTGGTTTGTTCCACTCTCAATCTATTGAGCTCCCTTTCTAACAATCTGTCATCAGGGTGGGTGGGAGGGACATTCCTAGACACAGAAGTATGATGAGAATGAACAGAAGGAGACCTGTCCCTTACAGAGGGCACCCTAACAGCTTGGTTAACAGACACATCAGTTCTACTGTGGTGAGAATGAATGCTCTTGCTATGATGTGAGACAACACTATCTGTATGGTGTGACTCAACATCAGTACCAACTATGCTAGACTGTCCAGTAATGGGCAGGCTAGGAAGTTTCTTTCCTGAATCTTTTTCTAGGGGAGTCCCTGGATCAGATTGGGAACCATTAGCTGCTTTTTCAACAGATGGGGCCCTTGTGGCCTTATCTTGTTCTCTAAGCATGTTAAGCAATAACTCCAAGGAAGGATTCTTCCCCACACTCAAATCTCTTTCTACACAGAGACTCCTTGCTCCTTTCCAGCTAAGGTGGTCATATGCAAGTTTGGACAGATCAACATCATTTTGGCCTGTGCCAGACATTTTTTGAAAGAGTTAAAGTGATAGAAAAAGAGAAAAAAGTTTGTCAGAGCTTTTAGAAAGGCAGAGAAAAAAACTTTTAAAACTTTTTAGAACTTTTTGAAAGTTTAGAAGTACTTTTCAGCACTTTAGAAAAGAGTGAAAAGAGGAAATGCTAAACTTTTTAGTTATGTGTACATACACTGAACTTGTTTTGTATATTTTTCTCTTATGAAAAGTACAATGACAAGAGTGGTAAGTAGTCTCAAAGCACTTATCCCACCGCTGCACAACCAATGTAGGAGGCTGGACTGGCTTGTAGTGAGTACCTAGGGGTACTTGCACCTTGCACCAGGCCAAGTTATCCCTTATTAGTGTATAGGGTGTCTAGCAGCATAGGCTGATAGATAATGGTAGCTTAGCAGAGCAGCTTAGGCTGAACTAGGAGACGAGTGAAGCTCCTACAGTACCACTTAGTGTCATATGCACAATATCATAAGAAAACACAATACACAGATATACTAAAAATAAAGGTACTTTATTTTTTATGACAATATGCCAAAAGTATCTCAGTGAGTACCCTCAGTATGAGGATAGCAAATATACACAAGATATATGTACACAATACCAAAATATGCAGTAATAGTATTAGAAAACTGCAAACAATGTATAGTTACAATAGGATGCAATGGAGACACATAGGGATAGGGGCAACACAAACCATATACTCCAAAAGTGGAATGCGAACCTCGAATGGACCCCAAACCTATGTGACCTTGTAGAGGGTCGCTGGGACTATTAGATAATAGTAAGGGTTAGAAAAATAGCCCACCCCAAGACCCTGAAAAGTGAGTGCAAAGTGCACTAAAGTTCCCCAAAGGACATAGAAGTCGTGATAGGGGAATTCTGCAGGAAAGACACAAACCAACAATGCAACAATGATGGATTTCCAGTCGAGGGTACCTGTGGAACAAGGGGACCAAGTCCAAAAGTCACAAGCAAGTCGGAGATGGGCAGATGCCCAGGAAATGCCAGCTGTGGGTGCAAAGATGCTGCTACTGGACAGTAGAAGTGTAGGTTTCTGCAAGAACGACAAGGGCTAGAGACTTACCCTTTGGAGGACGGATCCCTCACGCCGTGGAGAGTCGTGCAGAAGTATTTTCCCGCCGAAAGACCGCCAACAAGGCTTGCTAGCTGCAAATCGTGCGGTAAAGGTTTTTGGACGCTGCTGTGGCCCAGGAGGGACCAGGATGTCGCAAATTGCGTCAGGAGACAGAGGGGACGTCGAGCAAGACAAGGAGCCCTCTCAGCAGCAGGCAGCACCCGCAGAAGTGCCAGAAACAGGCACTACGAGGATGTGTGAAACAGTGCTCACCCGAAGTCGCACAAAGGAGTCCCACGTCGCCGGAGAACAACTTAGAAGGTCGTGCAATGCAGGTTAGAGTGCCGTGGACCCAGGCTGGACTGTGCACAAAGGATTTCCGTCGGAAGTGCACGGAGGCCGGAGTAGCTGCAAAAGTCACAGTTTCCAACAATGCAGTCTGGCGTGGGGAGGCAAGGACTTACCTCCACCAAACTTGGACTGAAGAGTCACTGGACTGTGGCAGTCACTTGGACAGAGTTGCTGGATTCAAGGGACCTTGCTCGTCGTGCTGAGAGGAGACCCAAGGTACCGGTGATGCAGTTCTGTGGTGCCTGCGGTTGCAGGGGGACGATTCCGTCAACCCACAGGAGATTTCTTCGGAGCTTCTAGTGCAGAGAGGAGGCAGACTACCCCCGCAGCATGCACCACCAGGAAAACAGTCGAGAAGGCGGCAGGATCAGCGTTACAGAGTTGCAGTAGTCGTCTTTGCTACTATGTTGCAGTTTTGCAGGCTTCTAGCGCGGTCAGCAGTCGATTCCTTGGCAGAAGGTGAAGAGAGAGATGCAGAGGAACTCGGATGAGCTCTTGCATTCGTTATCTAAGGAATCCCAAGAGACAGAGACCCTAAATAGCCAGAAAAGAGGGTTTGGCTACCTAGGAGAGAGGATAGGCTAGCAACACATGAAGGAGCCTATCAGAAGGAGTCTCTGACGTCACCTGGTGGCACTGGCCACTCAGAGCAGTCCAGTGTGCCAGCAGCACCTCTGTTTCCAAGATGGCAGAGGTCTGGAGCACACTGGAGGAGCTCTGGGCACCTCCCAGGGGAGGTACAGGTCAGGGGAGTGGTCACTCCCCTTTCCTTTGTCCAGTTTTGCGCCAGAGCAGGGCTAAGGGGTCCCTGAACCGGTGTAGACTGGCTTATGCAGAAATGGGCACCAAATGTACCCATGAAAGCATTTCCAGAGGCTGGGGGAGGCTACTCCTCCCCTGCCTTCACACCATTTTCCAAAGGGAGAGGGTGTAACACCCTCTCTCAGAGGAAGTCCTTTGTTCTGCCATCCTGGGCCAGGCCTGGCTGGACCCCAGGAGGGCAGATGCCTGTCTGAGGGGTTGGCAGCAGCAGCAGCTGCAGTGAAACCCCGGGAAAGGCAGTTTGGCAGTACCAGGGTCTGTGCTACAGACCACTGGGATCATGGGATTGTGCCAACTATGCCAGGATGGTATAGAGGGGGCAATTCCATGATCATAGACATATTACATGGCCATATTCGGAGTTACCATTGTGAAGCTACATATAGGTAGTGAACTATATGTAGTGCACGCGTGTAATGGTGTCCCCGCACTCACAAAGTCCGGGGAATTGGCCCTGAACAATGTGGGGGCACCTTGGCTAGTGCCAGGGTGCCCTCACACTAAGTAACTTAGCACCCAACCTTTACTAGGTAAAGGTTAGACATATAGGTGACTTATAAGTTACTTAAGTGCAGTGTAAAATGGCTGTGAAATAACGTGGATGTTATTTCACTCAGGCTGCAGTGGCAGGCCTGTGTAAGAATTGTCAGAGCTCCCTATGGGTGGCAAAAGAAATGCTGCAGCCCTTAGGGATCTCCTGGAACCCCAATACCCTGGGTACCTCAGTACCATATACTAGGGAATTATAAGGGTGTTCCAGTAAGCCAATGTAAATTGGTAAAATTGGTCACTAGCCTGTTAGTGACAATTTGTAAAGAGAGAGCATAACCACTGAGGTTCTGGTTAGCAGAGCCTCAGTGAGACAGTTAGGCATCACACAGGGAACACATACCTATAGGTCACAAACTTATGAGCACTGGGGTCCTGACTAGCAGGGTCCCAGTGACACATAACAAACATACTGAAAACATAGGGTTTTCACTATGAGCACTGGGCCCTGGCAAGCAGGATACCAGTGAGACAGTGAAAACACCCTGACATACACTCACAAACAGGCCCAAAGTGGGGGTAACAAGGCTAGAAAGAGTCTACTTTCTCACACCAGGGCAGTCCACTTCCTAATAGGTGGTATTCCCAGGGGAGGGATCATCCAGGCAGCATCCTCATCCTGTGTTAGGGGAACTCGGCAAGCATCCAGCGGTTCAAACTGACAATTTAAGTCCCCCCACACAAGCTTCAATACTCCCTCCGGTGTATTAGTCAAATGTCTGTTCAATAGTTCAACAGTCAGAGGTTCTCTGTAAGTTCCCCCAGGCCTTATATAGACATTATAAATATAGACACAAATTGATTGGAAAGTTAGCGACAGACAAAGGATATCCATTGAGGGAATCATTATTTCTTGGGCCATGCAATTGAGAGTAGTACTAACCCAAGTCACTAAGCTCCCCGGGGGCCTACCTCTTCCACCTGTAACAGCTAGCTTACTAAATTTAATATAGCCAGATTGATGAGCAAGCCTGGTCGACCAGGTTTCCTGAAAAAGACAGATTGAGTGAGCATCTATAAATTCGCCCCATTCTAGATGCTCAGCTTTATTGTACAACCCTGCAACATTACATGATACTATTCTAATCTGATTTACACAAGATTTCTTTTCAAGATTGGTGTGGCAGACCAAAGGATGTCTTACCGCCACTGGGGAAGGGGAGGGACGCCTATCATCTACAGTCTCAAGCCCCCTGTGAGCGTTCATTATTAATCAACTGGTGATACGCTGCTCGCTGTCTCCCTGAGACAGAGTTATGTCAGAGTGTAAAGATCTGGATTGATAAAACTTACCAATATTGTCAGTTTTCACACTTGCTAAATACTTGCAAGAAGGAATACCATGCGGGCATGCACCTTCTCCTTGCTTGAGCTAAATGAGACCCATTCAAGATCACTGACGCCCAAAGTACCCCGGCAAATGATCTTATTTGATGTTGCCTCCCTACCCCCTGTTCCTGAACCAGCATTACAAATCCTTCTAACAACAGGCTCTAGGGAATTAAGTCAATCTACCCCGTCTAGTGCATCAAAACAGCTATGTATAGTGATTCTAAAAGTGCATATGTGACTAGAGTACTTATTAAGGCTCCCCATCCCCCAAGGCCCTGTCCAAATGAAAGCGCCTTTTATGAGACATCAAAACTTGCTCTGAACATGTCCTGGCTTATAAAAATACCCCAGAGGAAGTATCTCCAAGGACGTTTTGTCACTAAAACCCCAAATATATCTAAAAAGCAAGTTCTGCACCAGCCTAGGTGATCTGAAGTTTATCACAACACAATCGCTGATCTACTGACCCTGGCCCCAACCAACCCACCCTGGAGATTAGGAGGATGTTATTCACCATGGCAAACCACTCTCTCTCTACCTGCATGCCTGGGTACAACAGCAACAGTGCCTTTAGTTGTGTTAATGTTAGTTTGTTCAAGTTATAATTTTGTTTTGAGAACTGTCTACATGACTTTGAGTTTGAGCTTATAATAAAACCCTTTTAACATTATTTCAGACTGGGGTTTTCCTTGTATGGCCACATGGGTCATGCTGTTGTCCTAAATTGATAGTTGTGAAGTATTGATGCTGTATGTCTCCACACCCTTATGCTGGGTGAAAAGATTTATTGACCTCAATTCTAGCATAATTCTGAGTAGGGCAAAGCTTCAACACATTAATTGTGCCATGCACTAAAGTGGCTCTTTAAAACATGTCTCTGGCATCCCTGTGTAGCCTGAAGTGGAGTTTTCAACTGTCATTTTGACCTGGCAAAATAAAACATTTGCCAGGCCTAAACCTTCCTTTTTATGTCTCACTTGTGAGAGATATTGTATATTGTATGCCTCCCCCAACTACTGTTGAGGTGGTCAGGATCTTAGGAATAACATTTGATTCTCAATTGTCCTTTCGGCCTCAAGCCCTTGCTGTTGCAGGTACTTGTTTCAACTTGATTAAGTTCTTGAGAAACTTTTTTGATTACCTGCCTTTGACAGCCAGGAAAACAGTGACCTATTCACTCATTTCTCCCTGTCTGGATTATTGCAACAGCCTCTATGCTGGATCTACAAAACAAACTTTAGGAAAATTACAGGTTGTCCAGCATGCAGTGGCCAGGTTGCTCCTCAGGATACCAAGAATTTCATCTGCCTCGGCAGCTTTAAAATCCCTACATTGGCTTCCAGTTCACAAAAGGGTTTTATTTAAAATCATGTTGATGACCTTTAGAGCTAGAGGAACTGAACCGAACCTTTTAACATTGAGATTCACCCACTACACTACAAGCACTACAAGCGGAACTCTCAGGTCATCCTCATCAAATTTGATTAAACATGTTCGATTCAGTCTTCGATCAAGAGGAGGCAAATCTTTCACAGTTTTAGGAACCCAGGCCTGGAATCAGCTCCCCACCCCATTAAGGTTTTTAGATTTGAAACCACCTCCAGGAAACAGTTAAAAACCTGGATCGTTGGTATCCCCGACTCACTTTGTTACTCCTTGATTCTCTAAGCTGTTAATCACACCATACTTTCAGGGCTGCAGACTCTCCGCTATAGTGCCAGGATTCCCCTTTGGGAGTGACAGTATGTGCTTTATAAATGCTCAATTACAATTACAAGGAGCTTGCAGCCCAGCCATTGCCTGACAATTGTTGAATTCATTGTCACAATTATTTGTTGCCTTCTAATTGGCCAGTGTTTGTTGGATTCACTTCCTCTTCTCTGGAGCATTGATCAACTATTGAGTTCTTCATCTTGATTGCTGTCCTTCCGCTGAATGTGGGGTGACTAAGGCGCTACTTCATCTTTTCTTCTTCTCTGTTGTCCTTGTTGAATCGTCTACCATTTTTAGCTATGTTTTACTATGCCACACACACTTCAAACAAGCCCTTTTTTCCTTTGAAATGGGATGTTTATTGTGACAACACATTTTATCTGCTTTTGGTGTGAAAACAAATGCTATCTGCTTGGAAATGTATTTTCATTAAGACATTGACATGGGCAAGTTGTTTTCTTTATGTAAAAGGATTGTTTGCCAAATGTCATAAATTGCTTTCTTTTTCACTCATGGGGAAATTAATTGATTTGCTCAGAACCACAAATGTTGTGCCTATACCTGACAAGCATTGGCAAAACCAACAGGTTTCCCCTTTGAGATTATCTGCTCTGCCATTGCCTTTTGTTCATGCTGTACAGCATTGGCATTGCCGTCTTTGGCAATGATTTGTAGTCCTGCTGCATAGCAGCGTGGCTGCTGTGCAGCATAGCTAAAAATAACATTTAAGTAATAACTACGATGCATCTAGGGCTAATGTGCTTTAAAAAAAGAACATTAGATCGAGCTGTGTCATAACCCTTTTTAAAATTACTTTTAGCCACAATGCAAACCATCCATGTTTCTGTACAGCATGGCTACAAAACATTGCCAAAGCCAGTAGCTCTCATAGGTGGGACCTTTTGAATTTTCCCATGCTTTTTAACACTTATAAGCTACCTAATGTAGGCCCTAAAGGCTCATAGGGCAGGGGTAGTGGTATTTAAAAATTAAGATATGTGCTTACGTTTTACAAATTCTGTAAGTGAAAAACTCCTAAAGTTGTTCTTCACTGATGTAAGACTCTCTCCCATACACGAACACTAGGTTACCTTATTATGCTTAATAAGTGATAACAGCAGTTTAGGAACCAATAGAGAAATGCTCCTTCCACTTAAACGTAACCATGTGAAATTCTGAAATGCACTGACAACAATCCTTATCTGTAATTCTTTTGACTAAGCTTATTCCCATGACACTGCATGCTTGTGAACTTCCTTGCACAAGACCTCTATTTTTTAAAAGACAATCTATATGGAAATCTTGTACTATTATATTGCAGTTGTGCATGAGCATGCCTTGCATGTTGTTTTACTCAAATGCATTATCAACAAGAGTAAGAGAATCAAAGAAATGAAGTACAAATGAAAACTTAGTACTGTGTATCTTGAGGCTATCTTCGCGCACAGACCCAGAGGATGAGAAAAGATACTGAAGTCCCAATTTTCAATAGATGTTTTATGTATGTTTCTGTACAAAAAGTGTGTGACTGTAAGATTGCTGGCATTCACAAAATCTGATTGGACCTCTTCCCGCCTGGAAATACGAGAAATTGTGTCTACCTGTGGGCTGGAGTAAATCCCATTTTAGATTGGAAAGGGGAATGCATCACTCCTGTATTTGGTGAGGATATAGGGGACAAGCTTTCTCCAGGGAGACATATGGCTTCCTCCTGTGGAAAAAAAGAGAAAAAGTGTATTTGAACAGTGACTTCCATTCTCCCTGTGTTTATACGTCCACTATATAGCTTTCCATTCAGGAAAATAAGACCCCAAGGCGTATGTCAGTTTACATTTACAATAGTACTTCTGGCATCCTATTCTATTACCATGCTTACTAAGAAGAATGTTTGTGAACTGAAAAATCAAGGTAACATTACATACAGGTGAAGATGTAAATTTATGTTTGTAGTTTTTACATATGTTTTCATGAATTGTGCCTAATATATGAATCTTCCTTAGCAACCCTTGCAGTAGGCTAGATTCACAGCTTGAATTCTGGATTTTAATGGAGAGTTCAGAATAAGGAAAATATTGTAAAGCAGTATTTCCTCTCTAAAATAAAAAATAAAGAGTTATACGAGAACAATCACAAGTACTATGCAGTTCTCTCACATTCTCATTTGTCTACATGAATATAACTAGAGCTAACATTTAAATGCTAAACTTAAATTCCTAAATATTTCTTACACTCTAAATCAAGTGTGATGGTCACGCTCTTGTATGTTTAAAAATATGAAGAAATGGGGCTAGACTATGGCCCTCATTACAACCCTGACGGTCGTAGATAAAGTGGTGGTAATACCGCCAACAGGCTGGCGGTAACTACCACCAAATTATCACCATGGCGGTGAGAACTCAGATAAACTGCCACTTTACCACACCGACCGCCAGGGTGGAAACAACAGGCACCACGGTGGTAGCTGCCTACAGCCAGGCAGAAGTCAATGTTCTGCCCACCATATTAAGACACATCAATCTGCCACCTTTTCCGGGGCAGTACCAACGACATCAAAAGCCTGGTGGGAACAGACCTCAAAAGGGAAAGGACTCACCTTTGGAGAGACAGGGAACAACCACGCGGCCATGGAGCCCGAACTTCAAATATTCCCTATGATATTCTACGTCCTGCTCCACCACGAACACCAACGACGGCGAAGATGACCAAGATGAGTACAGCCGTCTAGCACACAGGGAAGGGAGGGAGGAAAAAGAGAGTGACACACACACGCATGACCCACACCCCCAACACCATACACACAATCACTGCAGTAATAAAACATATTCACCCGTACCCCTGAGGAATAATGCAAGGACCACAGGAGTGTGCAAAAGTGATTGTAATAATAACAACACAGTAGAAATACGAAAATTCAATCTAATGGCATATACATATGTACAGTTTAAGAGACACTGCCTATTCCTCATTGAGCGTGGGCCACAGGGCCACAGGCCAAAGTCCAAGGCCCCACTTGTCACCTGCACCAACACAGAGAGAACACTGCAGGGGCATCAGTTGGAAAATAAGCAGGCACCTCAGGGGGACGGGCAACAGGGGCACCTCAGCCGGCAGATGGAACAAAACCACTGGTTCTGTAGGGGGCAACATGCCCTGTGCTTGGTCCTGGGGAGTGCAAGACCACAGTCTCTCAAGTGGGTGACTTGCCCACATGCCCTGGAGAGGACAACATGCCCTGTGCTTGGTCCTGGGGAGTGTAAGGCCACAGTCTCTCAAGTGGGTGACTTGCTCATATGCTCTGGAGGGGGCAACATGTAATGCGCTTGGTCCTGGGGAGTGCAAAGCCACAGACTCTCCGGTGGGTGTCTTCCCCACTGGTTCTGGAGGGGGCATTGTGTCCTGTGCACTTGATCCTGGGAGGCTGGGGTTGGTGGGTGTCCTACCCACTGGTTCTGGAGGGGGCATCGTGCCCTGTGCTCTAGGTCCTGGGGAGGCTGGGGTTGGTGGGTGTCTTTCCCACTGGTTCTGGAGGGGGCATCGAGCCCTGTGCACTTGATCCTGGGGAGGCTGGGGTTGGATGGTGTCTTACCCACTGGTTCTGGAGGGGGCACCGTGCCCTGAACTCTTGATCCTGGTGAGGATGGGGTTAGTGGGTGTCTTCCTAACTGGTTCTGGAGAGGGTATCGTGCCCTGTGCTTCTGTTCCTCAAGTGTACAAGCTCATAGTCTCTCAGGTGGGTGTCATACCCACAGGATTTGCAGGGGGCACGCTGCACAGCAGCCCATGGAGGCAGTACTACATACCGTCCGCCGGCGGTGATGCCTGCTCAGTGGTGGTGGTGGTTTTTGCTGCTGCTGGTGGTGCTCCAGCCCATTCCCTGCGGCCTTGGACGGCTGGCCACTGCTAGTGGTGGTGGTGCTGCTGGTGGTGGTGGGGGAGGCTCCAGACCATCCCCTGCAGCCTTATACGGCTGCCAACTGCTGGTCGTGCTGGTGCTGCTGCTACTGCTGCAGATGGTGGTGGGGGGGAGGCTCCAGCCCATCCCCTGCAGCCTCGGATGGCTGCCCACTGGTGGTGGTGGTGGTGCTGCTGCTGCTGGTGGTGGTGGGGGGAGGCTCCAGCCCATCCCCTGCAGCCTCATATGGCTGAACAACCATGGTTGGTGGTGGGGGCTCCGTCTGAGTCCCTGCACCAGGCCCCTTATCCTTCCTGGCAGCACTTGGGGCAGGCCCTTTGCCCTTCCTGGCAGCACTTTGGGCAGGCTCCTTGCCCTTCTGGGCAGCACTTGGGGCAGGCTCCTTGCCCTTACTTGCAGCACATGGGGCAGGCTCCTTGCCCTTCCTGGCAGCACTTGAGGCAGGCTCCTTGCCCTTCCGGGCTGCAGCCCTGCAGTCTTTGAGGCTGCCTGGTGCCCTGGATCCTTTCCCACCATGAGTGGGTGTTGAGACTACTGGGCCCGTGGACTGGGGGCTGAAGTGCTTGCCTGGGTTTTTGCCACCCTGGCCAGACGTGAAGGACAGGGGGTAGGGAAGAGGTCAATGGTGGAGAGGAAAAGCTTCTTAGGGACATTGGGGCGGGAAAAGGAAGAAGGTTTGGGAGTGGAGGAAGAGGGAGTGGTTATGGGAGGTGTCTGTCTGCTGTGTTTGGGTGCAGGTGCATGGGCTGGATGCTGTTGTGAGGTGGATGGCTGTTGGGTGTCTAAGTGCTTGTGTTTGTGTACCTTAGGAGGAGGGGTGACAGACACAGTTTGGGAGGGCACAGGGGACGTGTGCATGGCTGTTGTGGTGTCTGTCAGTGAGGTGTGTGTTCTGCTAGATGTGGTGGTGATGCTGGTAGTGGATGAGGATGTAGTGCATGCAGGTGTGAGTGTAGACGGAACTGGGAGTGAGGTGGAGGAGGATGGGGGCACAGTGTAGGCAGTAGATGTTGGTATGTCTGCATCTGGATGGTGTTTGTGTGTGTGCCTGTGGGATGATGTGTGGTGCTTGTGTTTGCCTGTGCCACTCTTGTGTGTTGTCCTATGTGCATGCTCGTCTGCCTGTGTGCTTGGGATAGGCTGGGGTTGAGTGGAATGGGATTGGGAAGAGGAAGCTGGAGGAGGGAGAGTGGAAACTGGGATAATAGCTGCCATCAAAGAGGAGGTCCGAGCCTGGATTGATCTCTGTTTGGCCGCCAAGCCAGTGAGAATGCCCTCCAGGAATGTATTTGTCTGTTGCACTTTGGCTGCCAGCCCCTGGATGGCATTCACAATGGTTGACTGCCCTACAGAGATGGATCTCAGGAGGTCAATAGCCTCCTCACTCAGGGCAGCAGGGCTAACTGGGGCAGGGCCTGAGGTGCCTGGGGCGAGGTAGATGCCCACCCTCCTGGGTGAGCGGGCACAGGCTGCTGGGAGGGCGGTGCTGGTACGGGGGTCGCGGCTGTACCTGTAGCTGGCGTGGTCACAGAAATGTCCGTCACCACCAGGGAGCTTACATCAGAGGAGGTATCTGTGTCCGAACTGTCCCCTCCAGTCTCCTCCGTGGTGCTCCCCTCGCCCTCCATCCCACTGGTGCCCTCACCATCGGTGAACTCTGCCTTTCTAGGTCCTGTGGGATGCAGCTCCCTCTGTCGCCGGTGCCTCTGCTCCTCTGCCAGATGGTGCTAATGTACATAAGGACAGGATGACACAACAAAAAGGGGGGGAAGAGACAAAGGATACACTTGGTCAATGGCTGCACCAACACCACCATTGGCGTACACACCACCGTCACACACAGGAAACAGCCGTACACACTATTCAATGCACTACAGTTATAATGCTAGCCACCAAGGCATGGGGAGGGGCACATACCGCCAAATGCAGCACACCTGGGACCCACACAGCCCTGACCAGTTGTAGATGCCTATAAGGTAGGTAGCAGGATTGTCACTTCAGATCCCTGCCCAATATGGGACCTACTCTGCAATGTAAGGCCTGGACTAGGGGCACCCACTGACACACATCCCCCACCTGGGTACCCCCCTACCATGCGTAAGTTGTGATGATGGGCACTGTACTCACCCCCTTAAGGCTACTGTGATGCCCTCAAGCGCCCATCCAGCTCCAGTTAGGCCACCGCCAGTATGCAGGCCATCAGGGGGTCAGGGTTCGATGGACACCCCTTCCTCATTGGGAGGCCATCCCTAGCTGGGCCTCCACCGTCTTCCATGCCCAGCATCTCAGGTCCTCCCAACGTTTCCGACAGTGGGTGCTCCGCCTGCCGTAGACCCCCAGGGTCCATATGTCCTTGGCGATGGCACGCCTTATACCCTTCTTTTGATGGGCGCTGACCTGCAGAAAAATACACACAGGAAATGGTATCAGTCAGAACGTCCTGCCTGTTACACTTATGGCCCACCATACCCCTTCACATCACCATTTGCACACACAGGGCCCAGCACACAAGCTGCACGCTGCCCAGGGGACATCGACCCACCCCCCTACACGAGGCCTTCACACACACCATTCCATGCAATCATGCTACATGCATCGTGCTCACAATGTACACACCTGTTAGTCTGGAGGCCCATACAGCAGTCCGTACTGGGGTAGGAGCCATCCACCAGTCGCTCCAACTCCGCTGAGGTGAAGGCAGGGGCCCTTTCCCCAGTCATACGAGCCATGGTAGTTTCCAGACACAGGTCGCAGCAGCACATACAGTGTAGTTCCTCTCCTGTTGAAGGTCAGGTAGCAAGTGGGGGATCAGATAGAAAATGGCTGTCATGTGTGCGGCGGTGCATACCGTCACCGCCGGCGTACATCACCATTGGGCACTGTACCCCATAGGGCCCAATAATAACCAATGAGGAGTTGCACGGCGGTTCCCGGCCGCCTCCTGCAACGGCGCACAACGTCAGTAGAATTACCTCACTTCCACCTGTTCCTCCTCACAGGACAGGTGGATGCCATTTCAGGGGAGGGCAGGCCCTGGATAATAACTGCATCACAGTTCAAAATAGGACACACAGGACAAATATCACTTATACATTACAAATTAACATCTTGCATTGTACTGTTGTGGCTACGATGTTCAGTTTGTGACCAGCTCCTCACTATTTTCTCCTTTAGACTGCAACCACTGCAGATGAATAGGAGATGAAGACATATCCTGTGTACAGAACCCTGGTGGACTTGGCAACAATGGAGGACAGGCATATTATCCTCACCTATAGACTTGACAGGGCCACAGTCACGGAGCTGTGTGCCCAACTGGAGCCTGACCTGATATCTGGAATGTCACAGCCAATGTTCTCAATAGTGCTGACAGGAGTTTTGTCTGCCCTGATTAACCACATGTGCAGCTATATTGTTTTCCCCCCAGGTGGAGGATTTGGCCACAGTGAAGGCTGACTTCTATGCAATGGGACATATCCCCAACATCATTGGGGCAATTGATGGAACACATATTGGATTTGTCCCCTCTGGCAAAATGAACAGGTGTTCAGAAATAGAAAGAGTTTTCACTCCATGAATGTCCAGATGGTGTGCTTGGCAGACCAGTACATCTCCCATGTCAATGCTAAGTATCCAGGGTCTATGCATGATGCCTTTATTCTGAGGAATAGCAGCATCCCAAATGTGATGGTCCAACTACAGAGGCACCAGGTGTGGCTAATAGGTGAGCCCTGGTTCCCACCCAGTAGATGTTGGTGTATGGGTATGGTGTGGGCCATACAGGATAGTGTGTGCCTAAATGTTGTCCCTCAATATTTGCAGGTGACTCCGGTTATCCAAACCTATCATGGCTACTGACCCCTGTGAGGAATGTCAGGACAAGGGCAGAAGAACGTTACAAAGAGGCACATGGGCAAACAAGAAGGATTATCGAACGTACCTTTGGCCTCCTCAAGGCCAGGTTCAGGTGACTCCATCTAACTGGGGGATCCCTGTGCTACTCACTCAAGATGCTGCATGTTGCACAACCCTGCCTTGAGACGCCATGTGCCTTTTCTGCAGGAGGAGGAGGCTGGAGATGGCCGTGTGGCAGCAGTGGACCCTGTGGATAGTGAGGATGAGGAGGCAGAGGATTAGAATGAGGACAACAGAACTGCAGTGATTCGACAATACTTCCAATGACACACAGGTAAGGCAGTGGTACTTCACATTTAATTTTAATTTTTTGGATTATCTTTGGCACTGGCATGCTGTTATTTCCCATTTCTATGCCCACTCACTGTACCCTTTGGCAACTCATTTTGCAGATGTTTATGCCCCACTATCGCTCCTGGTGTGATCACTGCAGGCAGCTACACGTCTTTCCTATGTGAACATTACTGTACAGCTGAATTGAAATGTTTGAACCTGGTTAAATGAAAACATACTTAAAACATTTGACATACTCCATATTTGTATTTTTTCAAAGGGTGTTTATTGAAGTGCTAAGAAGAAGAGGGGCAAGTGCATTGGGATGGGGTGAGGATGGCAGAACGTACAGGGTATTGTTCTAGTCTATTTGGTGCATAGGAGCATTGTCCAAGGGGACATAGGAAGGGGAGCAATGGCAGTTCAAGGTGGACAGGGTGGCAGAGTGGGACACAAAGTTGACAGTCAGGAGAGGCTCATTTCCTGGCTGGGGTCTTGCCAATAGTCTCTGGCTTCTGCCTGGATTGCAGGGAATGTTTGCGGGGTGGTTCATTTTCTGCAGGGGGAGGGGTGCTGGTGGCCTGTGGGTCCTGTGGCAGGGCCTCTTGTCCACTAGCGGCAGCGGAGGTGGAGGGCTGTTCAGATGTCTGGCTAGTGGCAGGGGCCCACTGTTGTGAGACTGCCTCCCTCATAATGTTGGCCATGTCTGGCATCATCCCTGTTATGGAGACCAGGGTGGTGTTGATGGCCTGAAAGTCCTCCCTGATCCCCTGGTACTGTCCCTCTTGCAGCCGCCTGTTCTCCTGTACGTTGCCCAGGATCTGGCCCACCATACGCTGGGAATGTTGGTAGTGGTGGACATACTGCTGATTGACACGTCCTGGGGACAGAGGTATGGGTATGCTGGGTGCGTTCTGTGGTGGTGTTTCCAGATGGGGAAGCTCTGTGGTAATGTGTGACTGGGCCTAGGTAACCGGCTGTCCAGAGGTCTCTGATGGGCCAGGTTGGTGACCAGATTTGCTGTCATCAGTATGGGCCTCTTTAGTTGGGGGACTGGATAGTGCTGGCACCTCTTCGTCACTGACATTGGCTGGGGTAACTGTAGGGATGTAAATGCAGTGTTACTGTTTCTGTGTGTGACATACTGTGCATCTGTGGGTTGACCTCTCTGTTTGTATTTGCCATGGCAGCTTTCACTTGTGTATTTTGGTGTACAGTGGTATGATTAGTTCTCTCTAGTGTGCATGCTTTAGTGATAGGTGTCCATGCAGGTCTGTGAGTGGTGTCCATGCATTGGTATGGCATGCAGGGCTTAGCATTGGGATGAGTGATATGTGATGGTAGGGGGTGTGGGAGGTGGTGGAGTGATGAGAGTGAGGGTGAGGGTTGGGGTATGTGATGGAATGCAGGTAGAGGGGTGATACTAGTAGAGAGCTGACTTACCAGAGCCCAGTCCTCCTGCTACTCCGGCTAGGCCCTCAGGATGCATGATTGCCAAGACTTGCTCCTCTCATGTTGTTAGTTGTTGGGAAGGAGGTGGGGGTTCACCGCCAGTCCTCTATAGAGTGAGTTGGTGCCTTGCTGCAATGGAATGCGCCATTCCTCCGTAGGTCGTTCCACCTCTTCCTGATGTCATCCCTTGTTCTGGGGTGCTGTCCCACGGAGTTGACCCTGTCCACGATCCTCCGCCATAGCTCCATCTTCCTAGCAATGGATATCTGCTGCACCTGTGCTCCAAATAGCTGTGGCTCTACCCTGATGACTTCCTCTACCATGACCCTTAGCTCCTCCTCTGAGAATCTGGGTGTCTTTGTGGTGCCATGGGTGTTGTGTAGATTAGGGTGTGTAGGGTGATGTGTTGGGGTGTATGATGTGGAGTGCATGGGTGGTGTATAAGTGTAGGTGGTGTGTGGCTCTGGTTTTCTCTGTAGTCGTGGTGTCTGTCTCATGCCAATGGTTTGTATTCGTAAGCGGTTGTGGGTAATGTGGGTGTGTGTTATATAGTAGTGTCGCTGTGGTATGTGTATGGTTGTCAGTTGTGTGTTATTCAAATTGACCAATATAGTTTTGTTTTGTATGTGTGTGTGGTGATTCATGGGTCATAATGTGATGGGCGTAGTTATCTTGGCATAACAGTATGGGTTTTGATACTGTCAGTTTATCACTGACCTTTGGTGTGGCGGACTTGTGTCTGTGGCTGAATAGTGACAGATTGGTGTGTGTGTCATATTATGGGGAACAGATATCTGCTGCGGCGGTGGTATGTTGGCGGCAATCAGCATGGTGGTAAGTGGGTTTTACTGCCAATGTCATAATGCGGGCCTATATCTTTTACAAATGGGGAAGCCTGGTTGTTGAAAAGTGGTTTATTAATAAGGGCAGGTAGGTACCTACACTTATGAATAACACCACAATCTCAAATAAGGTGCAGTTAAGATTCAAATAGATTAACCCTTGCTCAGTCCTTGGTAGCTTGACCCAGGAGCAGTTAGGCTTAACTTAGGAGACATGTGTGTAAAGCATTTAATATCAACAAAACAGTAAGTAAAACACAACACATAATAAATATCCAAAACCAATTTATAAAAATAGGACATATTTATTTCTTTAAAATGTCACCAAAGTAACAAATATCCAGTCTAGGGAACTGGAGATATGAATTTTTAAAGAATAAATCAGAAAATGTGCTTTGTAGTACCTAAATGTGAAAAGCGCAAACTTTGACTATCTGGTTGCGCTTGACCGGGTCAAAGTCAAAGTTTTAGACCTACCACGATGGAGGCGGATATGCTGAGCAGTAGACCTCGGTCAAGATTTTACCTTTGCTCTTAGTCACTTTTTTGTTTCTTTTTTTTCTCGATGTTGAGCGGGTCTCCTTGGCAGGTTGACTTTTGAGTCAGTGGCTTGCTTAAGCACAAGTGTTTGGTGAGGTCCTGAAGGTCCTGGAGCTCCAGAGCTTGCAGCTCGATCAACCTGAAATCCAGGCTGGGTCGCGGTTTGACATTGGCGGCTTGACTCACAACGTCAGGTCAGTTACCTTATTTTTTCCCAAAATGCTCCAAATGTCTCCAAACTTCAGGATCTTTTTGGGGTCCTGAAGAGTCCACAACAGTAGCCAAGGTTCCAGAAGCTCTGAGATGCTCCTTGGAGATCTGGGACTACAATTCCCACAATGCACCTGGTCAAATCCATAAAAGTCTACTGTACGCTGGTCAGCTGTGCACTTCTTGCAAGAGTTGATGCAGGGGACTCTTGGTAGCTACTCTGTACCGCTTGCTCACAGGGAGTCCAGTCCTGGATCTTTGAAGCATGTTACATCTAGAAATAGGTCCCTTAACACTTCCAAGGTGAACGCTGTCAGGAATATGGCAGCATCCGTCACACATGGCATTTATAGAAATAACGATCTCCTGGAAACATACATAATTCTTCACAAACGCTTAGCAGGGGGTGAGCCCAAATCTGAGAGAGGGTATCACATATCCAGGATTTAACATGCTTCCAGCTCTGAGACGAAGCGATCTGCAGCGTAAGACTACCCTTCCCATGATGACTAGTGACTGTGTAGTCCTTGGTAATGCTATTGTGATGTTGGAACTGGAAGGACTATAAAAATTGCTTCTGAGTTCCTGCTGGGCCGATTATTCTTGGAAGTTCAGCATGTCCCAGAGAGTTAGTGAGCCTGACAGGAGGGGAGTTCATGCCAGTGTGGTAAGGGTGTGCAGACACCACAATCCCCATTTGAAGAACCTGTTTGGTTATTGGTGCAAAACAGCAGTAATTTGTGTTCCATTCTGTACTATTGCAGGCTGGATTTTTGGGCAAGCGAGCCAGCGTTTTGGCAGTGTTTCCCTACCAAAATAAAAAATGTTTTTACTGCTGTTCAGTGGTTTCTGTGTGGGAATTAGTGCCTTAGCCAGTGGAGGTAGCTGATAGAGGTTGTCACTTCAGAAGAGCAGCTGCCGACATTTCATTTAGGAATTGAAACTGTAATTGTTTCTCTTGTCATTGACAGGTAGTGCACTGTGCTCTTAATCTTGTTGGCTGCTTCTTTTTTATTTAGATTAGAACTGGGGCTTTGTTACACAAGGAACGTACCATCACACTGTGAAGTAACAGTGGCTACCTACAAAATAGGATTTTGGTAGTATGTTTATTGCCAAACAAACATTCAGGTGGACCATATGAGATGTACCAAACGTTCTTACACTTATTACGCTGTGCACTACGATGGTAAATAGTACAGTAGCTTGGAGTAAGACATGCTAATGGATTTGATGCAGTAATCCTTGGTGAATATAGCCTTAGAACCCGCCGTAGCGGGCTCTAACGGCTATTAAAGGCCCGCTCCCCGCGTTAAATGCCCGAGCCGAATGTCCACTCAGGGCAGAATGTTCTATTAAAAAAAAAAATGTTCACGGAGCCCGAGGGGATTAAAATCCCCTCGGGCTCCGAGAGGCTTTGTTCACAGCTGTTGCTGTGAACAAAGCGAACATTGGAATGTTGGCGCTGCGGGCTTTTACCGGCCAGTAAAAGCCTGCAGCACTCCATTGTTTTCAATGGAGCCCCCAGCATTCCAATGTTCTAATATTCAATAGTGTTGTATTGTTCTTGCCATTTAACAAGGGTCTCCACAGTGTTGATTAACCACCCGTGATACACTGTCTTACAGTAATATGGGTGGGTATTACAGGACACAAAGGTATCAACCATACATGTTGAGAGGTGTTATACTTATTCAGTTATCATAATTCTTTTGTCCTATTTCAGTACACACAGCAAGACAATCTATGGAACACTAAAAGGACATATGAAAGTTACATATGCTACTTCACTGAGACAAGGCTGCTTTTTTCTTTTATTTACAGGTAAAAAGGTGACGTAACGCTGTATATAGCAATATATGATGTGAGATGTTACAGAGATTCTGATGATGGATTTTCCTTCCCAAATGTTCCCTCCCCTTGCTTCCTTCACTTGATTACACCAAACTTCTGCGCTATCATAGCAATCCGAATTAGGGCTGTTAAAAGGTGGACCCTCTTTGGCAACAAATCAATCCTCAGGAACTACTTGGGCAAGTACTGACAAAGCAAGGCAAAGTCCTCTTTGGGGTGAAGCCCAGGGTGTGCAGCAAGTGCAGTTCTTCGGAGTGCACTCCTTCTTGATGCAAACTAGGGGTTCAGCAGGAAAGTCCTTCTTCTGATTACTTCCAGCAAGGATCTGAGTTGCTGGGCATCTCTTCCACTTTTGTTCAGGTTTCTGGGCTGGCAAGCATGGGGGTTCTCATTACCACTGGGGTGCAGGGTGCCACCCTCTCTGATTATCATTTCCTTAAAGGTGTGGCACAGTTTTTTCCCCAGAAAGCACTGTTTCGTAAAAATCCAAAATGGAGGGAATCTCTCCTTGATGTTAAGGTCTGGCTAAGCCCACTCACTGGTGTGGCTCACTTTTCCCTACACTCCCCTTCCAGTCCCTCTCCTAATCCAATTAGAGGGGCTCCCACCTGGCTGAGGGTGCAGGAAATCGAAGAGGTTTGGTTTCTGTCCCAACTGTCTTTCCCCCTTTAAAGACCAGTTTGGCTATCCACCCTCCTTCTTCTCCTATCACCAGATGGTTTCTTTGTCTCAGTCCAGGCCACTTCACACTTTATCAGCGCAGCCTGGCCAGCATGTCAAAGATGGACCGATCAGGAGAGGGTGCTACAAGGCTAACTTTAGGTAACTTTAGGAAAGAGCTCTAAAATTCTTCCCCAGTAATAGTAATGATAAATCTAACATTGGTAAGTTGTTGGATTAATCATAACTATTATTTTGTCACTTTGAATCGTATGTTTACCTCACTCCTGTCAAAAGATAGACTTTATTAGTGTTAGATAAAGCCTCCCGTATTAGCCCATAGAGCTAATGTACTACAGTGGGGAAAAACTAAACTGGCAGTTTTCCCTCACCAGGGCATATAAAACATATTTTATAATGTCCCTGCTTAAAGTTACAATGCACATACTTTTGGGCCACCTAGGGCGACATATGTGAAAATAAGGTAGGTTGAGACTTTGGAAGCACTTTTAGTTCCAATGCCGAATTTGGTCAAAATTTTATTTTATGAGCAGCCTGCAAAGCAGGGCAGCCTCTAAAATGACAACAAACAATACAGAGGTGCGCCCTTGAGCACCTTAACAATACTGGGGTCCCTATACTTATATGCCATACCATATACTATGGACTTTAGGTTGTCAGAGCCAATTATAATTATGCTTAATTACCATATACCATTTCAACAGAGCACTGTCCTTGGGCCTGGTTAGCACAGCCCAGGGAACCACCAGAGTCAGTAACCACCAGTGTCAGTCAAACAAGGGGGTTATCAGGGCACAAAGGATGACTTTCTCAATCTTGTTTTCATTGTTGCTTAAAACATGATAAAGTGAAATAAGGCTAACAAAGTAATGTTTAAATTGACACTGCCTCAGCAGTAGGCGAGGACTATCAGTTTTTGTTTGGACCCAGCTTAAGCTAAAAAGCCTCATTAGAAATTTACTTGCAGGATGAACTCTGTGCATTAAGGGCTGTGGGAATGTGGTGTGAAAATAATCATTGAGAATGTCTCTTCTAAAAAGCACAATAAAGTGCATTGCTAAGGTACTTTTCATTTTGTTTGGGGTCATGGCCAGTAAAAAGCAAATGATGTGCCCCCTGATTTTCTGGGGTTAATACTGCATGCAGAAAATACTAATACAACAGGTTGACGTACTACCCTATCAGTCTAATGGGCATATTTATACTTTTTGATGCAAAACTGCACTAACGCAGTTTTGCATAAGAAAGTTTAGCACCGGCTTGCGCCATTCCTGACCACCAGCCAACCGCCATATTTATGGTATGGTGCAAGCCGGTGCAAAGGCTGGGCTAGCGTAAAAAAAATGATATTAGCCGGGTGGGGGTGGCAGTATGGGAGAAGGGGGATTTCCACCCAAAAATGACGTTAATCTGGCTGGAGGCAAAAAATGCGTCTAACCAGCCTAGCTTCATTTTCTGACACAAAACAATCCATACCACAGGACTCCTGTCCTAGAAAAGACAGGAGTCAGGCCAAACACCCCAATGACCAGCACAGGGGACAAGGATCCCATGGGCATGGCCACTGAACCTTGTGCCATGCAGGGGGCCCCATGTTCGGCCCCCTATGGCACTTTAATTAAAAAAAGAAAAATACCTACATATACTTACCCTACTTGCATGGGATGGGGTCCCACATCCTCCGGTGTCCCTCTTGTGTGGGTGGGGGCGTCCCTGGGGCTTGAGGAGGGCACCTGTGGATCCATTCCATGGTGTTCAACCATGGAAATGGGTCCACAGGACCCCTAGTGCCTGGTCTGACCGAGTCGTTAAATAATGGTGCAAAGCATCGTTGCACCATTATTTAGCTCCTCCTCCCATCTGTGTGTCATTCTAGCATGGGGGGGATAAATATGGGGCTATGAGGTTAGCACCATTTTTTAGATGCGAACGCCTACCTTGCATCTCATTGACTCAAGGTAGGTTCACACATCTAAAAAAATGGTGAAAACTCCAATATTTTGACGTTAGACGAGTCTAGCGTAAAAATATAAATATGGAATTTGTTTTGCTCCAAATTTGCGTCAAACACAAACGACGCAAATTCAGAGCAAATGGTGTATAAATATGCCCCTAAGTTCCTCACCACCAGCTCTGGGACAAATGAGCAATACCAACCGTTGTCCCCATTTTTAAATGTAAAAACTTGTGATGTATGAGTTTTTCTCATCCAAATTCCACCACATTCTACCTGTAAAAAACTGTGAGAGCAAACCACCTTTGTGGTAATTACTGCAACACATATTACACTGATTCAGTCACAAACTCCAGTTTGCTCCCAAGTCTGGATTTGCAGGTAAATAATTATGAAAGTATAAGAATTTCTATGAATTTTATATTACGCCTCAGTGAATTCTCCTATATTTTCTTAAACGTTGCATCGACATTATTATTTTTCCTACGCCAAACGTGTAGGATATTTTTTACAAGGATTGCTGCTGTTATAACTTGAAAGAAGCTGGTGTGTGTTGCTGACACCTGAAAGTTCATTAATTTCCTCTCCCAAATTTGAATTTCTCACCCAGTTTAGTTTCTCAGTTTGGCAGCTCTGTGTTGTACAGGGAAATTAATTAATCAGTGTTAAGAGTGCACATTTTGAATGGATGTCTGGAATAAAATTCATTCATGAGCTATGTCAAGGCGGCTCTGTTGAATACAACTGAACATTTATCACGTTAACACAAGACCAAAACAAAGGCTGAGAAAACGTGAACTATGATTAGAAAGCTTTAAAAATGGACACTGCATGTCAGATAGGAAGGTGCCTCAACTTGGGCCTAAGCAAAGAAAGAGTGCATTAAACATTGACAATTATAGTGTGTAGGGAACATGGCAGTTCCTCAATCATCAATCTCATTCTGAAAATATGTATTGGAAAATGAGCCTATTCAGGGAAATCAGAAACAGATTGCGGGTTTACGTTTGTTCTGAAAACGTATTGCCTTTAAAGCAGTTTCAACCTCGTTGAATGGTCGTAAGTCAGAATATCCGACCACAAATATTGTTTACAAAAATATTGTCCCATTGGGTGCAGATTTCTATCAATATTGTGTGGTGATATTTTTGTATGCGATATTGAGGACACCATATTAATCTCAAAGGATATTTTGACTAAGATATTTCTGTCCAACTGCTGCTGGATATTTTCCCTTTCTGCAGTGTCACCCCACAATTTTCTCTTCTGTAGCTGAACCTGTTTCCGTGGGCATTAAGGGTCTGTGCACTTGATCCCCGCATAGCAGTGGCAGCGCATGTGCTCTTCCCTGTTAACATGGTAAAATTGCCATATACATGATTGGCACAAGGGCCTGTAAATTAAAAGCTACAAATGGACTACAGCCCTCATTGTGCCACCCATTAAAATAGGTCACTAAAACATGCCTCAGACCTGCTGTTGCATTCTGTAGGGAAGTTTTAAACTGTCATTTCGACCTGTCAAAATAAACCTTTTGCCAGACCTAAACCTTCCTTTTAAATTCTTATAAGTTACCCTTAGGGCAGGCCCTAACCACTCAGAGGCAGGACACATGGTATTTAAAAAGAAGGGCATGTGCATTTAATGTTTCATATGTGCTGGCAGTGAAAAACTTCCAAACTTGTTTTTCACTGTGGCAAGGCGGGCAACCCCATAGACTAACACTAGTTTACCTTATTATATTCACTAAGTGCTAACTTCGGTTTGGGACCAGCTAGAAAATTATTTCTTCCGCTCGTTTAAATGGTAACTTAAAATCCTCTTTAATAGTAAAATTCAATTTGTAATTACTGTTGGACTTTTGCCCATTTGCAGGGTCATCCACAATCTTTTTGCCTCCTGCCTCCTATTTTTTCTGACCTGTTGTTGGTTTTTGAACTCTGAGCACTTTACCACTGCTAACCAGTGCTAAAGTGCATACGCTCTCTGTGTAAATTGTACTGTTGATTGGTTTATCCATGATTGGCATATTTGATTTACTAGTAAGTCCCTAGTAAAATGCATTAGGAGTGCCCAGAGCCTGTAAATCAAAGGCTACTAGTGGGCCTGCAGCACTGGTTGTGCCACCCACCTAAGTAGCTCTGTAACCATGTCCCAGACCTGCCACTGCAGTGTCTGTGTGTGCAGTTTTAACTGTAAATTCAACTTGGAAAGTGTACCCACTTGCCAAGCCTAAACCTTCCCGTTTCTTACATGTAAGGCACCCCTAAGGTAGTCCCTAGGTAGCCCCAAGGGCAGGGTGCAGTGTATGATTAAGGTAGGACATATAGTAATGTGTTTTATATGTCCTGACAGTGAAAAACTGCTAAATTTGTTTTTCACTGTTGCAAGGCCTGTCCCTCGCATAAGTTAACATGGGGGCTACTCTTAAATAAGATTAAAGTGTAGATTCCCTTTGGGAGCGTATGGACATGTGGAGTTTGGGGTCTCACAGCTCACAATTTAAAAATACATCTTTTAGTAAAGTTGATTTTAAGATTGTGTGTTTGAAAATGCCACTTTTAGAAAGTGAGCATTTTCTTGCTTATACCATTTCTGACACACTAGACAGTGACACAAAGGGAGCTGGGGTGTAGTCTGCATTTCCTGATGAGCCATCTGTGCTAGGAGGGAGGGGAGGAGTGGTCACTCACACCTGAAAGGGCTGTGCCTGCCCTCACACAATGCAGTCTCCAATCCCCTTTTTAGTGTCTGAGGCCTGGCCTGGGCAAGGCAGGATTTCACAATTAAGAGAGACTTTGCTTTGAAGTAGGCCTACTTCAAAGGAGAAAATGGGTATAAGAAGGGCACCCAAAACCACAGACTTTAGAACACTTCTGGAAACCAAGAGGAACCTCTCCCTGGAGAAGAGCTAAAGAGCTGAGGAAGAAGAGCTGCCCTGCCTGTGCTTTGTGGAGCTATCCCGCAGTTGCTGCTTCTGCCATAGTAAGAGGGCAAAGATTGGACTTTGTGTGCCTTCCATCTTGTGAAGATCTCCAAGGGCTTGATTTAGAGCTTGCCTCCTGTTGTTTGAAGTCTCAGGGACAGCAAAGACTTCTCTCTGCCAGCACCTGGAGTCTCTGAAGAGACTCCTACTCTGCCAAGTGGTGCCCATCCAGCTCCTGGGTCCCTGAAAGGAGATTCTGGCAGCCTAAGAGGAAGAAATCCACGCACAGAATGCCGTGCAGGGAAAAGATCGACACAACTCCGATCTGCGGCTGAAAAAATGACACACCTCTGGCTTCACAGCTGAAAATCGACGCTCGCCTGCAACGCGACCCAAAGATCGAAGCCCGGGGCTGAAGAAATGATGCACAACATAGCTGATAGAAGCTGGTGAGATCACAGCCTGTGCTGCTGTGTTTTCGGATCATCATGCGGCTGGATTGCAAGTACCGCTGGGCGTGCAAAAACAACGCAAGGCCTTCCCGGACCCATGATTGATGACCGAATCGACGCATCGCTCTCCTGCAGAGAGAAGAAATGACGCGCCCGACCCGACGAAAGGAGAAACAATGCAAGGTCTCACTAGTGAGTGAAATCAACGCATCATAAGCCCTTTTTGACACACACTCACCCGTGCGGGGTTATTTTGGATGCACTCAAGGTACATTTTCACACTAACAGTGTTAGTGTGTGTTTAAAATTACATGAAGACTCTTTTTGCATTTTAAGTGATAACTTGACTTGTGTATTATCCTTTTGGTCCTGTTTTGTTTAGATAAATATTTTCTATTTTTCTAAACCTGTGTTGTGTCATTTTGTAGTGTTTTCATTAAGTTACTGTGTGTGTTGGTACAAATACTTTACACCTAGCACTCTGAAGTTAAGCCTACTGCTCATGCCAAGCTACCAAGGGGGTAAGCAGGGGTTAGCTGAGGGTGATTCTCTTTTACCCTGACTAGAGTGAGGGGCCTTGCTTGGACAGGGAGTAACCTGACTGCCAACCAAAGACCCCATTTCTAACAATTACCATTTGGAAAATGCCACTTTTAGAAAGTTGGCACTTCCGTACCTAAAGTTTCTTGGGCTTTTTTGTTAGTGGCCAGCTGTCTTGTACTGTTGATGGCTCCCCCAGTTGGAAATGTGCATTGCTCGCAGGCAGAGAACAAAGGGAGTGTGGAAAGATGCTGGTCTTTCCTTGGCAGGATGGTCTGAAGACTGTGCTCTACTTCTAGTTATATTTCAAAGAAGGGCAGTCCTGGAACAGGCAGATTCAGCTGAAACCTCGGACTGCCTCTACTCTTGTCCAGTAGGCCAGTCAGGCTTCAATGACAGTGAGCTGCTTTTGACATTACAGTGACAAGTATGCTGGAGATTTACATATACAACTTGTGGTGCACTTCCAAGATGCAACAACCGGATATCAAAACAGTTCTTGTATATTCACTTTCTGGCAGTTGAAGGCCAGCATTTGTTTTATCAGGCTGCTGTCTCTGAGCTTCTGGGGAATACAGGGAATGCTTCAGACTGGATTTTGGTATTAGACGTCAGCGAACACTAGGATTACTATAATACACTAGCTATACACACACACACACTCAACTCTCAGAACCCACGTTTACTGTGGTTGAAGACCTGGTGTCTACGACCTGAAAAATCTAGAAGACTGGAGATGCTCTCCCTCTTTTACCCAGGACAAAGATGTGGACTAGTGTCATAGGGCCAACCTACAGTTAAAGCAACAGGGCTACAACAAACTAAAAGAGGACTTTTTTCTCGTACTGCGCAACTGACCAGTGGAAACTGGACCTAGACTGAATCTGTGTTGTGCCCTGTACCTCACATCCTGTGAGTTTCTAGGTGTCTTCAATGAGGTCTTGGGGCTCTTACAAAGTGAACTTGTAATTGATTGTAACTGAAAAGACTGATGTCAGAAGGTACAGTCTTTGACAAGAAAAAACCTGATTGGTGTATCTGGCCAGAACTATCTTGTGGTAAGCAGATAATCCTGTCTAGGTTCTGTTCTAATATGACCAATCAATATTTTTGACACCTTGTGCTTCTTGGTGCCATATTTATTTAAACCTTTAAAAATTCATAACTCTGATTCCTCTATTCGATTTTTGGTGTCTTTTTGGTTACTAAGTTACACTCTGTTCTTCGAATTCATTTTGAGGCTCCTGTTTTGCATTTCAACTTTATCTGTGTGTTAGTACTGTATAAATACTTTGCAAATTGCCTCTGACTGCTGTGTGCCAAGCTACCAGAGAGTTAAGCAAATGTTTATTTAATGACTTTTGTTGCTCACTCTTACAAGGAGTGTGATTACTATTTGAGATGGGTGCTCACCCCTCTCATCTAATACCCCCATTTCCTACAACACCTTATTCTTTATTCCTGTTTCTCGGTTGCTTGAAGAGGAGAAGCACTCTTACTGTTTTCTTTTACTTCACCAGGAGAAGGGTCACATTGATATGAAGATTTGCATCTTCCATGGCAATGTAAGTAAGTATCATCTGGACGAGGGGTTCCTAGGTGCCCACACCCCTATTATCTGCCCGACAAGGTATTAATTTTTTTCTGCAGAGCTGATCCTTGCAAGGGGATCTTCTGCTGAAGGGGTACACACATACAAAAATCTGTCAATGAAAGGTCAATAGCAGCTGTCAAGAGCAGTACAAACCAACTGTTTGGCAACGATTGATGCCATTCAACAGTGCCTGCCTGTTGCAAATAGGTTCTGCCCATTTAGTCCACCAAGATATTTTTGCTTTAGATGACCCGTGTTTTGGACCCTTACGTTGGGTGAGTCCACTACTTGAGCCTAACCTGTGGTAATTTCATGGTAATTGAACTATGTGTGTTTGCCATCAGTGTCTGCCTTTTAAGATAAGGCTGCAGCAACACAATTAGTCTCAATGGAACTGGGCTAGTTATACATGTGCACACATTTGCAGGCTGTGAGTGAGAAACTACTGTCATGCCAGCCTGGTAATGACACCCAGGTCACATGCCTGTGGCAGTTTTAAACTTCAAATATGACCTCTTAAAATAACCCCTTTTGAGAGGACTAAACCTTCCTTTTACATTTTAAGCCACCTGTAAGTAGGCCTTATTGCCCATAAAGGCAAGGTGATTGTTATTTAAAAGTAGGACATGTAACAATTAATGTTGAATATCCCCTGATTATGAAATATTTCCATGTCATATATTTACTGTAGCAAGGCTCGCTGCTTCCACAGAGAAACATCAGGCTACACTGTTACATTTATTGAATGCTGAATTCAGATTGGTAGCAGCTAGAGAAATAATTAAAGGGATTATATTAACAGTAATACAACGTAGTAGTCATTTAGGGCCATATCTACAAACACATTTTCCCATAGACACAAAATGGGTAAAACCCTTTGCTACATCTGGCCCTTACTGTTTTGGAAATCATACTTATGAAAAGTTGTTATTTTCCTGTCTAAAACCTAAAGGCCTTTCTGCCAGTGTTCAGGTTCACATGACAGCTGATGACTCCCCTATAGTGAGATGTGTATTGCTCCCACATAGTGGAACAAGGGCCTTGGGTAGGGGCGGGTATGGCCTTGGGGCTGTGCCCAGTAAGCTGATTAACTTCAACGGGGCATTCTCTGTCACAGGCAGATATAGCTGACACCTGGGCCTGTCTTTCTGTTGCCCTGCTAGCCAGGTTAGCTTCACACCCAGATGGAGCTGCCACAGAGCTGGTTTAGAATGATCACAAAGGAGGGGCTGCTCATTTCCCTGGCCACACATATGCATGGGCACAGGAGCTCTGCACATGGGAAGACGTGTTCTGCCATCCTAGTTTGTCCCAGAATGCTATGCAGGAGAATCGGGACAGGGGTGAAAGGATGAAGTGGCATCCTAGGATTGGCCAGGGATGCATGGCATCTAGAACTTTTCACTCACACTTAACTCCTGCACAAGGGAGAGACAGACAATGAGATCTGGGACCTAGATGGTGACACCAGAATTATGTAGCAAAACAAAAGGAGGGGGACAGGGAGATTGATAAAGGTCCAGTGTACAACCTCACAAATTACTAAACATATCAAAAAGAGTACACTGTTCCTATATAATAAATGTGAAGACACAGGTTCAGCACCGACAGTTTCAATACTAGAAGAAGCAGGCCCTCACACATCCGTGGGAAATCATGCTTCATCATAGGGCCTGCTCCACATCAGGCTAGAGCTGCAATGTCTGATGGGCCCCCAAAGAGGGCACTCTGCCCGAGATCGTTAACAACAGTGTGTGTCAAAAGTGAGGGTTAGGAATATATCTAGACCCTACCCTGAGGAAAAAAGCAGAAGAAAACCAATACCAGAATAAAATTGGCTTAAGGACCTCCTGATACTAATTTTAATTGAGGTGGAAGAGCTTGGTCAAGATTAAAAACATACACATAAGGAGTGTGTGCAGAGTTAGGTTCCGCCACTCACACGGTGGAAGCATTGTTGAGAATAGTCTCCCCAACAGCTAGTAACTCAGGTCAACAAGTTTTGCGCCTTTCATGCCCCTACGGATTGTGTGGCACTTCTTCAAGACCAAAAATAGCAACTAGTCTTCTGCTATACTACATACCTCTAAGAATTATCCAGGTGTAGATTTTACTTACATGAACACTACATCGAAAGTAACCTAAACAGAAGAACCTGTGCGACAAAAAGAACAGAGCGTTATCTCTAAACGTCATTTGAACAAACTGGTCAGCATTTCTTGAAAACAGGCAGTGACATTGTGAAAAATCATGTGATAGTTGTGAGCAAAAACCATGCACCGTAAGGTACATTAATGAACTCCTTACCCTCCCTTCCTTGGGAACGAGTTCCTTGGGATCTAGCGGACCTTGGGAATCACAATTCTAAATCAAAATATGAGAGAGCAAATGCAACAAGAGGTCATCATCAAAAACGGAAACTAAACATGTATAGAACCATTATTAAAAGAAATCTGCCATGAGTATGTCAAGCAAATGATAGGTTACAGTGAAACACAGGGCCAAAATAAAAGTCAGCGGTCAAATTAGTTACAGAAGTCCAGCTAAAGGGAACACAAAATGCAGAAATGCTAGTGAACAGAGAAATATACATATTGACTGAGGAGCAATGCATTCCTTCAGACCTAGTTGCCGTTTATGTACCTGGCCAACTCAATCCTAGCAGGGGAAAAGTAAAAAAAAGACACCCCCTAAAACATTGAAAGGTGCACGGGAGTACGTGGACGTGTTAAATCGAGGAAAGCCGGCTTCAATGTTGATGTGACTTTTCCGCTGGGCCAGCTGTTTCCATCCGCTGGCCCAGTGGAACAGTCATAATAGGGGGCCAGCCATACCACCAGCACTGGAGGTATGTTGGCTCCCAGGCTTCGGTGGTCTTTTTCAAAGACCGCCGAAGTTGTAATGAGGGCCATAGTCTCTTTTTGGAGCTTTTTCTCTCATCGTCAGTTGAGGCTCCTCTTCAGGCTGGCTTGAAATGCGACCTAATTGGCTTGGCCCAGTGTGAGGGCTCGGTCAACTCCTGGAAGTCTCGTTGATGGGGAAACGCTCAGTAGCTTCAGCAGAACAAACCTGAAATTTAGGTCGGGTCACGGTTCGACGTTGCCATCTTGAATCTCGTCAATGTGTTGGTCACATTATGGAGTTTTTTCACAAAGTTGCTCCAAACTTCTCAAAACTTCTGGATCTTCTTCCAGAAGTCCTTTTTGTATACTTGAAGTGTCCACAAAAACCTGATCCAATGTTCTAGAAGTTCTGAGTTGCTGCTTGGAATTTGAGACTACAGTTCCCAGAATTCCCCTGGCCAGAATCCTCAACTGGCCACAGGACGTTGGGCTCTTCTTGCAGGACTTGATGCAGGGGACTCTTGTCTGCTCCTTTGTACCTGTTGCTTACAGGGAGTCCACTCTTGGTACTGAAGAAGCAAGGCAAAGTCTTTTTCTTGGTGAAGTCCTGCGTGTGCAGCTGGTGCAGTTCTGGCAGGTGCCGTCCTTCAGGTGCAGACCAGGGGTTCAACAGGGCAGTCCTTCTTCTTGTAAGAGCTTGATCTCTCACGTGAAAGGCAGGTTGTTTGCAGGGGCAATGACTGTTCCCCTGTCCTTCCAGGACACCTCTCGGCACTGCCGATGTAATACGGGAGTCCCGGCAAGTGTCCCCAAAAGGATGGGGGTGTTGGAAGAGAGAGAGAGGGAGAGAGAGAGAGAGAGAAGAAAGATTTTGTCTCTGCTGCCTGGTCCACCCGGGCTCCCGATGCTTAGGGGTGCAGATAATCGCTGTCAGTGTTAGATGTTGAGGGCCCATAGCTATAAGGGAAAGGACAGGGATGAGTGATGTGTTGAGGGCACTCTTGTACAGTATTTATGCATGCAAACAGTCTATTATCTCAGCTAATCACTTGCCACTCAACACGTTTCTCGCACTTCCTCTCCACTCGATTGGGCTTAAAGGAATGCATCATCTTTGCCTGGATCATCCCTCTGTCTCACACTGCTTACAGTGTTCACTCTTGGTGTACTTGTTCACACTGAAAACTTATAACACACAACAAAAACTCTTTCCAAAAAGGAATAAACGTACACTGATTTATACAGTCAAGTGAAAACCTGCTTTTTCTGTTTTTGAGGAATCACTTAAATCAGACAATACTAAAAGAGTTCCTGCAAAATGAAGATCATTATCATAACAAGCGACACACACATAATTAGCAAAGTCACACACACATATGAAGGTTGTTCATCTCACAACACTTTCCTTACGTGCTGTCTTTTCCGATTTTAGAATGAATAAACAAGGCAGAGCAGAGATGCACAATAAATGTCAAAGCTTTAAGCATTTCTGTACACTCTCTTAATCAACCTCAAAACTTTTGTTCTTTCTTGAAAATAAAGTCATTTAGTTACACACTGAGGTACTTAAGCTAAAAAAATAAAAAAACATTCGCTCAACAAAGCGCGCTTCATCCACTTAGTTTATGTAAACAGTTGCCAGCGCGCAGAGGCTGAAGAAGTTGTTTCCTCTCTTATTGCCCAGCAATGATTCAGAAACTTTGCAGGTATTCCCATGAGCAGGCTCTCAATGTCAGCTTCAAGAAGAACCGGAACAAAGCCAAGTGCTGACTAATACCTGCGACGCTTTTTATGGTTTGTGCAGGAATGAGTCATGAGTAGCACATGGCTCTTAAAACACGAATCATGAGTCATGATTAGCACATGACTCTTGAAAACAGGACTGCTGCCTAACAATCAGAGAGGGCAGCTGTCCAACAACCTGCAGGGGCTCAGTTGTTTCATTAACCCCGTAGATGCTCCAAAGAACCTCGTGGAGATTGAGTAAACAAGCCTTGATAAAAATCAAGCAATACTGGGTAAACAAGCCTTGGTAAAAACATATTGTACATGCTTTTCAATCTACAAAGGCAACAAGCTTTGGCCTAATAACTGTAAATATTACACCTTAACACAACTACCCCAACTGAACATGATCAAGCCAACAACCCGGTAGTAGTTTATTACACACAATACAAGAAGCAGATAAAGGTGAGAGAATCACAACACTTCTCCAGTCTTTTCTTCCAGCAGGAATCTGAATTGCTGGGCAGCTCTGCCATATTTATCCTTGCTCCTGGGTTGGTAAGCAAGGGGCACCCCTGACCAATGGGGTGCAGGATACCACCCTTTGGGGGGACCACTTCCTGTGAAGTGTGGAAAAAATCAATCCCAGAAAGCAACATTCTTTTAAAATCCAACATGGAGAAAATCTCTCCTTGGAGGTTACATATGACTGAGCCCAACCACTGGTGTGGCTACGTTTACCTAACACACCCTTTCAAGCCCATCTTCTAATCTAATTACTGGGGCTCCCATCTGACTTGGGGAGCAGGAAATGGGGGAGGTGTGGTTTGTTGTGGGCGGCTTTCCCTCCTTTGTAAACAAGTTTGGCCACTCAACTACCATCCTGCTCTGCCATCTGATACAGCAGTTCACATCCCACCAGATGCTTCCTTTGTTTCAGCTCAGGCCACTTCACACCTTGTTAAGGTAGTTTGGCTCAGGGTGCCAGAGGTTGACCAATCAGGAAAGGGCACTACAGCGCAGATTTTGGTAACTTTTAGAAATAGTTCTAAAACTCTTTCTCTGTATTAGTTATATAAATCCAACATTGGCAAGTTGTTGGGTTTATTCTAACTTTTAATTTGATATCAAACATGAAATATTTAGTTCTTTTTTAGCAAAATGAGACTTTATTACTTTTAAATATAGCCTCCGAATGTTAGCATGTGGAGCTAATGTACTACAAGGGGGGAAAACAAATTTGACTGTTTTTCCCACAACAGGGCTTATAAAACATATTTTATAATGTCCCTGCTTATATTTACACTGCACACAACCCTTGGGGCACCTAGGGTAGACCTTAGGGGTGACTTATATGTAAAGGCATGGTAGTTTGAGACTTTGTAAGTACTTTTAATTCCAAAGTCAAATTTGGGGTTTGTTTTATTTTAAAAACAGCCAGCAAGGCAGACCTACCCTTAAAACGACATCAGACACCACAGCAGTGCATCAATGAGTTCCACACTGTGGTCCCTAGACCTACATGCCCTACCATATGCTAGGAACTTATAGGTAGTTTGTCAGAACCAATTATAATTATGCCTAATTTGCATACACCATTTTAAAAAGAGCAATGGCCCTGAGGCTGCTTATAGTGCCCAGGGCACAGTCACAGTCAGTAACCAAGATGAATTCCTCACAATAAGCAGAACTATAACTGTTTTCTATGGCTTTGTGCATGTAAAATCTGAACCTAACTGTAACGTTCCTGTAATCTTTGTTTGATTTCAGTGAATTGCTAAGATTTTGTTAAACTCTATTTCCTAACTATAATGTCGCAGTAAACTTTGTTTTTTTCAGTGATTTTCTATGGCTTTTTATCATTAAGTAATGTCTAATTACTTTAAGTTAATCCAACCCTTGGCCTGTGGCTAGGCTTTGCAGCCAACTCTCCATACACCCCCACCACCATGCCAAAGATGGTCTTTAGCCGTGCATTGCGGGAATTGGTCACAGGCCCTGGTTAGCAGCCAACCCCGTGTAGACACACAACCCTGCACCACACACAGCTCTCAGCCATGTGCCACAGGGGTTGGCCACATGGTCTAGCCTGAGGCCTGGCCCAACGGCCAAACCCCCATACACCCCCAACTCCAAGCCACTCAGTGGAGTTTCAGCTGCAGGGACTTCTACCCCCCATATTTAGGTAACTCTAAGAGGGGCTTGCAACCTCCCTCCCTGAGCCCATTATGGCTCTGGGAACCCCTCTGCACAGACCACCAAATAACGAAACAAGGAGGTGGGCCAAGCAGACACCCTCCCCAGTCTGATTTCAGCCACAGGGACCCCATACCCAGGGCGAGGCCAATTAGTAAAACTGGAGGGAGGCACATGACAGTGATCCGGTTCCTTTGGAGCAGTACCCTCCAATGCCCACCTTCTGGAAGCATCAACTCTGTATTGTATATCCAGAGGTTCAGTGTGACTGGATGAGAGGAAGGGTTTTGGGGAGGGTACTGGGGAGAAAGAGATCTGGAACAAGACATAGGTTGTGATGAATAATCAAATCTCACTAATGTAACAGTGTTTCTTAAATATTCTATAGGAATGTTTTCAGTCTTACCTGTGGGAATACTGTGACTGCGAACTGTGGGTGGCACTCTAGACTGAGAAGCCTTGGTGTCTTTTTAGACCTTGACTTGGATGCAAGGTTACTGTTCCATAACAATGTTAGCTATTGCAAATCCAAGGATTACTGGTCAATACAATGCTAGTTGTAGCAAATCCAAGAGTTATAGTTCCATACAATGCCAGGAGTTGCAAATCCAAAGGGTTACAAATTGTTTCACACCGACTGAAACTCTAGCGGTGGACTCTCAATCTTTTATCATGTAACAAGTTTCTACTTAAGCATTTAGCTTCAAGGCTTCTAATTTTCCTTAACCTGATCAAGTCTTTAACTTTCATACAAGTTTGACACCAAGTTTAGACAATATTTCTACATAAATGTGCTCTAAACTTAATTGGAACAAGTCTGATGCCTACCTGTTCAAACCGCCGGTATCAGGTGCTATGCAGGACCACTCTCTAGCCAGACGCACTGATTATAAGCGGCTGGAGTAGGGTGTGGTCCTTATTTATAGCAGGGAGATCCAAGATGGTGGCCAAGATCAAAATCCTCGCAAAATCTCACTGTGCTGTGCTGAGGAATGAGGGAACGCTGTGGCACAATACCGTTGAGTGCAAAGAGCCTCACAAAGGATTTTGTAAAAGAAAATAAGCAGTTAAAAAAAAACATGCACAAAGAAAATATCACAAGGCTTTGTTTTATTGGGCTTTGAAGCGGCATGTGAATAGGACATGCAGCTACTGGCCTAAATGTACCTGTTGGCTAGTGTCTTTGTGTCTCTCAGTTTTTTGATTAATGTCTCAGTTTTTACACATGTACACATGCTCATTTTGATAGGAGACTAGTGTCTCGACTTGGCATACAGTTTTCATGTGTACCATGCTCACATTTGGGACTAGCGTCTCAGCTTGGCTCATGCTTACATATACGCAGTGCAAGGCCCAGATCATAATTTGAACTTGTCTCTCAGCTTGGCTCATGCTTATATATCCACAGTTCAAATGGCCTGTATCATCTAAGACCGAGAGATGGATAAGAGCCTTGAGCCTTATGACACCGCATGCCCCCCTCCATGGGTTGATTTTGGCCCTTGGGACCACATACCGTGGGGCCCATCTAAATAGTATAAGGGGAGGGGTCCTTGTGGCCCCTCTCCCCAAGCGGATATTGGCTCTGGGGACCCCATTGCTGGGGCCTCGTCAGTTAGCTGAAGGGGAGGAGGTCACACTGCCCCCCTCCTCTGGCCTATTTTGACCCAGGGGACCCCATCCCCAGGGGCCCAGTCAATTAGTTGAAGAGAAGATGAGCTCTGCTGCCCCTCTCCCCAAGCCAATTTTGGCCCCGGGGACCCAATCCACAAGGCCTGGCCAATTATTTGAAGAGGAAGGGGGCAGCGAGGACCCCATCTTAGGGCCAATTGTTACCCCTGAGTACCCTATCCCCTAGGACCCAGACAATTTTTTAAAAGAGGGGGCATGAGGCCCCAATCCCTGGGCTGATTTTGCATACGGGGAGCACTAAGAAATGCAGCCCCTGCTTGTGGGAGCAACTGTTTCATCTGTTTTCCAAAACAGATGAAAAGTGTGCGCCCAGTGGGTAGGAGCAGTTTCCCTGCTCTCGCCAGCTGAGAGAAGACTTACTGTTTGCTCTCACTTGGTGGAAGCTGCCAAGGCTCCTGCCAAGCAACAGTAAACAACCATGGCCTGGGCACCTAATGAAACAGGGAGTTGGCCCTGAGGGTGTCAGTCCCCAGGGCCATTAATGGCTCCAGGAGGTAAGCCCCTCTCCTTTCTACTTGCAGGGTCTGCCCTAGGGAGGTGGTGTCCCTAAGGCTGAATACAGCCGGGGAGTGGGGCCACTCGCCCCCCTCCTTATTGTAATTATGGACCAACCCCAGGATGGTGGTGGTTCCTGGGGCCCTAATGGGCACAAAAGGTGGGTCTGTGTGGCCCCCCTGATATATAGGCATTGCCCTGGGGAGGTGGTGGTCCCCAGGGCCATAAATAGCCTTCGGAGGGGGGTTCACACAGCTCCCCCACCTCTAGTTTATTTGGCCTGCTCTGTGGAGGTGACAGTCCCTTTGGTGCAGAACGGCAATTGGGAGGAGGGCCATGTGCACCCCTCTGCACATCATAAACAGTATTTTTTGCCCCCTGGAGCTGGCCTACACTTGGGGCCAAGTTTATACAAGGGCTGGAGTCTGCACTTGTTTTTTTGCCGAGATCCACGGATCCTCTGCGTTTTTGCTGTAAAAAATAAAAATATATATTTTTGCCCCAAGTGGGGTCCCTGGAGGACCCAAGCACCGGCCGAGGGAGTCAAGGTCTTCCTATCCTCCCCCTTTTCATTTTCTAAACTTTTTTTGGGGACTCAACTGAGTCTGAATCCCAAAATGGCTGCCAACACTTTCTGGTTAAAGTAGTGGCAGCCAATCAGATCTCAGCATGAGATCTGTGGGATCCACAGAGGGTCAGTATCCCTAGATATAAAATTGTGTTTTTCTGCAATTTCTCAAAAACTACTGAACAGATTTACAGAAAATCACAAAAAGAGCTCTTTTGGGACCAGGAGCTAGCTTTCTGCCAAACTCCAGCGGTTTGGGCTGTAGTTGTGTCCAAAATACCCTATGGGAAATTACATGGGACAAATGTGTTTTGGGACACCCCCACCCCCCCACTTTTTCTCTGCCCTCACTTGACAATTCCTCCTGAAACTTTCAAGACAGCAGATGAACTCAGGTGCAAACTAGTTTTGAAAAAGTTTGTGAAAATGTGTCAAACTGCGCCAAAGTTATTGGCAAACCAAAAATGTTTTTCCTATTGAAACAAAGCCCTAACTATCACTAAATATATATATATATATATATATATATATATATATATATATATATATATATATATATATAGGTCAATGTATACATAACATATACATATTTGTGCCTATGCTTACAGATTTGTTTTGCCAAAAGTTTGTACGTGATTAACTATTCATCTACACATATACTCTAAAAAATGAATTAAAAATTGAAAATATGAATGTCTCCGCTTCTAAATAACAATACAACCATGTACATCTGAGCATTTATAATGTACAAATATCTTCTTTTTTGTATCTCTCTTCTTTATTGGATTTTCTAAAAGTAAAACAGATAATATCAATAATCAGAAAACAGTACACATATAAAATGAGATTGATACATAGAGTAATAAACAGAGCAATAATAAAAAATAACAGAGGAGAATGTTCCCTTTTTTCCAAGTACCACAGTTTTGTACATAACTAATCATTTATACAATGTATAAATATAAGCAACAAGATCAGAGAGAAAGGGAACAACCACCCCCCCCCACAAAATGAGGAGTTATATTAACAACAAACTCGAAACTGAAGATAATTATATACCCATCAATAATAAAAATATACTATAAGAACAGTCTGTCATGAACCTAAAAAGGTGTCCCAAACATAGTCAAAGTGATGCAGTTTGTCATTTAATTAATAAATCATTGTTTTCAAATTTAGCCACTTCAAACATTTCTTCAAGTCAAGAATCCTTGGAATAAAATTTTTCTTCCAGGAGCATCATATGTTATTTGTAGCTAAACAAAGAGCATATGAGAGCCATTTGAATACATGAGTGGATATAGTGGGTAGTTCAGAAGTATCATGTAAACGCGATTAAGTACCACTATCTTCAATAATACATACATTTTTAGTTGCCTACATATAACTGTTGTCTACACATTATAATGTGGGTATGTATCTATATATATTTTTTAAACTTACTGGATGAACATAAAAACTAAGAAATAAATAAACAACCAATTAAAATAAATTATAAATTAATAACTTTATCTTTATATCTACATATAGGTAGATCAATATATCAATATCATAAGTTAGGGAGCGTATGTTTATGGGTTTAGTTTTCTATAATAACACATCTTTCACAATCTGTGAGTATGATTTTTGGAAATTAGGGGCCAGATGTAGCAAGGTCAGAGATTGCGACTCGGAAATTGCAAGTCGTGCGACTCGCAATTTCCGAGTCGCAATCTCGGATGCAGAACGGTGTCTCAGACACCGTCTGCGACTCGCTATGGGGTCGCAAAGACCCACCTCATCAATATTCATGAGGTGGGTCGCATTTTGCGACCCCATAGCAAGTCCGTGCACTCACAGGGATGGTGGCCTGCTGTAGTCAGCAGACCTCCATGTCTGTGACTGCTTTGTAAATAAAGCAGTTTTTTTTTTCATTTTGCAGCCCGTTTTCCTTAAAGGAAAACGAGTTGCAAAATTAAAACAATTACGAAACCATTTGGTTTTGTTTTTTTCAGAGTAGGCAGTGGTCCATAGGACCACTGCCTGCTCTGAAAAAATATTATTGTCGACATTCACAAAGGGGAAGGGGTCCCAGGGGGACCCCTTCCCTTTTGCGAATGTGTTACCACCAGTGTGACACTGGTGGTAACTGCGAGTTGGTTTGCGACCGCATTCGCGGTCACAAAGCAACTGTGAATTGCGATGCGAGTCGCAAATAGGAAGGGAACACCCCTTCCTATTTGCGAGTCGCATTCACAAATTGCGAGTCGGTACCGACTCGCAATTTGTGAATGAGCATCGCAAAAGGCTTTTTGCATGGCGCAAACTGCGATTTTCGCAGTTTGCGTCATGCAAAAAGCTTTCTACATCTGGCCCTTTATCTATAAATGCTTCACTACTAAATTAAGGGGTAAAAGTGTAAACATTATCAACAACAACAAATGGAAAGCCTGAGTTTGTACATTTTTATCCATGCATAAATATATGTTTCTTTATATAGCACAATTGTATCCCTCTAGATTAGTTTGCATATGTTAACATTTTATACCTTTTTAGTGTGTGTATGTATCTATACTTTTATATATTTTTCACGTACCATGGAGGAAAAAAAATATTACAACTCTCCCCAAACCACTCCTCCTAAATCTCTTTCAAACTGTCCCCCTGCCTCCACTCATTGACTCATACCAAAAGTCTCATATTACTATGGACTCCCAAATAACCCTTTCTAAACTCTTCCCTCATTTATCCTATTCATTCAAACAACTTGTACACATGCCTACTACTCCCAAAAACAATTTATATTTTACCTCTACAAATCCACCATTAATCCATCTTGGGTTCTGGAGCAATGTGCTACTCGCTGAAAATTGCATCAGGGCCTCGTCAGGGGTAGTATGAGCTATATAAATACAATTTACAGCTACAATTGCCATACTCAAGTGTACTACTATTATCCTCCAATACATAAATATTAATAATATACATGTGATGTAGATAAAAGTTAAGAAATAGATATTCTCCTTCATATTTTATGAGCTATGTAGATGAAAGGTAAGAAAGAAGTATCCTTACTTTTATCTTATGCCATAAAGAACTCACACTAGAATTAGAAAAAAAAACAGATTAACATTTCAATATTCATGAGAACGCTGGCACCTTTGTTTTGCTTTCTACCCAATATTTATCCCAGACTTGCAGACAAGAAGAAGTATAGCGCTGGTCCAAGTCTGGGACAGTGAGTGAGTATGTATTTTATTAATTAATTAAAACCATAAAACATTACTTCCACATAGAATTACACAAAACATTATAAATACAATAAAACATTAATAGTGCATAAAACAAGACATAATTAGTGCGTTGGGCAGGTTAGCCCCACTTAGCTCCAACTACGAGTATAGAACTTTGTTGCAAGGAAAATTAAAAACATATGTTCATGGAAGAACCGCCCTGCCTCTTTCCACCCTGTTTTTTCACAGTAGATGGTTCCCATGTTTCGTAATAAAATGATTCAACACCCCTAGCGTGGTTCCTGTCCACTAGTTTTTGGTGGGGTGATTAGGGAGATCAAAATTTCCAGAAATTGGACGAACCTTATATTCAGTATGGTGTTGCTAGGGTTAAGTGCTTCAATTAAAGCTTGTCTACATGATCTAACCCCTAATTCATTTAGTTATTTCTTCAGTATTTGTCTTCTTTCTATGGCCAAAGCTGGACAAATACAGACCACTTGCACTAGGGTTTGCACCGCCAGATGACATAGGCGGCATTCCTGGTTGTCTATTTGCAATACCTTTTTCCATTTTGACATGAGGTCTAGTGTTGGCATATCGCCCAGCCTTAGTTTTAAAAAGTGTTGTTTAATTTTTAGTGAGTAGGCTGCAGCCAATAATGGTGATTCTTTAAATGAGTTAAGAACCAACCAGCCATGAGACCTTTTAGCCAATTCTTCCCTGTCTTCTAGCCAGCGGTGCAATTTACTAGGTTTGTTCACTATTTTATTAAAAGCCTGGCTAGGGAGTGACTGACCCCATGCATCAACTAGATTCAGATGTGTTAGGCTTTTTTTCCAGATAGTTTTTATAATTACTATTGCCTCTTTCCATGTTAATTTCCTGCCACATTAGGTTAGCCAACGTCCAGCTTGGGGCATGACATAATTTATAGCAACATTTGATATATGCCGTGAGTCGAGCCAGTGACTACTTGACCACCATAAATTCCAGTCTGGCCTGGGCCAGGGAAGCATATCCCTTTAGCCGGAAGACACGCTTATATGCCTTTACCAGAGGTTTATCTAAGAGAGCTTCCTTAATCCCCCTCACTAATTCAGTCCCATAGGTGAGAGTTGGAAGTAATTTTGCTCTCATTATGGCAATCAGTGGATTCAAAGCGTGGCCACGAATGGTATTTGCAAGCATACCAAAAGCGTGAATTAGTGCTTGTGCCTTGCTTTTTATCGCTTCTTTTTGGGGCACGTAGTTGCCTCTTGCGTCTATCTTAAGTCCTAGGTAGCTGTATGAGGTTACTTCCTCTATGATCATCCCATTCAGATACCACTTGCATTGCCTAGAGGGTCTGCGGTTAAGGGCAATCATTTTGGTTTTACTTTGATTTATTTCGAATTCATTTATTCTAGTATATCCTTCTAAATTGTTCAATAGTTTATGCATGCCAATTCTAGTGTTACTAAGAAATATCAGATCACCTGCATACAGCGTGTTGGATAATTATTGACTTTCGATGGAGGGAAAGTGAGCTGAAGGATTGTTTAAATTGGTAGAAAGGTCTGCTAGGTACAGTTAAAAACAATTGGTGCCAAAACACAGCCTTGTTTTAATCCAACTGTTGTTTTAACTGTTCTAGATAGATATGAACCTCCCCTGAGTTTCACCTTCACCCATGTATCAGAGTAAATCAATTGAATGGCATTTAAAATGGGTGCTGGCAGCCCCCATTGACATAGTTTTGCCCACAGTTTACAGCGGGGGACGCAATCAACGGCAGCTTTAAAATCAACAATACACAAGCCTTTGCTCTGTTGATAATCAGTCCCAGTGTCATAAGGTTCGATAGCGTTCCCTGGTTCTTAGTAAATCCGCTTTGATATATGGGAAGTATATTGTTATACGCAGTCCATGCCTCTAAATGCTGCAGCAAGCATACCGAAAAGTACTTGAGGTCAATGTGCAGAAGTGCAATTAGTCTATAATTGCTTGGAGAGGCATCCTTACCTCCCTTGTATATGGGGCAGATTATTGAGCCCTTCTAACTTGCCGGCACAACCCCAGTTATAAGCACGTGATTGAACATTGCAGCCAGGAAATCTGCCCATCTTTCTGTTGCTTGTTTAAACAAAGCTTGCGGTAGACCATTGGGCCCAGGCACGCAATCAATTTGCGACCCCCAGATGATTTTTATAACGGTGTGATTGACAAGGTGTTCAAGGCGTTGGGTTCACAAGTGTTGGACTCCCCCTGAGTTAACGCTGCTTCTCCAGTGGGCAGCTCCCTTAGATGTGACTTGAGGTGGTCCACCCAAGCTCCCTCCATTATATTGGCATTGTTGGCTGCTTTTGGACCCTTTTCAATGGAATTGATTAATTTCCGAGTTTGATGATTTTGACGCATAGTGTAGCTTTGGCCCAGAGCATTTCCTGCTGATGTTTTTTAAATCACCACATTTCCTTTTCTAGGAGTTTCCCTTGTTCTCACAAGGCACTCAGTAGTGTACTATTCTCTGGCAGTTTGCGCAGTTGCGTCAGCAGCCGACCTCCTGCGAACAGGCTGTGGTATGTGTATGTGGTTATGATGGTTCGGTTGTACTCCCTTGTTCATGTTTCCCAGAGGATCCTGGCTTGTAAGGACCTTAGCAATGTTCTCCCAGACCATTGTCAAATTTGCAGTGTCTGTGGGCATGGATTCTAGCCTCAACAGTGCCTCTTATGCTTGACTTTTGATGGAGTTAGATGACCATTTCAATCATTTGAGATTTTCAGTACCGAGCTCCCCTTTCAGGGAGACCGCTTTCTCCAGCTTATGCAGTGTGGATCGTATCCTAATGGCCTGCGGTTTATGCTCACTTTCTACACGGTCCAAAATTCTAAAGTCTTCCACCAATGTATACAATGCAGGATTGACCAGAGTGTAGTCTAAATGTGATACCTTTTTTCCGGAGGATCTTGTCCATACTGGCGGGGTGTCAGGCTGATACCAACCATTTAATGCAAAAAGGCCGACAGACTCGCACATGTGTATTAACTTCTCCCTATCTTAGCTGTCTTGCTGTTGACTGGGAGAGTTTGTCCAGCACCGCCGCTACTGTTTGAATGTGGTCCTCACCAGGGTTATGGAATAAGTAGAGTTTAAAATCACCTGAAATTAGCCAATGTGCCGGGTGTACTATACTTTTTATATACACCAGGTGCTTTACCAGATTATTTACTTCAACTGATTTCTTTTAGACAATATTTCTACATAAATGTGCTCTAAACTTAATTGGAAGAAGTCTGATGCCTACCTGTTCAAACCGCCGGAATCAGGTGCTAGGCAGGACCACTCTCTAGCCAGACGCACTGATTATAAGCAGCTGGAGTAGGGTGTGTTCCTTATTTATAGCAGGGAGATCCAAGATGGTGGCCAAGATCAAAATCCTCGCAAAATCTCACCGTGCTGTGCTGAGGAATGAGGGAACGCTGTGGCACAATACCGTTGAGTGCAAAGAGCCTCACAAAGGATTTTGTAAAATAAAATAAGAAGTTAAAAAAAACATGCACAAAGAAAATATCACAAGGCTTTGTTTTATTGGGCTTTGAAGCGGCATGTGAATAGGACATGCAGCTACTGGCCTAAATTTACCTGTTGGCTAGTGTCTTTGTGTCTCTCAGTTTTTTGATTAATGTCTCAGTTTTTACACATGTACACATGCTCATTTTGATAGGAGACTAGTGTCTCGACTTGGCATACAGTTTTCATATGTACCATGCTCACATTTGGGACTAGCGTCTCAGCTTGGCTCATGCTTACATATACGCAGTTCAAGGCCCAGATCATAATTTGAACTTGTCTCTCAGCTTGGCTCATGCTTATATATTCACAGTTATTACACAGTTCAAATGGCCTGTATCATCTAAGACCGAGAGATGGATTAGAGCCTTGATCCTTATGACACCGCATGCCCCCCTCCATGGGCTGATTTTTGCCCTGGGGACCACATACTGTGGGGCCCAGCTAAATAGTATAAGGGGAGGGGTCCTTGTGGCCCCTCTCCCCGAGCAGATATTGGCTCTGGGGACCCCATTGCTGGGGCCTCGTCAGTTAGCTGAAGGGGAGGAGGTCACACTGCCCCTTCCTCTGGCCTATTTTGACCCAGGGGACCCAATCCCCAGGGGCCCAGTCAATTAGTTGAAGAGAAGATGAGCTCTGCTGCCCCTCTCCCCAAGCCAATTTTGGCCCCGGGGACCCAATCCACAAGGCCTAGCCAATTATTTGAAGAGGAAGGGGCAGCGAGGACCCCATCTTAGGGCCAATTGTTACCCCTGGGTACCCTATCCCCTAGGACCCAGACATTTTTTTTAAAAAGGGGGCATGAGGCCCCAATCCCTAGGCTGATTTTGCATACAGGGAGCACTAAGAAATGCTGCCCCTGCGTGTGGGAGCAATTGTTTCATCTGTTTTCCAAAACAGATGAAAAGTGCGGGCCCAGTGAGTAGGAGCAGTTACCCTGCTCTTGCCAGCTGAGAGAAGACTTACTGTTTGCTCTCACTTGGTGGAAGCTGCCAAGGCTCCTGCCAAGCAACAGTAAACAACCATGGCCTGGGCACCTAATGAAACAGGGAGTTGGCCCTGGGGGTGTCAGTCCCCATGGCCATTAATGGCTCAAGGAGGTAAGCCCCTCTCCTTTCTACTTGCAGGGTCTGCCCTAGGGAGGTGGTGTCCCTAAGGCTGAATACAGCCGAGGAGTGGGGCCACTTGGCCCCCCTCCTTATTGTAATTATGGACCAACCCCAGGATGGTGGTGGTCCCTGGGGACCTAATGGGCACAAAAGGTGGGTCTGTGTGGCCCCCCTGATATATAGGCATTGCCCTGGGGAGGTGGTGGTCCCCAGGGCCATAAATAGCCTTGGGAGGGGGGTCCACACAGCTCCCCCACCTCTAGTTTATTTGGCCTGCTCTGTGGAGGTGACAGTCCTTTTGGTGCAGAACGGCAATTGGGAGTAGGGCCATGTGCACCCCTCTGCACATCATAAACAGTATTTTTTGCCCCCTGGAGCTGGCCTAAACTTGGCGTACACTTGGGGCCAAGTTTATAAAAGGGCTGGAGTCTGCACTTGTTTTTTTGCCGGGATCCACAGATCCTCTGTGTTTTGCTGTAAAAAATTTAAAAAAACTTTTTTTGCCCCAAGTGGGGTCCCTGGAGGACCCAAGCACCGGCCTAGGGAGTCAAGGTATTCCTATCCTCCCTCCTTTCCTTTTCTAAACTTTTTTTTTGGGACTCAACTGAGTCTGAATCCCAAAATGGCTGCCAACACTTCCTGGTTAAAGTAGTGGCAGCCAATCAGATCTCAGCATGAGATCTGTTGGATCCACAGAGGGTCAGTATCCCTAGATATAAAATTGTGCTTTTCTGTAATTACTCAAAAACTACTGAACAGATTTACAGAATCACAAAAAGGGCTCTTTCAGGACCAGGAGCTAGCTTTCTGCCAAACTCCAGCGGTTTGGGCTAAAGTTGTGTCCAAAATACCCTATGGGAAATTGCATGGGACAAATGTGTTTTGTTTTGGGACACCCCCACCCCCCCACTTTTTCTCTGCCCTCACTTGACAATTCTTCCTGAAACTTTTCTAGACAGCAGATGAACTCAGGTGCAAACTAGTTTTGTGAAAATGGAAACAAAGCCCTAACTATCACTACATATATATATATATATATATATATATATATATATATATATATATAGGTCAATGTATACATAACATATAAATATTTGTGCCTATGCTTACAGATTTGTTTTGCCAAAACCGTGTACGTGATTAACTATTCATCTACACATATACTCTAAAAAATGAATTAAAAATTGAAAATATGAATGTCTCCGCTTCTAAATAACAATACAACCATGTACATCTGAGCATTTATAATGTACAAATATCTTCTTTTTTGTATCTCACTTCTTTATTGGATTTTCTACAAGTAAAATAGATAATATTAATAATCAGAAAACAGTACACATATAAAATGACAATGATACATAGAGTAATAAACAGAGTAATAATAAAAAATAACAGAGGAAAATGTCCCCTTTATTCCAAGTACCACAGTTTTGTACATAAGTAATAATTTATACAATGTATAAATTTAAGCAACAAGATCAGAGAGAAAGGGAACAACAACCCCCCCCCCCTCAACTGATTTCTTTTTTGGATTAATATATGTTTATTAGAATCAGTGGCTCATGTGTGTTCTTTCCCCAACCATGTAGCCTGACTAGTTGGAACAGTGGATCTTCCTCTTTAGGCTCTGAAATTTTGGCAAGGATACTTGTGCTGACATAAGTTACTAGACCTCCCTTTGCCCTACAGTTCTGCTAGTTTTCATGACCGGTTTAAGAAATTCCATGTAATCAATTAGGGGTATCGACTCCTTGGCCCAGGATTCCTGTATCGGTATGATGTCAAATGAGCTGAAGAAGTTGATTATAGCTGGATCCTCCAATTTTGTCTGTAGGCCTTCTATATTCCATGAGCAGATGTTTAGTACCCCTTGTGGGAGTTGTTTCTTTACTATTCAGCTTTTACTGACCACTCCTGAGGACAATGAAGGTGGTAGCCACCTCCAGTTGGACTGTGATTTCTGGCTTGATACTAGTCTCATTCTCCCCTTCTTCGTTCCATATTTGAACTCTTAAGGGCGTCTGAGTTACTGCCCTTTCGCTAGTCTTTCCTTCAGTGGCTTTATGTAGATTAAGGGTAGCGTGTGCTCCATGCAGGACTGACCATGCACCTTTGGACTTGTTGGAGTGATGATTTTCTAATAACGGGTATGGATATCGCTCACCTTCATACGTGACCACCTCAATACCCCAGGCTCTCAAAAGGTCCTTCCTCTCCAGGCTTTGTTTGGGGAGGTCGGGCTCTGAGAAAATAACAAGCATTGGGTCGGTAAGCTGATTGCCTCTTGCTTGGATGAATTTTATAGCAGCAATGTCTTCAGAGACACCCGTTGGAGGCCTGGGAGTGCTTTTATGAGTTTTAAGATGGTAGAGCATTTGAGTACATCTGAGGGGGATCTTGAAGTAAATTCCAGGATCCAAAGCAGCTGCTAGTTCAGCTCGTGATTGTACATGCGATATTGCATTGACCAGTTTCGCTCCTGTGTAGCAGATTGTTCATTTCTTATGCTACTTGTGTGGGTTGGACTTAGCGGGTTGGTCTCCCCTGTTATATTATTTTTTGGCATTACACTGTGCTGACCCCTACAGGTAATTGTTCCTTCCTCCATGGGGCCGTTGGTTAATGTGGATGGATGATATTCTAACTGAGTCCTTAATATCGGAGTGGTGTCATCTGAGTCAAAGGCGTTCATTACTGCTACATTTAAGTTAACATTTGAGGTGACATGGGGAGAACTATCTCCATTTTGCCTTCTGCTTAGGGCCGTATCCTCTTTTCTTGATTCTATGGAAGTAATGTCATTGGCCTTTGTGGTGATTGGATGGAGAGACCAGGCTGACTTCCTGCCCTTTCTTGCACGTTTTTGTTCTCTTTTTCTTGTTTTCCGGGTTATGTGATTCTCAGAATTCCCAGAGTTGATGGCAGCTAGTATGAGTACTGGTGCCTCAGAGACCTCCATGCTGAGATTTGCTGTTGCACTAACTTCTACATGGTACCTTTTATCTGCTGTGATCGAGGATAGGGCCCCTTGGGGAGTGTGGGGCCTACCCTCCGGTTACACCACAAGGGGAGTGGATGTCAGCATCATGGCAAGTAGATTGACATGTATGCATTCCTCTTTGTGGGCGGTGCAAACTTATTTTAGTATTCCTGCCAGAATTAGCGGCAGTTGGGATAATCTGTCTACCACCTCTTTCCATGAGCAGATGGCATAGTCATTGAATTGTTTAGATTGGGCCGTTGTTATCAGAGCGTTTAGTTCTTCCAGCTTACTGTCTATTCCAGAGACAAAAACTGCCAGTGTGTTTAACAGATTGACCTGGATGTTCATTTTGTTAGAACTAAACTGAAGTGCCATTACTGTAGCCTGCATTGAGTTCAGGATTGCGTCCCACATTTCATTCCCACTAGGTACTGCTGGGGTTGTAAATTAACCTTGGGGTCACCCTCAGTTGTTCTTACATTGAATATTTCTTTCTGTGAGACATTGTCTCCTTCTGCCACCCTGTCGGTGGCAACCAGTTTTGTCTCTGGAGGCTCCTGCTCATTGCCTCCAAAGCCGCATGTGGGGAAGGAGTAGAGCTCAGAGCTGAGGCACATTGAGCCGTCTTGGGGGGGCTCTTTTTCCAAGATTTCAGCAGTTGTTACCATCTCTGAGTCAAGAAAAGATAGGTTAACAGGGCTGGTTGTCCGGTGGTGATTGTCAGAATCTCTTCATATTTACTCATGGTTTTTGCTTGCTTGGGAGCGTGAGGGGCTCCTTACATGGGGGTTGAGTCCACTGGGGCCATAGATGAAATGCCTCCCACCAAAGTCCGCTTCCCCATGATAATTATTTTGGGTGAAAGGAGAGGTGGATGCGGTGGAGGCGGAGAATCTTCCCTGGCCTTCTTTCATGGACATCCTTTGGTTCGCAAGACCTGAACGAGTGGTGCACTACCCCATGTGCTTTGCTGGGTTATGACCAGTGAGTCCCTCTTGCTTTCACCATTAATGCTTGTAACAGAATAGTAGTCTGTTATCTTACGGTAATTGTGTGCAACATCCACTTTGCTCCCTCCTCCTGGGGAGACCCATTTTCCTGCTGATCTATCTCTCTCCTGCTCTTTTTTTCCATAGTGCTGTTTTGCTCTGCCGGGCTCCTGACAGATTTATTGATCACGCCCTGTGCCCTGGATGGGCTGAGGTGGTCTGAGTCACTGCTCACTCTCCTTTTTTTGCGGTTATCTCATCAGAGTCCAGATCTCGTTTCCTTTTTCTTTTGGTTTGATTGGTGGCATTATTAATGGAGTTGTTTCGTGCTTTGCCCGACCTTGTGCACCTTTTTCCTAGTTAGTTTGCCTTGATGAAAGGGCAAAATAATCCACTCTGGGAGTCTTCAGCTGTCCGGCCGTGTACCATAAGTTAGTTTATTCTAGTATTCTGTTCTGTTCTTATTCTTGTGCAAAGTTATTTAAGTCCGCTCTCCTGTTGTTAGGTTATACACCCAATATTGGAATTTTGATATTGGAGTTGAGACAAGAATGAGGTCGTGAGGGCAAGCGGGGTTTGCTAGCTGCCCTGCAAACCGCATCTGGACCTAGCTGGACCGCTTCCACAGGGGGGCTGCAGCTCACACTCTGCGATAGCCAGCTATGGCTATCGCACTTGCTTCACCCGACCATGAGAGTGGCAAATGCCAGTGCAGTGCTGAAGGTTATGCTGAGGGCTATGCTGGTATGGACGCTGATACTGGTGCTGATAGAACTGATAGCTGATAGAGCAGGCAGTATCAATGGTAGTGGTGCTGATAATGCAGACTGGGGGCTGTGGCAGAAACAATTGTCTTTTACAGTTTTCTGCTTTCTCTGCTTTAAAATTTGCAGTTTAGGGTTGGTTTTTAAAGTTTATAGTGTGTTTGGGTTTATTGAGGTAATTCCCTGCTTTAGCCCACCATGCCTCTCCACCTCTATGCTGTCACCGTGCAGCCGTACCTTCTTACCTCAGTGCCTTATCACGCCGCTCTGTACCACTCCTCCGCCACGCCCTCTTGAATGTTCTGGCAACTCTCTCCCGTTGACTCAACCCTGCTACTCCTCGAGCCGCCGAGCCACGCTCACAACCAGTCCTTCCTCTGGACTTTCGTGGGCACGCGGGCACACTGAACAGCTGAGGAGGACGCCCTTCGACGCCCAGGGCCAAAAACACCAAAATGCCCAGGAGCCGCTCCCCGCTCTCTCTGCGGTCTCTGTTCACAGTACTCCGTCGGCTGTCGCACTGCTCGCACTGCTCTGCTTCCACTTCCGAGTCACGTCGCCAACTCCAACTGCTGCACTTCAACAGTCTTCTGGTGTTTTCCAGACAGCTCACGCTGCTGCCTCCCCTCAGACAGGTTTTCTGGGACAGGTTTTAAGCAGTTCCTTACATTTTGTGTGGCCTGTCACAGACTGTCAAGCCACATCAAAACATTGTTTATTGAGTTTAGCTATGAAAGTTATTGAGAATGCAAATATCTCTTCTGATTCTGTGCTCTCCAGGATACCAGCAAATTTGGTGGTTTTTCAGCACCTGCTGTCTTCCAATTCAGTTGCTTTGCTTTGTAGGTACGATAAGTTCTCTATATCAGACCCTCTGTTTATGATGCCCATTTGAACCTTTGGTACTACCAGTCTCCTGTCGGTGAAGTCCAATCAGGTTTGAAGACAAGGTAGGCCAGGTCTCAGAAATGTAAACTCTGCTGCACCTATCATTGTGCTCTCTTGGATGCTCTCTTGGACTGACCCAATGGTTGCTTTTAGTTGAAGGTAATTCTCTCATGAGCATTTGAAGAGTAAAGTTCATCGTTTTTTCAAGGACTGATTTCAGCTTTCACAAAATGGACTCTGCAAGGAGAAGAGTTATGGATGATGGCATGTGGTGACCCAGGGTTACAGTTGGTGGGGCCCAATCATAGACTATAGGCAAAGACCCAAATTTATGCCTAGGATTTAAGTCTCACAACTTCTCATGGCAATGACAATGATTATGCCCTCATGAAATATGCATCTCAATATACTATAGTTATGCCAGTAGGTTAAAAGTTAGATTGGTACTAATGGAGTTAAGTGGATGTTGTAGGGGGCGTGGCCAAGGACCCGGAGATGGCGCACGCCTGAACTTCTCGCTCCGGAGGGGCCGGCGAGAAAGTGCTTGAAATCGTGCCCTCTCCGGGCCTGCCGGGGTCCGAGCGGAGGGACTGGGCCGGAGGGAGTGGCCAAGAGGGCGCGGACCCTTCCGGCGACCACGGAGAGTGCCGGGGGGGTGAAACCGGCCAGCTGTTGGGCTCGGGGCCTGGAGGCCTGAGAGCGCGGCCGAAGCCGCGGCCTTGTGCTGGGCCGAGGCCCGAAGCGGCGTGAGGGCAGACGGAGTGGAGAGGCGGGGGACCCCGGACGGGTCTCCCCGCGGCGGCGCGGGTTCCGGAGGGTGCCCGAGAGCCCAAGAGTGACCGCGTCTAATCGGGGCATGGCAGGGCAATGCCCCTAGAGGCGGTCGGCCCCAGATGAATACGGGGGCCGGCCTATGAACGAGGTTTGTGGCCGCGGGCGGAACTGCGGGCCGAGGCGGCACGAGGGCGATCGGCCCGAGGGCAGCGGGGGACGCCAAGGGAGTCCCCCCCGCTGCGGCGGGGTCGCCGGTTGGGGCCCGGTGGCCCAATAGTGGACACGCTTTGAGGCGCTGCTCTTAGACAAGAGCATGACCCCAGAGAAGAAGAGTGGGGACGACGAGTGGCCGACAGAGAGAGTAGGAGCAGCACGACACCGGGGTGACGGTGCGACCCGGGAGCTGGCCACGAGGCCGCTTGACTGGAGGTGGAGCTCGGGGCCCCGGCAAACTCCGAAGAAGTGAAATGATTAGAGGAAAGCGGACCCTGGTGAACCCCTGTAGACATCGGTGAGTTCGCAGTGTGACTGGTGGCCCCTTGGGGTAGGGTGCCAGAGAAGAGTGGCCCGGGACCGCGCCTGCCTGAGCCCCCTGGGGGCGGACTTGGAGCCCGAGGCGGGAGGATCCAACTGACAGGATCAAATCAACTGGGCAAGAGGAACAGCCTGTGGAACCGGTGAGTGGCGGATCGCGCCCTGGGGGTGAGCGGAACGTGGAAGGACCAGTGGATGGACTTGTGGAATCCCTCGGGCGCCCTAGAGGGCCGGAGACCCCTAAACGAGTAGGGCAGGAAACAGTACAAGGGGGATTAGCCCCAGAGGGGTGAAACAGGGTGCCCAGAAATGTTATTGGTGCAATAAGGAAGCCAAGTGGGACGCAAAGCGGAGCCGCGAAGAGGGGAGACAGACGTGAGCCCACGACGTGCCAAAGGGCCAAGAACTGGAGAAGCTAGCGGCTAAACAGGAAAAGCCGGCGTAAAGACCCCCGATGCCGCGGCCCGAAAACAGCGGGTCTGGACGGAGCGCAGGGGCCCAGCTGAGGATCAACCAGGAACAAAAAAGGTGCCGCTTATGGTGAGTGGAAGTGACGCCCTGGAGTGGAACTATAAACATCGTTGGGGCCACTGCTGGGGCCCCTAGGGCAAGGCTGGAAGCCAGTCTGATGTCCCCCAAGAGCCGCCGCAAGACCAGAACCATGGACACTGCGGCTCCGGCTGAGAGCGGGGGAGCGGGCACGCAGGACCACATGCAGCTCAAAGTCCAGGATACTCTAGATAAAATACTCGGAGCGATTGAGGACACAAAAGCAACGCTGCAGCGGGAGATAAGCCAGGTCGCGGTTGAGGTGAGCCTGCTGAGAGCGGACCACCACAAATTGGTGGACAGAGTCAAAGAAACAGAAACTGCACTGGCGGACATTGCACCAAAACAGAAAGACTTGGCGGCCGAAGTGACCTCCCTGGTTGACAGAGTGACGCACCTCGAAAAGAGAGCTGAAGACGCGGAAGGTAGGAACAGAAGGAGCAATGTACGTGTAGTGGGCCTCCCGGAGGGGGTCGAGGGGGCGAACATGGTTGAATTTCTGGAGAAGTGGTTCAGCACAACAGTGGCGCCCGGGCGCCTGACTCCTTTCTACACGCTGGAGCGGGCGCATCGAGTGCCGGCGAGACCCCTTGCTCCGGGCAGGCCCCCCCGGGCAGTGATAGCTAAATTGTTACACCACAGAGACAGGGACACCCTCCTGCAGAGGGCCAGGGAATCGGGCCCGTTCAAAGTAGCAAACGGGGAGGTGACACTATTCCCGGACTTCACCCTGGAGGTGCAAAATAAGCGAGCTTCATTTCTGACAGTCAAGAGAGCCCTAAGGGATGAAGGAATCCAGTACTCGCTACTCTACCCAGCCAGGTTAAGGGTAATGCTGGAAGGGAAGACAACGTTCCTCCAATCCCCTGAAGAGGCGTGGGAATGGCTGGAGTCACACAGTTCACGGGTGGGGGGGCCAGCAGGAGAGGGCGCGAATGGGGGCAGGGCTCACCGAGCTCCGAAGGGAAGGAAATCCAGAGACTGCAGACGACTGGCGCCTACGCAAACACAGAAGGAGAAAGGAAGGAAGGAAGCACTGGAAGCAGCAGCACGCATGGGTGGCGAGGCATCCCCCCAGGAAGGCTCTGGGGATGAAACGGATGACACTCTGGTGTCCTCTGCGGGAGACCTGGAATACTCAGCCCGGGCCCCGAAGGTAACCCCACAAACGGCTGACGAACTCGGCTAACATGGAGCTGCGGTGGGCGCCGGAGATAGAGCGTGTCATGGGAACTAACGGCCCCTCCGGACTTGGCCACCCCCCGGACCAGAATCTCACCTATCCAAAAATGGCGAGTACTGCTGTTAAGAGACTAAACAAGTTGCACTGTTGCACAATTAGCTGGGCAACCTACAGGCTTAGAGGCGCCCTGGGGATCGGGAGTTGGGATACACAGTTAAAAGTTAATATGGCACAGTGGGTGGCAGAATTAGTTTGCGGCAAAGTCATGAATATGTGGAAATACTACTCTGAGGCTTGGGAGGGCCGGGGACAATGTTACCAGTCTGAAATCACAAAATGGCAGATTACAATCTCTTGACCTGGAACGTTAGGGGAATGGGTACACCAGCTAAAAGGCACAAAATACTCTCCTATTTAAAGAGAAGGGGTGTACAGGTGGCACTACTGCAGGAGACTCACCTGGCGCCTGGAGAGGGAGAGAAGCTAAGACGCAGGTGGAGGGGGCAGGTGTTTGCATCAGAATACTCAGCCTATGCAAGAGGTGTATTAATATGGATCAGAGCGGGGGTCCCATTCACAATGATTTCTTCTAACATAGACCGAGAGGGAAGATTCGTGATATTAGAGGGGAGGCTACACAGTATACCAATGGTCTTGAGTTGCATTTACGCCCCCAACCAAGACCAGGTACCCTTCATATCGGGCCTATCGAGACACCTCACACGCCAACACGCCGGAGAACTATTAGTGGGAGGTGATTTTAATGCAGTGATAGACACAAACATGGACAGATCCACCCCACCTCTACAAGGGGCAGCTACGATTAGAACAGCCAAAAGATTAGGCGAGTGGTTGGACACGTGGGGGTTGTCGGATGTCTGGCGAGTGCATCACCCAACTACTAGGGATTACTCTTACTACTCGGGTCTTCACTGGGTGCACACTAGAATTGACAGGGTAGTTTGTACTGCAGGCCTGATGAATAACATGACACGCTCGGAATACTTAGCCCGCACCTGGTCTGACCACAATCCCTTGCTAATAACCATGAGGTTGTCAGAAGATAGACCCCCCATACCATCATGGAGACTGTCCCCCTCAGCACTTGAGGACCAGGCGTACAGAGAGGCCCTGCACTGTCACCTAGCAGAATATATTGAGACGAACAGTGGGTCCACCCCATCTAGGGCCTTGGAGTGAGAGGCACTCAAGGTGGTGACGAGGGGCTTCTGTTTGGGGCAGTCAGTGGGGGTGAGGCGCACGCTAGAAAAGGAACTGGAAGCCCTAGAGAAGGATATGCATGATGGGGAGTTGAGACAGGGGAAGGCAGTCCAGGAGAATGGAGAATACAGCCGTGCCCGCAGAGAACACTCCCGTATTGAAGAGCAGCTCAGATGTCATGATAGGCAAAAATAAATAGCATCCTTGCAGGCGGAGGAGGGCAGATCGGGAAGGCTGCTGGCATGGCTGGTCCGCCCAGGGGGGCAGGGTGAGCCGGTCACCTGTGTACTAGATAGGGAGGGATCGCGCAGACTCAGACCGGGCCCCATAAATGACGCATTCAGGGAATACTACACGCAGTTGTACGGGAAACCCAGTGAGCTGCGGACGGAGGTCTTTGATAATTACTTACTACAAACTCCTCTGCCTACACTGAGTGCAGAGGAGAGAGACGGCTTGGGGGGTCCAGTGTCGGTAGAAGAAGTAAACAAAGCAATAGCACAGTTAGCACCTGGAAAGACTCCAGGAACAGACGGCCTCCCCATGGATTTTTATAAAAAATACAGATCACTGCTGGCTCCCCAACTGATGGAGATGTATGCGGAGGCACTGAAACAAGGAGAGCTACCGTGCACACTGCGGGAAGCCTTGGTGGTGCCACTCCCCAAGACAAAAGACAGGGAAGCTTCGGTGGCGGACTTTAGGCCTTTATCAATGCTAAACAGCGACTTCAAAATTCTTAGCAAGATCATGGCTGCTCGGCTACTCCCCCTTATGACCAAGCTAGTGCACGCTGACCAGAACGGTTTTGTCCCCGGCCGTAATACCTCCCTGAACCTAAGACGGGTTTTTACGGTTCTGCACATGCCTAAGAACCTGAGGCCGACGGCGGGGGTCTTGCTCGCGGTGGACTTCGAGAAGGCCTTCGATTCTATCAGGTGGGACTACTTAAGAACTGTGATGCTTAAAATGGGGCTGGGGGAGGAATGTGTGAAATGGGTGGATCTGTGGTACTCATCCCCACTAGCAAGAGTTAAGACCGGAAGGACAATTTCTAGTGCATACCCAGTATACCGGGGAACTAGGCAGGGCTGCCCCTTGTCCCCACTGCTGTTTGCTCTGGCAATTGAGCCCCTGGCCTCGCGGCTGCGAAGTGAAGGCATAGGTAGGGGAATTGTGTGGGGTCCGGATGAGCATATTGTTTCTCTGTATGCTGATGATATACTTATCTACCTGAGAGACGGGACAAGTGGACTCACGTGGGCACTGGGGACACTGGAAGACTTCGGAGACATATCTGGTCTCCGACTTAACCGGAGGAAAACATTTGTATTCCCGGTGCTGTCAGACGGCATGCGCCCTGATGCGTGCCCAGCGGATATAAACTGGGCCCCGCGGACTTTTAAATACCTGGGCATACAGATATTTCACGAATTGAACGACCTTAGAGACAGGAATATTGGCAGGACACTCGGATCCCTGCGCACCTCGGTGGGATTCTGGAGATCATTGAAGCTAACAATAATGGCCAGAGTGGCGCTCTCAAAAATGATCATGCTTCCGCGCCTCCTTTACTACTTTGCTAACTTACCGCTACAGGTCCCCTCTGCATGGTTCCGAGAGCTGAATGCTCTGCTCAGAGAGCTGATATGGGATGAGGGTCGCAGGAGAACAGCGCTTTCGACCATCTGTAGACCGACACACTTGGGGGGCTGGGTGCTCCTGACTTCGAGGCTTATTACTTGGCATCCCAGCTACAGTGGGTGGCCGGCTGGCTAGCGGGCAGGGGACGGCTGGACCTAGCTACCGCGCACGGAGTAATAGACACAGCTCGGATAGCAGCAAGTATGGTGGGCAGGAAGATTGCCCCCATACGAGACAACATAATGTGCAATGTGGCGATGAAATGCTGGAAACGGTGCGAGAAAAGGACTGGGGTGGGACCGCCGTACTCTCCCGCTCTGCCGCTGGCGGCCGTCGCTCTGGACCCGGGAGTGGGGGAGCGAGGGGGGCTGGGATTGGGACCATGGACGAGAGCAGGGATAGTGACAGTGGGGGGGCTATTCAAGGAGGGGGTGCTGAGGAGCTTTGCTGATGTAGCAGGGGGGGGAGTGCCGCAAGGACAATTTTTACTCTTCAGGAGGTTGGTGCACACCCTGAAAGAGCATTGGGACACGATCAACGCGGAACCCACGATTCACAGGGTGTTGAACCTCCTGTTGACAGCAGGAGAGGAAAATCACTTGATTGCAAAAATATACCGGGCCCAAATAGAAGCAGCAGTGGACCCCCTGCATTCCCTAAGAGAAAAATGGGTGAAGACAATTGGGCGGGATCTGTCTGAATCCGAATGGAACAGAGCACTAGCTTATCCCAGGATGATCTCGCGCAACACGAGGCTGAGATACATCCAATACAACTATCTACACAGAACATACCTCACTCCTCAACGGCTGCACCGCATATATGGGGGGGTGCCCAGGACATGCCCAAGATGTGGGGACGGTGAGGCCGACTTTGACCATATGGTGTGGGGATGCACGATACTCCAGAGGGGTTGGGACGCGATGATGGCAATCCTCACGGAGCTGTTCGAGATGGAGCTCAGGCCAACCCCTATCATGTGTCTATTGGGCATTGGAACCGGCATCAAGTGGAGTAGGGTAGGGGTCCGTTTCCTTGACCTGTCCCTAGCCCTATATAAAAGACTGATTACGAAGGGTTAGAAGTCTCCCACTCACCCATCTCTGACAGAATGGAGAAGCGATGTCACAAGATGGTCCAGAGCTGAGCTGCAGGTCCTTAAGGCCGAAGAGGCCAGGGGGGTACGCCAGACTCCCATCGCCTCGGAGTGGGAAAACCTAGTGACAAACTGGGACGACCTAACGAAGAGACCAAAAGCACCTGAGGGGGTGGGATGAACTAATTGAAATGGCCAGCGGATAGGATCGTGGGGGAAGGTCCCCGTAACTATGACAGGAGGAATACTAGGCGCCCCTCCGAGCCAGACGCGGAGAGTGAGAGAGCGGGGGGACAGGACACAATAACTAAAATGATAGAGGACGGAGGGGTGCGAAGCACAGGCCAACCCAACATAACAAGTAATGCCCGGACAATTGCCCCATTAAGAAATTAAGCAGATCCACCCACTTAAGCCAATAAGTTTATTCAAAGTTGAGTTAAGTCTGTTATTAGGTCACAATATCCAAGAGGTAACAAGGGGTTCTGAAAGTACTGACAACATAAAAGCGATCTGATTTAGAATTGGAAATACTGATGTATAAGTATTATATTATAATATCATTGAAATGTACAAGTAATTGTAACACGCATCGCAAGCAAAGTATAACAGAGTTGCGGCTCAGTGAGCAGAAATGTACCATAAGAACAAAATGTTACAGTAAACAGACCTACATATGTAAAACAGCAAACAGTTAATAAAAATATATTTGAAAAAAAAAAAAAAGTGGATGTTGTAGCTCCTAATCACAAATTCTGCCAAGGGTGATAGAGCGAGCCAAGATTGGAACTGCTAGAGGATGTAGTATTTTACCACAGTTGTATTTCTAAACAAGAATGTGAGTCTCCACCGAGCCTAGTAGCACATAAGCACAAGACTGACTCTTTTTCCTGATTCAGTAAGTATCAGGATACAAATAAAGGTGTCACGCCCTCATTCCTATGTAGATGCTGGAGAGAAGTGATCCGTCAACAGCCATGGTCAGCAAGTCTACACAAGCACACACCAACAAAAGGAAAATCAGCACTAAGCAGGTCAGGTTGTGGGCTCTATCAGCAAATCCACCACAGTGATCATTTATGCCTATGGAATAGCAGTTGGCGGGTTTCTCCAGAAAGAAAATGGTTATCTTGACTTCTATAGCTCGTCTGAGAGATGGTGAAGGCATATGGAAATGCTAGTGGCAGTCTGCCACACCTCTGCTCTTCACTTGAGGTATTTTGAATCAGTGTGGCCCTCAGGTTTCCCATTTTCCTTTACAAGGTATTCAGCAAGGTGGTGAGGAACCAGGAAAGATTAGACCCCCGCCCAGGGTCTCCTTCCCAGCGGTGGAGGGACACCCTTGTCCTCAGGGTCAGTTTCGCAGAGAGTTCACAAATCAGACGGAGTTACCAACTGGAGGAATAAAGAGAAGTTTATTACATGGATTATAGCTCGAGCTAATACAGAGTCCCAGGACAGTCAAGTGACTATCCTACGGAGGCTGCCCCTTCACTCTGGGGTACCCAACCTTATATACACACAAAACTGCTTAGTCAGAGGACAACTCCACCCCTAGTGTATTCAAGGTCCTCTGCGGCCTTCAGAATATTTCAGGGATACACGTGTGGTGGGAAAAGGTACAGATGCAGCTGGCAGGAGGTGGCAACGACCTGTACAAACCTGTTCTGGCAGTTACTGATTAAGCACGACAATTCTCGAAACTGTAATTGGAAAAAGTAATATGGCAGCGATAAGCAGATTGCAGCCCAAGGCTGCAAGCACAAGGTCAATCATCAAAGTTCAAGAGGTTTGTCGAGCACATGGCAACATAATAAAGATAAACAGATGCCTAGCAGCTATGGTGTATGATTAACTTTATGTACATTTTCTCAGTGGGGCATGCCTTTGCTATCGCAGGTGTCTTTAATAAACTTTATGAATGAGTGTTCATGTATTTTGAATAACGAGTTTATGTAGAAAATGAATAACGTAGAAAGATTAATACATGTATTTGAAAAAGTGACCTTGAAGAATGGCCACCAGTGTTAACCAAATATAAGAATTAATGATTAATACATATGAAATGTTGAAAAGTAATAGATTAATGCAGTAATATGTCATATTAAGGGTTATGAAGTATGCTTTAGCTTTATTAATTGTAGGCCTTAACTTAGCGAGGGTCATGGCCTATTTTGCTAGGCCTCATGCAGAAGCTGTATTTCTTAGCGTTTAATAAAAATGCTGACCGAGTAAATTAAACTGTGAAATGTCCATTGTCTTGTTAAATGTGCTTAACTGAAGCTTTTCATGAGAACGGACTGCTAGGAGATGATGTTCCTGCTAAAGTAACATTTTATGTGTAATATGTGTGAGACTGAATGTAAGGAAATGCCTCCTTGGCATGGTTACCCCCTGACTTTTTGCATTTGCTGATGCCAAGTTATGATTTGAAAGTGTGCTGAGGCCTGCTAACCAGGCCCCAGCACCAGTGTTCTTTCCCTAAAACTGTACCTCTGTCTCCACAATTGGCACACCCTGGCATCCAGGTAAGTCCCTGGTAACTGGTACCCCTGGTACCAAGGGCCCTGATGCCAGGGAACGTCTCTAAGGGCTGCAGCATGTCTTATGCCACCCTGGGGACCCCTCACTTAGCACAGACCCCTAAGGCAGGGTGCACTATACCATAGGTGAGGGCATAGGTGCATGAGCACCATGCCCCTACAGTGTCTAAGCAAAACCTTAGACATTGTAAGTGCAGGGTAGTCATAAGAGTATATGGTCTGGGAGTCTGTCAAACACGAACTCCACAGCACCATAATGGCTACACCGAAAACTGGGAAGTTTGGTATCAAACTTCTCAGCACAATAAATGCACACTGATGCCAGTGTACATTTTATTGTGAAATACACCCAGAGGGCATCTTAGAGATGCCCCCTGAAAACATACCCGACTTCCAGTGTGGGCTGACTAGTTTTACCAGCCTGCCACACACCAGACATGTTGCTGGCCACATGGGGAGAGTGCCTTTGTCACTCTGTGGCTAGTAACAAGGCCTGTACTGGGTGGAGGTGCTTCTCACCTCCCCCTGCAGGAGCTGTAACACCTGGCAGTGAGCCTCAAAAGCTCACCCCCTTTGTTACAGCGCCACAGGGCATTCCAGCTAGTGGAGATGCCTGCCCCCTCCGGCCACGGCCCCACTTTTGGCGGCAAGGCCGGAGGAGATAATGAGAAAAACAAGGAGGAGTCACTGGCCCGTCAGGACAACCCCTAAGGTGTCCTGAGCTGAGGTGACTCTGACTTTTAGAAATCCTCCATCTTGCAGATGGAGGATTCCCCCAATAGGATTAGGGATGTGCCCCCCTCCCCGCAGGGAGGAGGCACATAGAGGGTATAGCCACCCTCAGGGCTAGTAGCCATTGACTACTAACCACCAGACCTAAACAAACCCCTAAATTGAGTATTTAGGGGCTCCCAGAACCGAGGAAGATAGATTCCTGCAACCTGAAGACGAAAAAGGACTGCTGACCTGAAGCCCTGCAGAGTAGACGGAGACACCAACTGCTTTGGCCCCAGCCCTACCGGCCTGTCTCCCCACTTCGAGAAAAACTGCAACAGCGACGCGTCCCCCAGGGTCCTGCGACCTCTGAAGCCTCAGAGGACTACCCTGCATCTAAAAGGATCAAGAACTCCCGAGGACAGCGGCCCTGTTCCACAAAGACTGAAACTTGCAACAAAGAAACAACTTTTAAAGGACTCCATGTTTCCGGCCGGAAGCGTGAGACTTTCCACTCTGCACCCAACGCCCCCGGCTCGACCTGCGGAGAAACAACAGTACAGGGTGGACTCCCCGGCGACTGCGAGCCCATGAGTAGCCAGTGACGCCTGCAGAGGGAATCCAGAGGCTCCCCCTGACCGCGACTGCCTGCTTCCAAGAACCCGACGCCTGGTAAAGACACTGCACCCGCAGCCCCCAGGACCTGAAGGATCCAACCTCCAGTGCAGGAGCGACCCCCAGGTGGCCCTCTCCCTTGCCCAGGTGGTGGCTACCCCGAGGAGCCCCCCCCCCCTTGCCTGCCTGCTTCACTGAAGAGACCCCTGGGTCTCCCATTGAAACCTATTGCAAACCCGACGCCTGTTTGCACTCTGCACCCGGCCGCCCCTGTGCCGCTGAGGGTGTACTTTTTGTGCTGACTTGTGTCCCCCCCGGTGCCCTACAAAACCCCCCTGGTCTGCCCTCCGAAGTCACGGGTACTTACCTGCTGGCAGACTGGAACCGGGGCACCCCCTTCTCCATTGAAGCCTAAGCGTTTTGGGCACCACTTTGACCTCTGCACCTGACCGGCCCTGAGCTGCTGGTGTGGTAACTTTGGGGTTGCCCTGAACCCCCAACGGTGGGCTACCTTGGACCCAACTTGAACCCTGTAGGTGTTTTACTTACCTGCAAAACTAACCAAAACTTACCTCCCCCAGGAACTGTGGAAAATTGAACTGTCTAGTTTTAAAATAGCTTATTGACATTTTTGCTAAAACTGTACATTATATTGTGTTGATTCAACGTTCCTAAGATACCTGAGTGAAATACCTTTCATTTGAAGTATTACTTGTAAATCTTGAACCTGTGGTTCTTAAAATAAACTAAGAAAATATATTTTTCTTTTTAAAAACCTATTGGACTGGAATTGTCTTTGAGTGTGTGTTCCTCATTTATTGCCTGTGTGTGTACAACAAATGCTTAACACTACCACCTGAAAAGCCTACTGCTCGACCACAGTACCACAAAATAGAGCATTAGAATTATCTCTAAGGGGAACCCTTGGACTCTGTGCATGCTATTTCTTACTTTGAAATAGTACATACAGAGCCAACTTCCTACATTGGTGGCAGCGGTGGGATACAAGACTTTGCATTTGCTGGACTACCCAGCCAATACCTGATCACACAACTAAATTCCAAAAATTGTCATTAGAAACTGATTTTTGAAATTTGAGCTATGGGCCTTGTGTTAGTCCCTGTTAACATTTCTTTTAGAGTTTAAATGTTTTGTAAAAGTTTGAATTAAGTTCTAGAGATAGTTTTAGATTCTTAAAAAGTATTCCAACTTTTAGAAACAAAATGTCTACAGAAGAGTTAGTGATGAAACTCAACCTCACCCCTTACCTGCATCTTAGAATGTCAGAGTTAAGGTCTCTCTGTAAAATCAAAAAAGATAAATACTGGTTCAAACCCTACCAAAGTACAGCTCCAAGAGCTCTTGGCAGAGTTTGCTAAAAACAACCCCTCTGATGATGCCCTCACAGAGGGGGACACTAGTGAGTTGGAGGAACTCCCACCTCCAACCCTAGATAGGGAGACCAGAGTTTCTCCAACCCTGACTCCAAATGTGATAGTCAGAGATGCTGCTTCTCTCACTAGAGAGTCCAGCAACTCTGGAAGCATTGAGGACAGCCTCAATGAAGATGACCTCCTGCTAGCCAGGTTGGCCAAAAGATTGGCTTTGGAAAGACAGATCTTAGCCATAGAAAGGGAAAGACAAGAGATGGGCTTAGGTCCCATCAATGGTGGCAGCAATATAAATAGGGTCAGAGATTCTCCTGACATGCTAAAAATCCCTAAAGGGATTTTAACTAAATATGAAGATGGTGATGACATCACCAAATGGTTCACAGCTTTTGAGAGGGCTTGTGCAACCAGAAAAGTAGACAAATCTCACTGGGGTGCTATCCTTTGGGAAATGTTCACTGGAAAGTGTAGGGATAGACTCCTCACACTCTCTGGAAAAGATGCAGAATCCTATGACCTCATGAAGGCTACCCTGATTGAGGGCTTTGGATTCTCAACTGAGGAGTACAGGATTAGGTTCAGGGGGGCTCAAAAATCCTCGAGCCCGACCTGGGTTGATTTTGTTGACTTCTCAGTCAAAACACTGGATGGTTGGATTAATGGTAGTTGTGTAAGTGATTATGATGGGCTGTACAATCTGTTTATGAAAGAACACCTGTTAAGTAATTGTTTCAATGATAAACTGCATCAGCATCTGGTAGACCTAGGACCAATTTCTCCCCAAGAATTGGGAAAGAAGGCGGACCACTGAGTCAAGACTAGGGTGACCAAGACTTCCACAGGGGGTGACCAAAGAAAGGGGTCACAAAGACTCCCCAGCAGAAGAGTATTGAGACATCCAAGGGTAAAAGTAAAAAGCCTTCTACAGGGCCCCAAAAACCTGCTCAGGAGGGAGGGTCCAAAGCCTCTTTACAATCCAATTTTGGGTACAAGGGTAAAAACTTTGATCCCAAAAAGGCCTGGTGTCGTAGCTGTAGTCAGCAGGGACACCAAACTGGAGACAAGGACTGTCCCAAGAAAGGTTCCACTTCAAACTCTACTCCAGTTTGCACTGGAATAGCCAGTCTCCAGGTGGGATCAACAGTGTGCCCAGAGCAAATCAGGGTTCACACTGAAGCTACATTAGTCTCTGAGGGTGGGGTGGACTTAGCCACACTGGCTGCCTGCCCCCCTAATATGCAAAAATACAGGCAGCAACTCTTAATTAATGGGACAAGTGTAGAAGGCCTGAGGGATACAGGTACCAGTGTCACCATGGTGACAGAAAAACTGGTTTCCCAAGGTCAATACCTGGCTGGACAAACTTATCCAGTCACCAACGCTGACAATCAGACTAAAGTACATCCAATGGCTATGGTAACTTTAGAGTGGGGAGGGGTCAATGGCCTGAAACAGGTAGTGGTCTCCTCAAATATCCCTGGAGTCTGTTTGCTTTGATATGACGTGGAGTCCACAGCATGGGCTGAGGTAGAATTCAAAACCCATGCAGCCATGCTGGGTATCCCTGAACTGGTGTGTGTCAAGACAAGGGCACAGTGCAAGGCTCGGGGTGAAAAAGTGGTGTTGGAGCCTGGAATAATGGCCCAACCCTCCAAGAGAAAAGGAAAGAAGACTGGGGAACCAGCTTCAACACAACAAAAGAAAGGGAACCTCTCTTCCCAGGAAGAAGTTCTGCCCTCTGAGGGAACTGAGCCCATGGAGTTAGAACCTTATCAGGTTGAACTCCTAGGCCCAGGGGGACCCACAAGGGAACCGTTGAGTAAGGGGCAAGAAACATGCCCCTCTCTTAAGGGCCTTAGGCAGCAAGCTGCTGAAGAGACCAAAGGAAAAATCACTGGAACACATAGAGTCTATTGGGAAGATGGACTCCTCTACACTGAGGCAAGAGATCCCAAACCTGGTGCCACTAGGAGAGTGGTAGTGCCTCAGGAGTTTAGGAAGTTCATTCTGACCTTAGCTCATGATATTCCACTTGCTGGGCATTTGAGACAAACCAAGACTTGGGAGAGGTTAGTCAACCATTTCTATTGGCCCAACATGTCCCAGAAAGTAAAGGAGTTTTGTGTCTCCTGTGCCACCTGTCAAGCCAGTGGTAAGACAGGTGGACACCCAAAGGCCCCCCCTCATTCCACTTCCAGTGGTGGGGGTCCCCTTTGAAAGAGTGGGTGTGGACATAGTGGGTCCACTTGAACCTCCCACTGCCTCAGGGAACCAATACATAATAGTAGTAGTGGATCATGCTACTAGATACCCTGAAGCAATTCCCCTTAGGTCCACTACTGCCCATGCAGTAGCTAAAGCACTCATTGGTATCTTTACCAGAGTGGGATTTCCTAAGGAGGTGGTGTCTGACAGGGCTACCAACTTCATGTCAGCATACCTGAAGCATATGTGGAATGAGTGTGGGGTAACTTACAAATTCACCACACCATACCATCCACAAACCAATGGTCTTGTAGAAAGATTTAACAAGACTTTGAAAGGCATGATCATGGGGCTCCCTGAAAAACTCAAAAGGAGATGGGATGTCCTCTTGCCATGTCTGCTTTTCGCCTACAGAGAGGTGCCTCAGAAGGGAGTAGGGTTTTCCACCTTTGAACTTCTGTTTGGCCATCCTGTAAGGGGACCACTAGCTCTTGTAAAAGAAGGCTGGGAGAGACCTCTTCATGAGCCTTAACAAGATATAGTGGACTATGTACTAGGCCTACGTTCCAGGATGGCAGAGTACATGGAAAAGGCAAGCAAAAACCTTGAGGCCAGCCAACAACTCCAGAAGATGTGGTATGACCAAAAGGCTGCTATGGTTAAGTTTCAGCCAGGGCAGAAAGTCTAGGTTCTGGAGCCTGTGGCTCCCAGGGCACTTCAGGACAGATGGAGTGGCCCTTACTCAGTGCTAGAGAGAAACAGTCAGGTCACCTACCTGGTAGACCTAGGCACTAGCAGGACCCCCAAAAGGGTGATCCATGTGAACCGCCTCAAACTCTTTCATGACAGGGCATATGTGATTCTGTTGATGGTAACAGATGAGGACCAGGAAGCTGAGAGTGAACCTCTCCCTGATCTCCTCTCCACAGACCCTAAAGATGGCTCAGTAGATGGAGTGATCTATTCAGACACCCTCTCTGGCCAACAGCAATCTGACTGTAGGAAAGTCTTACAACAGTTTGCTGAGCTCTTTTCCCTAACCCCTGGTCAGACACACCTGTGTACCCATGATGTGGACACAGGAGACAGCATGCCTGTCAAAAACAAAATTTTCAGACAGTCTGACCAAGTTAAGGAAAGCATCAAAGTGGAAGTCCACATGATGCTGGAATTGGGAGTCATTGAGCATTCTGACAGCCCCTGGGCTAGCCCAGTGGTCTTAGTCCCCAAACCTCACACCAAGGATGGTAAGAGAGAGATGAGGTTTTGTGTGGAGTACAGAGGACTTAATTCTGTCACCAAGAAAGATGCCCATCCCATTCCAAGGGCAGATGAATTAATTGACAAACTAGGTGCTGTCCGATACTTAAGTACCTTTGACTTGACAGCAGGGCACTGGCAAATCAAAATGGCACCAGGAGCAAAAGAAAAGACAGCATTCTCCACACCTGATGGGCATTATCAGTTTACTGTTATGCCCTTTGGCTTAAAGAATGCCCCTGCCACCTTCCAAAGGTTGGTGAATCAAGTCCTTGCTGGCTTCGAGTCCTTTAGTGCAGCTTATCTTGACGATATTGTTGTCTTTAGCTCCAGCTGGCAGGATCACCTGGTCCACCTGAAGAAGGTTTTGAAGGCCCTGCAAGCAGCAGGCCTCTCTATCAATGCATCCAAATGTCAGACAGGGCAGGGAACTGTGGTTTACTTGGGACACCTTGTAGGTGGAGGCCAAGTTCAGCCACTCCAACCCAAGATCCAGACTATTCTGGACTGGGTAGCTCCAAAAACCCAGACTCAAGTCAGGGCATTCCTTGGCTTGACTGGCTACCACAGGAGGTTTGTGAAGGGATATGGATCACTAGTGACACCCCTCACAGAACTCACCTCCAAGAAAATGCCTAAGAAGGTAAACTGGACTATAGAATGCCAATAGGCCTTTGACACCCTGAAACAAGCTATGTGCACAGCACCAGTTCTAAAAGCTCCAGATTACTCCAAGCAGTTCATTGTGCAGACTGATGCCTCTGAACATGGGATAGGGGCAGTTTTCTCCCAAACAAATGATGATGGCCTTGACCAGCCTGTTGCTTTCATTAGCAGGAGGTTACTTCCCAGGGAGCAGCGTTGGAGTGCCATTGAGAGGGAGGCCTTTGCTGTGGTTTGGTCCCTGAAGAAGCTGAGACCATACCTCTTTGGTACTCACTTTGTAGTTCAAACTGACCACAGACCTCTCAGGTGGCTAATGCAAATGAAAGGTGAAAATCCAAAACTGTTGAGGTGGTCCATCTCCCTACAGAGAATGGACTTTATAGTTGTAGGAAGTTGGCTCTGTATGTGCTATTTCAAAGTAAGGAATAGCATGCACAGAGTCCAAGGGTTCCCCTTAGAGGTAAAATAGTGGTAAAAAGAGATAATACTAATGCTCTATTTTGTGGTAGTGTGGTCGAGCAGTAGGCTTATCTAAGGAGTAGTGTTAAGCATTTGTTGTACATACACATAGACAATAAATGAGGTACACACACTCAGAGACAAATCCAGCCAATAGGTTTTGTATAGAAAAATATATTTTCTTAGTTTATTTTAAGAACCACAGGTTCAAATTTAACATGTAATATCTTGTTTGAAAGGTATTGCAGGTAAGTACATTAGGAACTTTGAATCATTTCAATTGCATGTATACTTTTCAAGTTATTCACAAATAGCTATTTTAAAAGTGGACACAGTGCAATTTTCACAGTTCCTGGGGGAGGTAAGTTTTTGTTAGTTTTACCAGGTAAGTAAGACACTTACAGGGTTCAGTTCTTGGTCCAAGGTAGCCCACCGTTGGGGGTTCAGAGCAACCCCAAAGTTACCACACCAGCAGCTCAGGGCCGGTCAGGTGCAGAGTTCAAAGTGGTGCCCAAAACGCATAGGCTTCAATGGAGAGAAGGGGGTGCCCCGGTTCCAGTCTGCCAGCAGGTAAGTACCCGCGTCTTCGGAGGGCAGACCAGGGGGGTTTTGTAGGGCACCGGGGGGGACACAAGCCCACACAGAAATTTCACCCTCAGCGGCGCGGGGGCGGCCGGGTGCAGTGTTAGAACAAGCGTCGGGTTCGCAATGGAAGTCAATGAGAGATCAAGGGATCTCTTCAGCGCTGCAGGCAAGGGGGGGCTTCCTCGGGGAAACCTCCACTTGGGCAAGGGAGAGGGACTCCTGGGGGTCACGTCTGCAGTGAAAGTCCGGTCCTTCAGGTCCTGGGGGCTGCGGGTGCAGGGTCTTTTCCAGGCGTTGGGACTTAGGTTTCAGAGAGTCGCGGTCAGGGGAAGCCTCGGGATTCCCTCTGCAGGCGGCGCTGTGGGGGCTCAGGGGGGACAGGTTTTGGTACTCACAGTCGTAGAGTAGTCCGGGGGTCCTCCCTGAGGTGTTGGTTCTCCACCAGCCGAGTCGGGGTCGCCGGGTGCAGTGTTGCAAGTCTCACGCTTCTTGCGGGGAGTTTGCAGGGTTCTTTAAAGCTGCTCCTTTGGATAAAGTTGCAGTCTTTTTGGAGCAGGTCCGCTGTCCTCGGGAGTTTCTTGTCGTCGTCGAAGCAGGGCAGTCCTCAGAGGAGTCAGAGGTCGCTGGTCCCTTTGGAAGGCGTCGCTGGAGCAGAGTTCTTTGGAAGGCAGGAGACAGGCCGGTGAGTTTCTGGAGCCAAGGCAGTTGTTGTCTTCTGGTCTTCCTCTGCAGGGGTTTTCAGCTAGGCAGTCCTTCTTCTTGTTGTTGCAGGAATCTAAATCTTTAGGTTCAGGGAAGCCCTTAAATACTAAATTTAAGGGCGTGTTTAGGTCTGGGGGGTTAGTAGCCAATGGCTACTAGCCCTGAGGGTGGGTACACCCTCTTTGTGCCTCCTCCCAAGGGGAGGGGGTCACATCCCTAATCCTATTGGGGGAATCCTCCATCTGCAAGATGGAGGATTTCTAATAGTTAGAGTCACCTCAGCTCAGGACACCTTAGGGGCTGTCCTGACTGGCCAGTGACTCCTCCTTGTTATTCTCATTATTTTCTCCGGCCTTGCCGCCAAAAATGGGGGCTGGGGCCGGAGGGGGCGGGCAACTCCACTAGTGGAGTGTCCTGCGGTGCTGTGACAAAGGGGTGAGCCTTTGAGGCTCACCGCCAGGTGTTACAGCTCCTGCCTGGGGGAGGTGTTAGCATCTCCACCCAGTGCAGGCTTTGTTACTGGCCTCAGAGTGACAAAGGCACTCTCCCCATGGGGCCAGCAACATGTCTCTAGTGTGGCAGGCTGCTGGAACCAGTCAGCCTACACAGATAGTCGGTTAAGTTTCAGGGGGCACCTCTAAGGTGCCCTCTGTGGTGTATTTTACAATAAAATGTACACTGGCATCAGTGTGCATTTATTGTGCTGAGAAGTTTGATACCAAACTTCCCAGTTTTCAGTGTAGCCATTATGGTGCTGTGGAGTTCGTGTAAAACAGACTCCCAGACCATATACTCTTATGGCTACCCTGCACTTACAATGTCTAAGGTTTTGCTTAGACACTGTAGGGGCACAGTGCTCATGCACTGGTACCCTCACCTATGGTATAGTGCACCCTGCCTTAGGGCTGTAAGGCCTGCTAGAGGGGTGTCTTACCTATACTGCATAGGCAGTGAGAGGCTGGCATGGCACCCTGAGGGGAGTGCCATGTCGACTTACTCATTTTGTTCTCACTAGCACACACAAGCTGGTAAGCAGTGTGTCTGTGCTGGGCGAGGGGTCTCTAGGGTGGCATAATACATGCTGCAGCCCTTAGAGACCTTCCCTGGCATCAGGGCCCTTGGTACCAGAGGTACCAGTTACAAGGGACTTATCTGGGTGCCAGGGTGTGCCAATTGTGGAATCAAAAGTACAGGTTAGGGAAAGAACACTGGTGCTGGGGCCTGGTTAGCAGGCCTCAGTACACTTTCAATTCAAAACATAGCATCAGCAAAGGCAAAAAGTCAGGGGGTAACCATGCCAAGGAGGCATTTCCTTACACAACCCCCCCCCCCCCAAACGAAAGAGGATGAGACTAACCTTTCCCAAGAGAGTCTTCATTTTCTAAGTGGAAGAACCTGGAAAGGCCATCTGCATTGGCATGGGCAGTCCCAGGTCTGTGTTCCACTACAAAGTCCATTCCCTGTAGGGAGATGGACCACCTCAACAGTTTTGGATTTTCACCTTTCATTTGCATCAGCCATCTGAGAGGTCTGTGGTCAGTCTGAACTAGGAAGTGAGTACCAAAGAGGTATGGTCTCAGCTTCTTCAGGGACCAAACCACAGCAAAGGCCTCCCTCTCAATGGCACTCCAACGCTGCTCCCTGGGGAGTAACCTGCTGCTAATGAAAGCAACAGGCTGGTCAAGGCCATCATCATTTGTTTGGGACAAAACTGCCCCTATCCCATGTTCAGAGGCATCTGTTTGCACAATGAACTGCTTGGAGTAATCTGGAGCTTTTAGAACTGGTGCTGTGCACATAGCTTGTTTCAGGGTGTCAAAGGCCTGTTGGCATTCTACAGTCCAGTTTACTTTCTTGGGCATTTTCTTGGAGGTGAGTTCTGTGAGGGCTGTCACAATGGATCCATATCCCTTCACAAACCTCCTGTAGTACCCAGTCAAGCCAAGGAATGCCCTGACTTGAGTCTGGGTTTTTGGAGCTGCCCAGTCCAGAATAGTCTGGATCTTAGGCTGGAGTGGCTGAACTTGGCCTCCACCTACAAGGTGTCCCAAGTAAACCACAGTTCCCTGCCCTATCTGGCATTTGGATGCCTTGATAGAGAGGCCTGCAGATTGCAGAGCCTTCAAAACCTTCTTCAGGTGGACCAGGTGATTCTGCCAGGTGGAGCTGAAGACAGCAATATCATCAAGATAAGCTGCACTAAAGGATTCCAGCCCAGCAAGGACTTGATTCACCAACCTTTGAAAGGTGGCAGGGGCATTCTTTAAACCAAAGGGCATAACAGTGAACTGATAATGCCCATCAGGTGTGGAGAATGCTGTCTTTTCTTTTGCTCCAGGGGCCATTTTGATTTGCCAGTACCCTGCTGTTAAGTCAAAGGTACTTAAAAATTTGGCAGCCCCTAATTTGTCTATTAGCTCATCAGCTCTAGGAATGGGATGAGCATCTGTCTTGGTGACAGAGTTGAGACCTCTGTAGTCCACACAAAACCTCATCTCTCTCTTTCCTTCTTTGGTGTGAGGTTTGGGGACTAAGACCACTGGGCTAGCCCAGGGGCTGTCAGAGTACTCAATTACTCCCAATTCCAGCATCTTGTGGACTTCCACCTTGATGCTTTCCTTAACTTGGTCAGACTGTCTAAATATTTTGTTTTTGACAGGCATGCTGTCTCCTGTGTCCACATCATGGGTACACAGGTGTGTCTGACCAGGGGTTAGGGAAAAGAGTTCAGCAAACTGCTGCAGGACCTTCCTGCAGTCAGACTGCTGCTGGCTAGAGAGGGTGTCTGAGTAGATCACTCCATCTACTGAGCCATCTTTAGGGTCTGATGAGAGGAGATCAGGGAGAGGTTCACTCTCAGCTTCCTGGTCCTCATCTGTTACCATCAACAGATTTACATCAGCCCTGTCATGGAAGAGCTTAAGGCGGTTCACATGGATCACCCTCTTGGGGCTCCTGCTTGTGCCCGGGTCCACCAGATAGGTGACCTGACTCTTCCTTTCTAGTACTGGGTAAGGGCCACTCCATTTGTCCTGGAGTGCCCTGGGAGCCACAGGCTCCAGAACCCAGACTTTCTGCCCTGGTTGAAATTCAACCAGTGCAGCCTTTTGGTCATACCACAACTTCTGGAGTTGTTGGCTGGCCTCAAGGTTTTTACTTGCCTTTTCCATGTACTCTGCCATCCTTGAGCGAAGGCCAAGTACATAGTCCACTATGTCTTGTTTAGGCTCATGAAGAGGTCTCTCCCAGCCTTCTTTAACAAGAGCAAGTGGTCCCCTTACAGTGTGGCCAAACAGAAGTTCAAAGGGTGAGAATCCTACTCCCTTCTGAGGCACCTCTCTGTAAGCGAAAAGCAGACATGGCAGGAGGACATCCCATCTCCTTTTGAGTTTTTCTGGGAGCCCCATGATCATGCCCTTTAATGTCTTGTTGAATCTCTCAACAAGGCCATTAGTTTGTGGATGATATGGTGTAGTGAATTTATAAGTCACTCCACACTCATTCCACATGTGTTTTAGGTAAGCTGACATGAAGTTGGTACCTCTGTCAGAAACCACCTCCTTAGGGAAACCCACTCTGGTAAAGATACCAATGAGGGCCTTGGCTACTGCAGGGGCAGTAGTCGACCTAAGGGGGATAGCTTCAGGATACCTAGTAGCATGATCCACTACTACTAGGATGTACATATTTCCTGAGGCTGTGGGAGGTTCTAGTGGACCAACTATGTCCACACCCACTCTTTCAAAGGGGACCCCCACCACTGGAAGTGGAATGAGGGGGGCCTTTGGATGCCCACCTGTCTTACCACTGGCTTGACAGGTGGGGCAGGAGAGGCAAAACTCCTTAACCTTCTGGGACATATTGGGCCAGTAGAAGTGGTTGACTAACCTCTCCCACGTCTTGGTTTGTCCCAAATGCCCAGCAAGGGGAATATCATGGGCTAAGGTCAGAATAAACTCTCTGAAACCCTGAGGCACTACCACTCTCCTAGTGGCACCAGGTTTGGGATCTCTTGCCTCAGTGTACAGGAGTCCATCTTCCCAATAGACCCTATGTGTTCCATTTTTCTTGCCTTTGGACTCTTCAGCAGCTTGCTGCCTAAGGCCTTCAAGAGAGGGACAGGTTTCTTGTCCCTCACACAACTCTTCCCTTGAGGGTCCCCCTGGGCCCAAGAGCTCAACCTGATAAGGTTCCAGCTCCATAGGCTCAGTTCCCTCAGAGGGCAGAACTTCTTCCTGAGAAGAGAGGTTCTCTTTTTGGTGTTGTGTTGCAGCTGGTTTCCCAGCTGACTTTCCTTGTCTCTTGGTAGGCTGGGCCATTTTTCCAGACTCCAGCTCTACTTTTTCACCCTGTGCCTTGCACTGTGCCCTAGTCTTGACACACACCAGTTCAGGGATACCCAGCATGGCTGCATGGGTTTTCAGTTCTACCTCAGCCCATGCTGAGGACTCCAGGTCATTTCCAAGCAAACAGTCTACTGGGATATTTGAGGAGACCACCACCTGTTTCAGGCCATTGACCCCTCCCCACTCTAAAGTTACCATAGCCATGGGATGTACTTTAGTCTGATTGTCAGCGTTGGTGACTGGATAAGTTTGTCCAGTCAGGTATTGGCCAGGGGAAACCAGTTTCTCTGTCACCATAGTGACACTGGCACCTGTATCCCTCAGGCCTTCTACACTTGTCCCATTAATTAAGAGCTGCTGCCTGTATTTTTGCATGTTAGGGGGCCAGGCAGCCAGTGTGGCTAAATCCACCCCACCCTCAGAGACTAATGTAGCTTCAGTGCGACACCTGATTTGCTCTGGGCACACTGTTGATCCCACTTGGAGACTGGCCATTCCAGTTTTAGCTGGATGGGAGTTAGAAGTGGTATCTTTCTTGGGACAGGCCTTGTCTCCAGTTTGGTGTCCAGACTGACTACAGTTTCGACATCAGGCCTTTTTGGGATCAAAGTTTTTACCCTTGTACCCAGGATTGTTTTGTGAAGAGGCTCTGGGCCCACCCTCCTGTGCAGGTTTTTGGGGGCCTGTAGAAGACTCTTTACTATTTTTATTTTTGGCTGTCTCACCACCCTTCCCCTGGGGAGGTTTTGTGACCCCTTTCTTTTGGTCACCCCCTGTGGAAGTTTTGGACACCCTAGTCTTGACCCAATGGTCCGCCTTCTTTCCCAATTCTTGGGGAGAAATTGGTCCTAGGTCCACCAGATGCTGATGCAGTTTATCATTGAAACAATTACTTAATAGGTGTTCTTTCACACAAATAAATTGTACAGCCCATCATAATCATTTACACCATTTCCTTGAATCCAACCATCTAGTGTTTTTACTGAGTAGTCTACAAAGTCAACCCAGGTCTGGCTCGAGGATTTTTGAGCCCCCCTGAATCTAATCCTATACTCCTCAGTGGAGAATCCAAAGCCCTCAATCAGGGTACCCTTCATGAGGTCATAAGATTCTGCATCTTTTTTAGAGAGTGTGAGGAGTCTATCCCTACACTTTCCTGTGAACATTTCCCAAAGGAGAGCACCCCAGTGAGATTTGTTCACTTTTCTGGTTTCACAAGCCCTCTCAAAAGCTGTGAACCATTTGGTGATGTCATCACCATCTTCATATTTAGTTACAATCCCTTTGGGGATTTTCAACATGTCAGGAGAATCTCTGACCCTAGTTATGTTGCTGCCACCATTGATGGGTCCTAGGCCCATCTCTTGTCTTTCCCTTTCTATGGCTAGGATCTGTCTTTCCAAAGCCAATCTTTTGGCCATCCTGGCTAACTGGATGTCCTCTTCACTGGAGTTATCCTCAGTGATTTCAGAGTTGTTGGTCCCTCCTGTGAGGGAACCAGCATCTCTGACTATTATTTGTGGAGTCAGGGCTTGAGAAGCCCTGTTCTCCCTAGATAGGACTGGTGGAGGGGATTCTTCCTCCAGTTCACTATCATCCTCCTCTGTGTTATCCACAGAGGGGTTGGCTCTATCATACTCTGCCAACAGCTCCTGGAGCTGTACTTTGGTAGGTCTGGAGCCCATTGTTATTTTTCTTATGTTACAGAGTGACCTTAGCTCTTTCATCTGGAGATGGAGGTAAGGTGTGGTGTCGAGTTCCACCACATTCATCTCTGTACTAGACATTATTCTTCTAAAAGTTGGAATGCTTTTAAGAATCTAAAACTAGTTCTAGAATCTAATTCAAACTTTTACAAACTTTTAAACTCTAAAAGAAATGCTAACAGGGACTAACACAAGGCCCTAGCAGGACTTTAAAGAATTAGGAAAACTTTTCAAATTGCAAAAATCAATTTCTAATGACAATTTTGGAATTTGTCGTGTGATCAGGTATTGGCTGAGTAGTCCAGCAAATGCAAAGTCTTGTACCCCACCGCTGATCCACCAATGTAGGAAGTTGGCTCTGTATGTGCTATTTCAAAGTAAGGAATAGCATGCACAGAGTCCAAGGGTTCCCCTTAGAGGTAAAATAGTGGTAAAAAGAGATAATACTAATGCTCTATTTTGTGGTAGTGTGGTCGAGCAGTAGGCTTATCTAAGGAGTAGTGTTAAGCATTTGTTGTACATACACATAGACAATAAATGAGGTACACACACTCAGAGACAAATCCAGCCAATAGGTTTTGTATAGAAAAATATCTTTTCTTAGTTTATTTTAAGAACCACAGGTTCAAATTTAACATGTAATATCTTGTTTGAAAGGTATTGCAGGTAAGTACATTAGGAACTTTGAATCATTTCAATTGCATGTATACTTTTCAAGTTATTCACAAATAGCTATTTTAAAAGTGGACACAGTGCAATTTTCACAGTTCCTGGGGGAGGTAAGTTTTTGTTAGTTTTACCAGGTAAGTAAGACACTTACAGGGTTCAGTTCTTGGTCCAAGGTAGCCCACCGTTGGGGGTTCAAAGCAACTCCAAAGTTACCACACCAGCAGCTCAGGGCCGGTCAGGTGCAGAGTTCAAAGTGGTGCCCAAAACGCATAGGCTTCAATGGAGAGAAGGGGGTGCCCCGGTTCCAGTCTGCCAGCAGGTAAGTACCCGCGTCTTCGGAGGGCAGACCAGGGGGGTTTTGTAGGGCACCGGGGGGGACACAAGCCCACACAGAAATTTCACCCTCAGCGGCGTGGGGGCGGCCGGGTGCAGTGTTAGAACAAGCGTCGGGTTCGCAATGGAAGTCAATGAGAGATCAAGGGATCTCTTCAGCGCTGCAGGCAGGCAAGGGAGGGCTTCCTCGGGGAAACCTCCACTTGGGCAAGGGAGAGGGACTCCTGGGGGTCACGTCTGCAGTGAAAGTCCGGTCCTTCAGGTCCTGGGGGCTGCGGGTGCAGGGTCTTTTCCAGGCGTCGGGACTTAGGTTTCAGAGAGTCGCGGTCAGGGGAAGCCTCGGGATTCCCTCTGCAGGCAGCGCTGTGGGGGGTCAGGGGGGACAGGTTTTGGTACTCACAGTCGTAGAGTAGTCCGGGGGTCCTCCCTGAGGTGTTGGTTCTCCACCAGCCGAGTCGGGGTCGCCGGGTGCAGTGTTGCAAGTCTCACGCTTCTTGCGGGGAGTTTGCAGGGTTCTTTAAAGCTGCTCCTTTGGAAAAAGTTGCAGTCTTTTTGGAGCAGGTCCGCTGTCCTCAGGAGTTTCTTGTCGTCGTCGAAGCAGGGCAGTCCTCAGAGGAGTCAGAGGTCGCTGGTCCCTTTGGAAGGCGTCGCTGGAGCAGAGTTCTTTGGAAGGCAGGAGACAGGCCGGTGAGTTTCTGGAGCCAAGGCAGTTGTTGTCTTCTGGTCTTCCTCTGCAGGGGTTTTCAGCTAGGCAGTCCTTCTTCTTGTTGTTGCAGGAATCTAAATCTTTAGGTTCAGGGAAGCCCTTAAATACTAAATTTAAGGGCGTGTTTAGGTCTGGGGGGTTAGTAGCCAATGGCTACTAGCCCTGAGGGTGGGTACACCCTCTTTGTGCCTCCTCCCAAGGGGAGGAGGTCACATCCCTAATCCTATTGGGGGAATCCTCCATCTGCAAGATGGAGGATTTCTAAAAGTTAGAGTCACCTCAGCTCAGGACACCTTAGGGGCTGTCCTGACTGGCCAGTGACTCCTCCTTGTTATTCTCATTATTTTCTCCGGCCTTGCCGCCAAAAGTGGGGGCCGGGGCCGGAGGGGGCGGGCAACTCCACTAGCTGGAGTGTCCTGCGGTGCTGTGACAAAGGGGTGAGCCTTTGAGGCTCACCGCCAGGTGTTACAGCTCCTGCCTGGGGGAGGTGTTAGCATCTCCACCCAGTGCAGGCTTTGTTACTGGCCTCAGAGTGACAAAGGCACTCTCCCCATGGGGCCAGCAACATATCTCTAGTGTGGCAGGCTGCTGGAACCAGTCAGCCTACACAGATAGTCGGTTAAGTTTCAGGGGGCACCTCTAAGGTGCCCTCTGTGGTGTATTTTACAATAAAATGTACACTGGCATCAGTGTGCATTTATTGTGCTGAGAAGTTTGATACCAAACTTCCCAGTTTTCAGTGTAGCCATTATGGTGCTGTGGAGTTCGTGTAAAACAGACTCCCAGACCATATACTCTTATGGCTACCCTGCACTTACAATGTCTAAGGTTTTGCTTAGACACTGTAGGGGCACAGTGCTCATGCACTGGTACCATCACCTATGGTATAGTGCACCCTGCCTTAGGGCTGTAAGGCCTGCTAGAGGGGTGTCTTACCTATACTGCATAGGCAGTGAGAGGCTGGCATGGCACCCTGAGGGGAGTGCCATGTCGACTTACTCATTTTGTTCTCACTAGCACACACAAGCTGGTAAGCAGTGTGTCTGTGCTGGGCGAGGGGTCTCTAGGGTGGCATAATACATGCTGCAGCCCTTAGAGACCTTCCCTGGCATCAGGGCCCTTGGTACCAGAGGTACCAGTTACAAGGGACTTATCTGGGTGCCAGGGTGTGCCAATTGTGGAATCAAAAGTACAGGTTAGGGAAAGAACACTGGTGCTGGGGCCTGGTTAGCAGGCCTCAGTACACTTTCAATTCAAAACATAGCATCAGCAAAGGCAAAAAGTCAGGGGGTAACCATGCCAAGGAGGCATTTCCTTACAATAGTGGAACACAGACCTGGGACTGCCCATGCCAATGCAGATGGCCTTTCCAGGTTCTTCCACTTAGAAAATTAAGACTCGTTTGGGAAAGGTTAGTCTCATCATCTTTCGTTTGGGGAGGGGGGGTGTAAGGAAATGCCTCCTTGGCATGGTTACCCCCTGACTTTTTGCCTTTGCTGATGCCAAGTTATGATTTGAAAGTGTGCTGAGGCCTGCTAAACAGGCCCCAGCACCAGTGTTCTTTCCCTAAACCTGTACCTTTATCTCCACAATTGGCACACCCTGGCATCCAGGTAAGTCCCTTGTAACTGGTACCCCTGGTACCAAGGGCCCTGATGCCAGGGAAGGTCTCTAGGGGCTGCAGCATGTCTTATGCCACCCTGGGGACCCCTCACTCAGCACAGACACACTGCTTGCCAGCTTGTGTGTGCTGGTGGGGAAAAAATGACTAAGTCGACATGGCACTCCCCTCAGGGTGCCATGCCAACCTCACACTGCCCATGGCATAGATAAGTCACCCCTCTAGCAGGCCTTACAGCCCTAAGGCAGGGTGCACTATACCATAGGTGAGGGCATAGGTGCATGAGCACTATGCCCCTACAGTGTCTAAGCAAAACCTTAGACATTGTAAGTGCAGGGAAGCCATAAGAGTATATGGTCTGGGGGTCTGTCAAACACGAACTCCACAGCACCATAATGGCTACACTGAAAACTGGGAAGTTTGGTATCAAACTTCTCAGCACAATAAATGCACACTGATGCCAGTGTACATTTTATTGTGAAATACACCCTGAGGGCATCTTAGAGATGCCACCTGAAAACATACCCGACTTCCAGTGTGGGCTGACTAGTTTTACCAGCCTGCCACACACCCAACATGTTGCTGGCCACATGGGGAGAGTGCCTTTGTCACTCTGTGGCTAGAAACAAAGCCTGTACTGGGTGGAGGTGCTTCTCACCTCCCCCTGCAGGAGCTGTAACACCTGGTGGTGAGCCTCAAAAGCTCACCCCCTTTGTTACAGTGCCACAGGGCATCCCAGCTAGTGGAGATGCCCGCCCCCTCCGGCCACGGCCCCACTTTTGGCGGCAAGGCCGGAGGAGATAATGAGAAAAACAAGGAGTAGTCACTGGCCAGTCAGGACAACCCCTAAGGTGTCCTGAGCTGAGGTTACTCTTGCAGCTGGAGGATTCCCCCAACAGGATTAGGGATGTGCCCCCCTCCCCTCAGGGAGGAGGCACAAAGAGGGTATAGCCACCCTCAGGGCTAGTAGCCATTGGCTACTAACCCCCCAGGCCTAAACACACCCATAAATAGACCCACACCCAGAACCGAGGAAGATAGATTCCTGCAACCTGAAGACGAAGAAGGACTGTTGACCTGAAGCCCTGCAGAGAAGACGGAGACACCAACTGCTTTGGCCCCAGCCCTACCGGCCTGTCTCCCCACTTTGAGAAAAACTGCAATAGCGATGCGTCCCCCAGGGTCCAGCGACCTCTGAAGCCTCAAAGGACTACCTGCATCTAAAAGGACCAAGAACTCCTGAGGACAGTGGCCCTGTTCCACAAAGACTGAAACTTGCAACAAAGAAAAAACTTTTAAAGGACTCCACGTTTCCCGCCGGAAGCGTGAGACTTTCCACTCTGCACCCCACTCCCCCGGCTCGACCTGCGGAGAAACAACACTACAGGGAGGACTCCCTGGCGACTGCGAGCCCGTGAGTAGCCAGAGTTGACCCCCCTGATCCCTCCCAGCGATGCCTGCAGAGGGAATCCAGAGGCTCCCCCTGACCACGACTGCCTGCTTCCAAGAACCCGACGCCTGGTAAAGACACTGCACCCGCAGCCCCCAGGACCTGAAGGATCCGACCTCCAGTGCAGAAGCGACCCCCAGGTGGCCCTCTCCCTTGCCCAGGTGGTGGCTAACCCGAGGAGCCCCCCCTTGCCTGCCTGCTTCGCTGAAGAGACCCCTGGGTCTCCCATTGAAACCTATTGCAAACCCGACCCCTGTTTGCACTCTGCACCCGGCCGCCCCTGTGCCGCTGAGGGTGTACTTTTTGTGCCAACTTGTGTCCCCCCCGGTGCCCTACAAAACCCCCCTGGTCTGCCCTCCGAAGTCACGGGTACTTACCTGCTGGCAGACTGGAACCGGGGCACCCCCTTCTCCATTGAAGCCTATGCGTTTTGGGCACCACTTTGACCTCTGCACCTAACCGGCCCTGAGCTGCTGGTGTGGTAACTTTGGGTTACCCTGAACCCCCAACGGTGGGCTATCTTGGACTCAACTTTGAACCCTGTAGGTGTTTTACTTACCTGCAAAACTAACCAAAACTTACCTCCCCCAAGAACTGTTGAAAATTGTACTGTCTAGTTTTAAAATAGCTTATTGCCATTTTTGCTAAAACTGTACATGATATTGTGTTGATTCAAAGTTCCTAAGATACCTGAGTGAAATACCTTTCATTTTAAGTATTACTTGTAAATCTTGAACCTGTGGCTCTTAAAATAAACTAAGAAAAAATATTTTTCTATATAAAAACCTATTGGCCTGGAATTGCCTTTGAGTGTGTGTTCCTCATTTATTGCCTGTGTGTGTACAACAAATGCTTAACACTACCCTCTGATAAGCCTATTGCTCGACCACACTACCACAAAATAGAGCATTAGAATTATCTCTTTTTGCCACTATCTTACCTCTAAGGGGAACCATTGGACTCTGTGCATGCTATTTCTTACTTTGAAATAGTACATACAGAGCCAACTTCCTACACTGACTTTCTCAGGACAAGAACAATGAAGATACTGACTGGAGTTGAAGCTGCAACAATATTGTTACCTGACAAATCGGATGATGAGAACATCGTAAGGCGGACCAATCAACTGTATGTGAATGGTGAAATATTAGAATTCGTAGATTTGACATGGAAATATTAGTGGATAAAGTATGAACATACGATTAACTGACCAATAGGGAATTAGGGGATAGTTTAGGTGATTTTGATATAACAACGCGACGGAGAGAAAACTTATTCAGATTCAGATTTTGAGAGACTTTACATATTTTAGGAGAGAGACATTCATTCTGACATTGAGCTCATATTCCCTGACTGAGAGCCTGATGCCTTGCTGATCGATTGATGACCTAAGGACAAATACTGATTCTGCTGTGCTGACAGTTGGAAATAGCCTATCTGCAGGGTCATCCCCAGACTTTTTGCCTTCCTCCTTCTCTTTTTCTGACCTCATTTTTTGTTGGCTTTAGGACCCTGCGCACTTTCCCACTGCTAATCAGTGCTAAAGTGCATATGCTCTCTCCTTAAAACATGGTAACATTGGATCATACACAACTGGACTGTTTAATATACTTATAAGTCTCTGGTAGAGTGCACTATATGTGCCTAGGGCCTGTAGATTAAATGCTACTAGTGGGCCTGCAGCACTGGTTGTGCCACCCACTCAAGTAGCTCCTTAACCTTGTCTCAGGCCTGTCATTGCAAGGCCTGTGTGTGCAGTTTCACTGCCAATTCGACATAGCATTTGAAAGTACTTGCCAATCCTAAAACTCTCCCTTTTCTACATATAAGACACCCCTAAGGTATGCCCTAGGTAACCCATATGGCAGGGTGCTGTGTAGGCAAAAGGCAGGACATGTGCCTGTGTAGTTTACATGTCCTGGTAGTGTAAAACTCCTAAATTCGTTTTTACACTGCTGTGAGGCCTGCTCCCTTCATAGGCTAACATTGGGGCTGCCCTCACACATTGTTTGAGAGGTAGCTGCTGATCTGAAAGGAGTAGGAAGGTCATATTTAGTATGGCCAGAATGGTGATACAAAATCCTGCTGACTGATGAAGTTGGATTTCATATTACTATTTTAGAAATGCCACTTTTAGAAAGTGAGCATTTCTCTGCACTTAAATCCTTCTGTGCCTTACCAATCCACGTCTGGCTAGGTTTAGTTGACAGCTCCCTTGTGCATTCACTAAGACACACCCCAAACACATGATACTCAACCTCACTTGCATACATCTTCATTTTGAATGGGTCTTCCTGGGCTGGGAGGGTGGAGGGCTTGACACTTGCATGTCAAAGGACAGTGGCCTGCCCTCCCACAAAGGACTGTCACACCCCCTACTCGGACCCTGGCAGACAGGATGGAACTGAAAGGGGACCTTGTGCACTTCTAAGCCACTCTTTGAAGTATCCCTCACTTTAAAGGCACATTTGGGTATTTAAGCTGGGTCTCTTACCCTACCAATTTAGACACTTATGAGGTAGACACTCTACCTGACAAGACACTTCCTGGAGAAGAAACTGGAACCAGAACCTGCATCCTGCGAAGAGGAACTACCTGGCTCCCCAAAGGGCTTACCTGTCTGCTTTCTGTGAAGTACTACTGCCAGGCTGTTGCCTTGCTGCCTTGCTGCTCTCTGGCTGTGGTGAAGAAGTGCTCTCCAAGGGCTTGGATAGAGCTTGCCTCCTGTTCCCTGAAGTCTCAGGACCAAAAAGACTTCATCTCTACAAGAACAACTCATTGTGCTGTGAAATTCTATGCACTGCCTGCCAGAAACGACGCACATCCTGCACCGCGGTGAAAATTTCACTGCACGCCAAACCGGAACGACGCAGCCCAACTTCGCAATGAGAAGATAGATGCAGCGCCAGCGTAGCAAATGGAAATTCGACGCACGGCCCGCTCGATCGAGGCACAGCCAAGCCGGAACGACGCAGTCTGACTTTCAGAGAGGAATCGACACAGCACCTGTCGTGCAGTAGAAAATTCACTGCAGCGCCCACCGGATCAATGCAGCTCCGGTGACTTTGTCCTGCCAGCACAGAAAATCCACGCATCGTCCCAGGGGCGTCTAAAAACCCTGCAACCCGAAGAGGACCCTCAACTGAGCACCAGAAATCGACGCACAGCCGTCCCTACGTGAAAACTAAATGACGCATCGCCGTGTGCGGCCCGAGAAATCTACACACACCCCTTTGTTTCCATGCTTCTCCTCCTTTGCGGTCCGTTTCGAGAAAAAAAAATCACGCAAACCAGGTACTTTGTGCTTGAAAGAGACTTTGTTTGCTTTTAAAGTACTTAAGACACTTTGGGGGTCATTCTTACTTTGGCGGGCGGCGGAGGCCGCCCGCCAAAGTAACCCCGTCAGAACACCGCACCGCGGTCGAAAGACCGCTGCGGTGATTCTGAGATTTGCCCTGGGCTGGCGGGCGGCCGCCAAAAGGCCGCCCGCCAGCCCAGGGCAAATCAACCTTCCCACGAGGACGCCGGCTCAGAATTGAGCCGGCGTAGTGGGAAGGTGTGACGGGTGCAGTGGCACCCGTCGCGTATTTCAGTGTCTGCATAGCAGACACTGAAATACTTTGCGGGGCCCTCTTACGGGGGCCCCTGCAGTGCCCATGCCATTGGCATGGGCACTGCAGGGGCCCCCAGGGGCCCCGCGGCACCCCCTACCGCCATCCTGTTCAAGGGCAGCGGTAAACCGGCAGGTGACCGCCGGTTTACCCTTTCTGACCGCGGCTGAACCGCCGCGGTCAGAATGCCCTTCGGAGCACCGCCGGTCTGTCGGCGGTGCTCCCGTGGCCGGTGACCCTGGCGGTCACCGGCCGCCAGGGTCAGAATCAGGCCCTTTATATCACTTTTCAGTGATACCTCAACATTTACTTATTGTATCTTTAATCGTTTTGACCTGCATTTATCCAGATAAATATTAAATATTTGTCTAAACACTGTGTGGTGTATTTTTATGGTGCTATATGGTGTTATGGTATGATTTATTGCACAAATACTTTACACATTGCCTTCTAAATTAATCCTGAATGCTCAGTGCCAAGCTACCAGAGGGTGGGCACAGGATAATTTGGATTGTGTGTGACTAACCCTGACTAGAGTGAGGATCCTTGCTTGGACAGGGGGTAACCTGACTGCCAATCAAAGACTCCATTTCTAACACTGACCCATACCGAGGATAGGTATAAAATGATAAATTGTGACTGCAATGCATATTTTGCCTTTTCTTTCTAGGTACCAACTGTGCTGTTTTGATAGAATCGTAGTTAGATGTTTTCCAATTTTGTGTTACTAAATTGTTTTGCATGAAGCCCAACATGCTGATGCTAATCTGGTGTTAGTTAAGGATTCTGATTTATGAAGAATGAGATTAAGGACTGATGGATTTTTCTGCTTAACTACATGTTTTACATTTCATTTACGCAGCTGACTCTGCCACTGATTTGCACTGTAACTTTAGAATGTGTCGTAATTCAAGCTTTGATTAGATTGCGTTTCTTCTGCCGCTTTGGACAACCAGTGTTGTTTTTCTATGTGTTTCATTTGATTTTGAGATTAATCTACTTAACCTTAGCATTGTTAAAATAAAGACATAAACTTACTAAACTTTTACTAAAGGTGTGGCTATTCATGGCTGAAAGGTCATGGTGCGTGACATTTACTGACTCCATTGATTAATGATTTTATTGATTACTAATGATTATTTATCATTGTGTATTGGTTATCGATTGTGTACTGGATCTATGGTAAGAACTTCTTAATTGCGAGTCAAAAGGTTCATCGACCTGTTTGCGTCCCCTTGTAAGTAAACTTATTAAGGTCTGACGCGCTAACACCTTTATCTGGGTTCCCTTCCCCAATGTAACTTCCCCTACTGTAGGAGGACGGTAGTGGGCCAGCTGAGAGCCGGACATGCTCCCTTCCACCTGCATGGCGAGAGAGGGAAGAAAGACTTGCATTCCCACCCAGAGCTGAAAGGCAAATGAAAAAATAGTTCCACAATGTCAGCAGTGGAAGCATGCAGCTCATCCACAGGATGGTAAAGAAAAAAGTATTCTGGGGCAGGACAAATAGAAGAGAATGGAGGAAAGACAATGAATCGGGAGCATGCCACTGAAATAGACAATAAAGCTATTCAGTTGAGAGCAACTGGCAGATCCAATACCCACTTCCTTTAAGTATTGTAAACAATAACACTTCGACAACAGAAAGGGATGAGAAATAACTCTAAGGTTGTCTGTTTACTACATCAAGGCAGGACACGAGGACCTGCTGTGTGCGTCTTGTTTCACTAGAACCTGTGTGTGCATCTTAATTGCCAACTAGTGCTTCGACTGAGCTGCAGTCTCTCCCCGCACCCCACCCCCCCCCTCAACAACCCCCTCCCAACACCCTGCCCCTTGAGACCCAAACGGGTGATTAGCTATGCTCTACAAGAACCTTGATTGATTTATTAAACTGCACGTGCACTAGCTGAGACAGACCGTAACAGAAAATGCTTGCAAACATACGAAAATAGGGTCGACCTTGGACAGGGGTGCAAAGAGTGGACAGCAGCCCTCATTGGGTTGTTTGTGAGGAGTACTATGAATACTGAACGAGTTGAGGTCAATGGCAAGTTAGTTGATTTAAGGCAGGTAGTCATGCAAGCAAATGCGCTCTAAATCTGAATAGCGTGATGTTCAACGGCAGTTTACTAGTCATTCTGTTTGCCTCGGTAATAAGAATGCACAAACTAATATTGCTAACTATGTGAGCCAGACAGAGCGTTTGCAGAGTTTTCAGCCCCAGTGATTTCATATTGCCCAGTGAAAGTCCTTTCAGCCCTTCTTCTTTCCCTTGGCTGTCTGCTCCCCACCCCCAACCCCCACTTCTTTAATGTAACTTTGGCCAAGCTGTTTTCCTCCTCTCCCTGCTCGTCCCATGTGACCCTGTAAGGATTTTTTTTTTTTTTTTGTGAATGGAGCTCTATGGCTTCTCAGGGCCCCGAGGCAAGATCTGAGTCTATGAATAAACACAGCCATCCGATTAAGAACAACACGAGAGGCCATTGGCTGTTAGCTCAGAGCCTGACTGGACAGCATCCAAACCCCGCCCACGCCACTGGTTGCCCAGGAAACCAATCCAGGGCTCAGCGCTCTCTCTCTCTCCTGTGCTTGCAAACTGTTGCTCATATTACACGTGAAAGCTGCAGCGGTCTAGATGCTTCGTACATTGAGCTGGAATAAAGAGGCGTCTCGTAAAACCAGCCAGTCAAGCAGTTTCAGGGTCCCTTCACTGTCTTACCTATTTTCGGTTCATTTCTTTGACGAAGCGGGTTGACTGAAAAGCCCCCCTCCTCTTATTGTTTTATATGTATCAGTATCTTGAGCCAAGGTGTGCTTGTTGTGTGTGTTACAGCTGCACTAGTAAAGGTAGATTCGATAGCACCAAGCTACAAAATGGAGTATAACAAGCGCTTTGAGTCTCTCCATGAGTGGAGAAGCGCTACATAAATATAATACAACCACCATCTGTTGCACAGCACTTTCCGCAGCCAATGGCACTTGCATTCGTCATTGTGTGGTCAATGGTGCATGTGGGCTTCTGCTGAATAAACTAAAGTGGTACGCGCACTCGCCAAAGTTAACTGAGCGAGCACATGCAGCACTTTAAAAGGAAAGGTACCGAGTACCCCCACTTTTGGTTTTTCTTAGCAGGTAAGTGTCTAAACCCACATGCCACCTGTATGAAGTACACGAACCATCCGAAGTAAAATACACAGGTGAACACGTGCTTAACAGCAGAGTAAAGCACAACACCAGCCACATGCCCACCGCCTAGTAACCACTTCATAAGCATGTGCATGAAGCTGTGCACGTGATGCGCCGTCATGCGGGACTCGACACTCACTCTACTTTGTGCCTTTCTCTCTCGCTTACAAACCCATGACATGGCGCATTTCAGAAGTAGTAGATGAGCATTTAGCATACATGTTGGGAGCTGTTTTGGGATCAAATCAGGGTGCTGTTTCGAATGCCATCTCAAATCCCGTGCTATTGGAAAACGCAAACGATGGACATACACACAATGGGTACAAACAGTAAGAGATCACCAAATAATCATGTTCCTTAGCGCTTCGTGTGCTCCGAGGGGGATCAGCGCCACATTATCTCCTCGCTCTGCTTTTGGAACGAGTAAGACATTCAGAGTTTTCCGAGCATGGCCCCTCTGCATAGTAGCTAGGACTCACGTGGTGGTTGCCTTTCGGGTGACTTCCTGTTTTACGGAAGTTCGTGGGTCCCAGTGATGTAAGCACTGGCCGATAATTAAGTGCCTAGAGGGTGGGTCAGGTTTGATGGAGGGAGGTTAAGGATTATATCCTCATCATACAAGACCACAACACCAGTAAAGTAACATCACAGACGAAAGGTCCCTGGTCCCTTTATAGTAGGGCTCTGAGTGGTTTAGGAAAGTTCAAACCCCCGGTAGCTGCCCCTCAGTCCTGACACGGGGTACACAGGGAGGGACACACACATCCAGGAGACTTTGGGGGGGTGGGGGGGCAGGGCCCAGCGAGCCATTGTTTCTCTTATCGCAGCGAGAGCGAAGCCTGAGTGACAGCTCAGAAATCTGATCCCGTGAAAGAGCCGGCACGGGCGGGGGGCGGGCAGGCGCCATCAGCTGGGATTGGAGGCCCCTGGAGGAGAAGCCGAGGAAAAGCTGCTCTTGTCACTGGCTCTCTCCCTGCGTCTGAGGGGGGACGAGACCTGTACGAAACCCCGGAACAAACACTCCATGCGTCGGAACTGGGATCTTTAGCAGCGCAGCGATCTAAGGGCCCCTGGAGGTGCGTCTGGTTGGGCCCTTTGCCCCCATCCCCGGAGCGCGCACCACGGACTCCCGTTAGGCACGGCACGCTGAGCGCCATTGCTACTTGTGCCTACGTTTAACCGCCCGGACTGGGTAGGCACACAGGTGCGGGGTCTGCAGCAAGCAGATCTACCCACACCACACCCTCTAACCTGCTCCTGACCCCATAGCCAGCCCCCTCCGCCTCCCGGTCCCCCCTGCTCGGAGGGGGCGGGGGCGTGCGCGTTCTCAACAGGGCTGTCGGAGGTGAATTACCCATGCAAATCCCCAGCGGTTCATTCACGGTTTTTATCCTTCTAAACCCATCTTGTTGCCTCTAGGTCGTTAGCGGAGCCCGGATCCACAGGAAATCGCTAGATAAATGCCCAGGAGGACGTCTATACGAGCGCCGAGACTCTCATAGGGAACCGCAGGATGGATGGCTTTTATGACCAGCAAGTGCCTTACACGGTGACCAGCGTGAGTGTGGTTTGGCAGCGACCCTGTTCGTAAACTTGAACTGTTAATCGGAGGGAGGCTGGCGGGCAGGGTCAGGAGGGCACTTTGGGGCAGGTACGTTGGGTTGGGTGGTGTTTTGAGTGTGACACAGGAAGCAGCACTACAGAACCCGGGTGCGTGAATTTAGCTTTAAAAGTGAGCACTGATTGTGCTCTGCGAACAGCAGCACGGCTCCGTGGCAGGCTCTAATCACAGTTATATCCCCCGGCTCCGTGTCATCCTTAGCCCACAGAGAGACACGCACCGACAGATCTCTGACAGTTGCTGACTGTGAATGCTCCACAAAGTTTCGAATCACACTGAACATGTATTTATACAAACATCTTGAAGCGCCGGACCCAGAAAGTGCTCGGTTTCGGACCAGATGTTCTTACGTTGGTTGGTGTGACATCTTTAGATTTGTGTCCACTGGTAGAAGAAGCGTCTCTCGAGCTCATTGTCATTCGAACAGCGTCTCCCAACTTTGTGCGTGTATAAAATTAGTTTTGCGGGGGCCCAGATTGTTTTTTTTTAACGTTAGTTATATTAGTGTATGAAGTTGTGCTTTAATGCACCATCATTTTTGATGGGCCCACACACTTGTAAGACATTGTTTACGAACACTTGGCAGCTAACGTACAGGAGCCCCAGAGCTTTACATGGAAATAGAAAAGTGCAGTTATTCGCTATTTAGAGTACCTTTTTGCTACTGAGAAGTGCCGGTACCCTCTCATTAAATGTATTGCAGCAGAGCTGAGATGTGCCGGTGCTATCTTTCAAAGTAAAAAAGTGTAGGTACTCCGTACCGGGGTGCGCCTGCTTACTTAAAGCACGGTCCCATAATATCCCCCAAGTTCCTGTGCATTAGTGGAAAGGCACGACTGGACCAGGTTTTTAATACCAGGGCTGGAACAATGTGGGTTGAAAGGGAAGCGTGTTTCAAGTTTGGGGATTGTAATACTTACTTTAGTGTACAGTATATCTGTATTAGCCCAACCTATATGTGGAACCACACTTATTCTTTGACGTAGCGTGAAGACCGCACAACAATTGTACAGTCTTAAATGATGCAACGAGGTTGAGAATTTAGACTCGACCAGAATTTCCCTAGCAGTCGATAAGTGACAGGCAGACGTGCACACTGTGCGTGCAGCTGCAGGAAGCGGGGATTAGCCCTCCACTGGCTTTTAATGCTGCGCGCTGATGCGAAAAGATGCAGTTTTTGATAAGTAACTTATCTTTCCTATTTTAGACTCAGCGTGGGAGAAATTGTGACGAGAGAGCAAATAACGCCAGAAAAAGAAAGTTCATTAACCGAGACCTGGCCCACGATTCGGAAGGTGGGGCTCTTTGTCTTTCCGCGTGTTTGTGTGGTGGGATGCTCGGGGACTCTTTTAAACTCCATCACCCTTTTCTCCAAGTTTACGGGGTCATTATATAATGCTTGGACAATTCCCCGTTCAACCTGCGAGCTGTGACAGTGCTAAACAGTGTTGATGTGCTGCCTGCCACTCCTACTGCAGAACCATTCATAAACTGTTTTCAATGTGTGTTTTCATTTGAAGAGCGGCAGTATAAACCATTCCCTCTCTGTAGTGTACATTGTCATTTTATAAGTTGTCTTTAAAAGATCCATATTTTTTTAAAATGTTCTGCGTGTTTTTGTATAAGCCATGTTGTAGTTGCAACTTCTGAAAATAGGAAAAGTCTATATAAGGGCACTAAATATTAGCTTTAAGTTCCATAATGAATGGTTTTACCTGAGATGACACGTTATTTGATGCTGCATATGTGTATGCGTAAATAAGCATTTGAATCCAGATATTTGCGAATTGATAACCTACACCAATGTTTGCCAATTTAACATGGAGTGTTGCACTAGATACCAGTTTAAAGTAGCAAGGAATCACTTGAATGCATTTTGTGGTTGTCTAATGTGTGTATGTGTGTATATAAAGTATGGTTGATGTTTGTTCTTCTGTCTTCAATTCAATACTGACTAGCAGTGCTCTTGTAGGGTGTGCCCCCTGTGTGCTCAGATATTCATTATTATTAATTTATTTTCTTTCAGAACTCTTCCAGGATCTGAGCCAATTACAAGAGACGTGGCTTGCAGAAGGTAAGAAAAAAACACACACTGCACTTACCATATGAAAAAAAAAATCAGTGTAGGAAGAGAAGTCTTGAACTTGCTGCCTTAATGTTCAGTCCAATTAATGGAGCTCTAAAAGAGCCACCTCATGTGTCATGCATACATTAGAGCCTGTGATGAGCTTGTCTTTGGGGACTCTGGGGCCGATCCATCCAGTGTCATCACAAATTACCAGGAGAAATTGCTTCCAGCTCACAATCACATCTGCTTTTGGCAAGAACTAATGCACGAAGTCTTCTCGAGTTCTGAGCCTGTGCTCGGGTTTTAATTGCAATTGATCAGGTTTGTGTGATTGGACCTCGAGAGACAGCGAGCACCAGAGCTGGTCTTGGCTTCCTCTTGAGCAGCACACATGCTCCTTCGGTGTTCTGCTGGAGTACTTTTCTGATGGCAGCAATTTGTTTCTTTGGATTCATCGTGACGGGATGCTTCAAGATTTAAGCGCCAGTGTCTTCTTCCCAGCTTGTTCACAGCATAGAAGTTTAGGTGTGTATTCAATTTTCAATAGGGTTAGATGTAATATAATCATGTTTAATAATATTTTGGTGGTGTTGGCTATCTGTTTTGCAGGTGTTTTTTTTCCCTGCTACCTTGGGGATGATTAAGTTAAGGAGTTGATTTTTGATTATGCCAGTGATCTATTTTAATATTTTTAATGTACCTCATAAGAAAAGGCAGGAAGGAAACCATACATCCAGGTTTACTTTGTATGGTGACCGCATGAGATTTAAAGAAGTCTAACAGAAGCGTTCATTTTACTTATTAATTGTTAGCAACATTGTCTATCATGTACTAACAACAAGTCTTGCATGCACCACTCAGTTCAGCAGTTCAGAAGAATTTATAGAGCTTTTTTTTTTACACTTTAGATGTTCTCTATATCTATCTATCTGTCTATCTATCTCCTATATGTATACTATTTCCATTAAGTCTATACTTTTTGCACACTTTTACGTTCCGACGTGCATGTGGTTTGTGCCTGTTCCCGTTGTATATGCTGGCACGTTATAAAGTTTATGTTTTCTGCATGCTTAAGCAAGCCCTACTGTTTGTGTTTTTTGTTGATATTTCTGGGGGAGGTGGTGAAATCAGTCATAGCTCGATATGAACGTATGTGCGGCTGCTGGGCTGAATTTTCAACATTTCTTAGAATTAGGGCTCTTCCTGTGGCTTATTTTTTAAACAAAATAGTTAACATAATAACACTTTTCTCTTTTAAAGTTAACAATAACATTTTCTCTATTGTCATTTCTCTAGAAACTATTACCAATCCTATTTTAGTAGCCATCAAATACTATTCTGGATTGTTTTTCTCCTTTTAAAGTTGCATTACCTCCCCAAAAACCTTAAAAGCTGTTATAAAACTCCACATTAGGGCAAGCATATCGACTATTGGAATCAAACCCAATCAATACCTCATACGTTTGAAAGTGACTTCCTATGTTAGCACTAGTATGACCTTCGGTAAACATGACTCTTTACTGGTTCAGATAATATGGATATTCTCCAGTTTTTTTCACTCCTGGCTTTGCATGTGTACTCGATCCAGAATGTATTTAATTCTGCAGCGCATACATTCCAGCTGCAGTTTTAATTTACCTCCTGGCTTACAATGCTATGGTTTGAGCTGAGGTTTGCTTTAAATTTCTGAACTAAGTGTACATGTAAATGTTTGTTTCGGTGATTAATCTTGCATTCCAAATAGAAACTCAAGAGTGCACCTATCTAAACAACGTGACAAGACCCCTTTGTAAGTCACGTTTTCGACACTGGGTCTCGAAGCCATTGATTTTGTAGCCTGACAATTATTAGGAGAATAGGCGTTGGGCCAAACAAACTTTTAAGACTTGTAGCCATAAGTTACAGATTTTACAGTAGCCATCATAGTTACAGGTAAACTTAAAGGGTTTTATGAACAACAGAGATTATGAGAATTTAGGATTGACTTGTTTACCTTATGTATTGCCAGGTACAACCAAAAACCATCTGTTTATGCTGTCCTATTTAAAAAAAAAAATTTTTTGTGTATACTGCACTAAACCCTGCATGCGTTGTCAAAGTAAAATGTCATCGCGCTGAGTCCATAGAAGATTACGCCAAGGCAGAAAGCTTGGATTTAACATTGTGTATTCCTTAATGAATATGCCTTTTGTCCTTTTTGTTTGCTGAAGCCTACAGTGCTGCCAATTTGGCCTGATAGGTCACGTTTGCATATTTTGGTCTATTAGACTCTGTAGCCTGGAAAGAGAATTTTAAGGGATATGGAACGCTTTTTAAGAGACTGATGGCAATGGACCAGTTTTCTTCCACAACTTCCAAACTCTGTTGAGGAGGAAATGGTTCAGAAAATCCTCTGGTGACGGATGTGAGTCGAGCGGGTAGCACAAGATCCAACAGCAGGAATGCTGCAGAGTTGGGTGCCAAGAAAACTTAAGCCATATTCCCAACTTGCTTCTTCTAGGGCAAGATTCGGTAGTATTGTTTTGTTTCTCTTGGAATTTCTGGCAACTCAGTAAGTGAATAAGAAATGTTGGAATTTGATTTTGAGTTACGAAATCGAAGCCGTATGCAGAGATGCCATGGATTTGGAAGCTAGGAGCCAGATAAAGTTCTGCTGATAATTTTCAAGTTTAGTGGGAAGCAGTTTCTTGATTGCAGTGGCAATTAAGATAAATAGTCTCTTGTGTAGTACAGGGTTTGTATTGCTATCAGGCTTGGTAACATTTGCACTAAAGATGATGTAGACACTGAAGAGCTAAATATAATTTTTGTTCATTTCATTTACCTAACTTTCTTTCATATTGCCATGCTCATTAGTGAATGTGGAAGTGTCCAAACAAGGGTCTTGGCTTAAATGACAATTTTAGATTGTTAACATCTCATAGCGTGTCTCATGAACCAGTGCATCTGCTGGATAATTCATTATAGCTCAAGTCCACACATTAAATTCAAACAGGGTTGACACATTCCTTCATCTTTCCTGAGTTATTCCACAATGCTTCAAAGTTACAAGCAAAGGCAATATAAATTATTATTTTTTGGTGTATAGGGGAAATTGCCTTTGTAAAATGCCCATTTCTGCTGATCATTTGATATAATGTCATGTTATGGCACAATGTTCAGGTGTTCAGCAGAGTAGATTTTCAATATTTCCGGTGTGTCTGACATACCGCCTTAGGGAATCACAGGAAATTAAAATGCAAAGGGGTGTCATATTGCTAGACCCACGGACACATATTTCGAATACCCATATGGGCTTGTTACTCTCCCAAGAACGCCTATCCAGTTCTTAAATTTGCATCTTATCAAATAAACCACTTGACCATTTTGTAGTACGGCAACACCAACTTTCCATTGGTGAAAAATAGCCCTTCGTATTTCATTTCCTCGCCGCCAGCTTCCCTCTTTTCTGCACAAAAAGTTTCTGCTGAAGTGGTGGCACTTGAACATAATGAACTCTGTACATTTCTTTACCAAATAAAGACAATCCCTCTTTTTGTCCCTCCCAAACATATATATTCTGACTCTAATGAATAAATGCTGCAGTAAGTGCAGAAGTATCTAGAGTACACAACGTGTCTACATCAGTGATTTGAGTGTACTGTGGCCACAGTGATTATGTCTTATGCAAAGAGATGGATATGCTCTTTGGTGAAAGCGAAGCAGTATTGCATATCAGTTACTAGTTTGGTTATGCTGTAGTAAATGCAACTTTTTAAATTTGCCTTCTGGAGTGATGTCAGAGAAAATACGTTTGAAGAACTTCAGTTCTTCTCTAAATAAATTCTCAGGTAAGGGCCACGTTCTCTTAAGGGCTCAAATTGCCTTTAGACTTCTGCAGTTCGCCTCCAGAAGTCTAAAGGCAAACAAGGCAAATTGAATTCTTCTTAAAAACCCTCACCCCCAATAGGCTACAAAAGACACCTGGTTTTACCATCAAGAAGTTAAAAACTAGGGTCTTTCGAAGCATATTGTGGCCATTCATTGCCATTTTGTACTTTGTTTTGTACTTTAACAGGTATGTATTTTTTAAAAGAAATGTCGAGACTGTGCTGTTCTGTTAACGGATTTTAGAAAATAAACTTGCAAGCACAGAACTACGTGACAGATTCTCATGTCTGTAATAAGCCGTTGCACTAAAACCCTTTCACTATAACCCAATTGTTCACTGATGTAATTTTTAAAAAAAGATATTCAAGATAGGTGAGCCACAGTCAGTTCTTTATTTTGTAAATGTTTGGGCAATGTTGGTATTTTAGAGCTCATCTGTTTACCAGTTCTGTACAACAGGTGGCGTTTGCCCATTCAGTGCATGAAAGAGCAAATTAATTTAATTGAACATTTTTAGTTTTTTCAGGAGCTTTGTGTTGCCGGTGAGAGCAGGGAGTTGAACTATCAGATCTTCTGGCATTGATGTCCACCAGGAGATATGTTTTCCCTCCATTGCATGTTGAGTGGTAAGACTAGATGCCCTAACAGGGACACAAGCATGCCTGCTTGTATGCGGAAAGAGCATCAGTCTTGGCTATGTGACTTTTTTCAAGGTTCTCTCACATGTTTTACATGTTAGTGTTTTATAAGATTAGGTTAATGCTTGTCAGGTGAAAAGATATTTTGAACATAAATGCTTCACATTGGTGAGAAAGATGAGCAGTGGTCCTTGAGTCTTTGCACGTGTGGATAGAACATCTCGGATCAGCCCATCCTTTTGAAATTTCCAGGTGGCTAAGATAATGTCTTAATGAACTACGAATGTTTAAAAAAAATGTAAGTGCTTCTGCATTGTAAGTGGAACATTATTTTCTAACGACGTCAGCAGACTTCTTAAAAATAACTGATCGTGTTTGGCCATCTGGCTACCAAAGAACTACATTTGGTCCACTACAGTAGAAATGACTCCGCTATCTTCCTCATACAGTGTACGTTTAACAGGCACTTTGTGAATAGGGCTTGCTCGCTCATATTCCTCTAGGGCTGCTGCATTTTTATGGCTTTCTTAAAGCATAATGTTGGTTTTCAAGGTAGTACTGTCGCAGTGCGACATCATACATTGGGGAACTGCAGCTGACTGACACTGGTGGCTGGCACGATGGCCAGAGCATTAACCTGCAGGTAAATGCCCTGAGCGAACTTTGGAAAACATGTTGCCTAGGTCTATCTGGCTTCCCAGAGAGTATGGGAGAACGATTTCCTTTATACTTCCTTCAGATAGAACATTACAAGCTTATAAGCGGTTGCTTTATCGCTACTGTCCTTTATTTAATGCCTTGGTAAGTTGGAAGACCTGAAATAGAGCCCACTGAAGGTAAAACTTTGTTATTGTCCAGAAGATTTACTTTTTGTTTATGTTTTTGTGATGTTTCATTCTATAATGAAGATTAAATGCAAATGGTAATTTGTAAATAGCACTAAGTCATGTTGCGAAGTATCGAGCAGCATGAGACTCAGGTGTGCTAATGAGTAAAGGAGTATAAGGACATATCCTGTGAACAGCATACATATTTTAAATATGATGGGATCATTATTAGTCAGTACCTCATTGTAAATGGAGTAATGAGCAATCAGTTGTAAATACATGTATTTATTTCATGTGGGGTACATCCAGGGTACCTATAGTGTAGTTCGAATAGCCTTTTCTTGTTTGCCTTCTGTATTTATCACGTCTACCTGCTAGAGTATTTCTTATGTCCTCCCAGGCCTGCAGGTAAATATTGCAGTGCTCCAAGTTATTATCGATGCCTCTCCTAAGCGACAAGCAGGCGAAATTCTGAGCAATTTGTTACCAACTAAAAGGGGGACAGATGGGAGTAGATTGTCATGGAGTTTGAAACAGAATAGTCCTTTGCACACAAAAAAGTTGTTAATGTGGTAATTTTAAAATGCTTGTGGCCTTTGAAGTCCTTGGAGCTTTTTTTAGGAGCGCTTCGTACGTATTTACGCCATTTATAGGCCTGAAGGGGTTGCATTCGCCTGCTCTTCAGTGATTGCATACTTTGTTTACGCTCCTGCGCGGCCGTGGCCTCCATCTTGGACGGAACCTCAGCCATTCATGTTTCTGAGAGTTCAAGTTTACTTTGCTGCCGCTCTCTGGGAAGAGCCGGGCCTGCGGGCGGGCCTCCTGCCTCGCGCCGGACCATGTTTTTGTGAATGGAGGCCGAGCCGCGGCTCTCACTTGCCTGACTTGAGGAATTGCTTAGGAGATCAGCTGTCTCGTTCACTAGCAGAAAGAATGACTCATACATCTTCTGCCTTGTTTGGCTCCGGGTCATTGTTACAGTGGATGGAGCTGGTTTTAATTAAATTTTAACCCCCTCCCAGCTGTAGCTTTCTGCGCCTCAGCAGAGAACGCCCTTGCTTGTGCTGGGAGGGCCTTGCGCTCGGTCCACCTGCCACAGTGTTCCTCTGTTGCATGTCCGGGGCGGTCGGATTTGTGTCTTGCTCGTTTGTGGAAAGCTCCGCGCTTCTTTGTTTTGTATGTCCTGGATGCTGCTTCCTGTTGACTGAGGAGAATTGAAACATCTTGGGGTGGGTTGAAGCTGGCATGTCGATAGCACGGCTGCTACTCCCTCCCCCGCACCCTCTAATAATAAAGGGGAGAAACTGCGTGCTTACATTCGCTCTTGAATAAGCGGTCTGCTGTCGCGGCACATCCTCCCTTCTGCTAGCGGCAGGATGAGTTGTAGGGACACCGGCCGAATTCCCCGCTTGTTTGGGCCTCCATCAGACTGACAGGGCTGGGGCAGGATCAGTTTGGTGTCAGGGTAGTTTCTGTAGTTAGTTTGAAAAACTTTTAGAGTTTTAGTCAGGCAAGTGCCTTGTGAGGCCCACAAGCAGAGGGAAATGTCGGTCACACGTTAGGGTCGCGCTTGTAGGGAAGGAAGAGTGTTTTAGGGCTGCCTAAAGCCTGGAAAAGCCAGGAGTCTGGGGGGCAGATACGGATGCCGGTGGATGTAGCTGAGTGTCTGTAGGGGAAAAAAATGGGATTCAGTGACAGGCCAGTGCCTTAGAAACTGGAGAAGACGGGTGGCTCGCACGTCAGGCTGGCTATTGACTCACAGGGTCCGGCGGGGTTGTGTAAAGTCAGACCCCTCTTTACCTCGTCCAGGCCGGCATGGCTCGATTTACAAATCCCAGTCGCACTCTTACCACCATCCACACAGCTTCCCCTAGAGGCACGCCCGCCTCCACCTTTTCTCGCCGTGTGACGTTTGTTCACATGCCTAAAATCAATAAGAGGCCCTCGTAACACACTGCTGGCCGTGGATGATCCATGTATGTAACTGAAAAAGTCTTGAACGTAGAAGGAGGCAGCAGTGCCTCGTTTCGCACTGTACACATAGTGCGTAGCCCCTGTTGCTACCGCCATTGGATACGCGAAAACTCCACCAGCTGCCATGAATAGCTGATGGTGCAGATGCAGGCCCTGGAAGCAAGAGGACACAAGACGTGTCTGTCTCCTGGTGCAGAATGGACTGCGAGAGCTGTTCCCATAAATCCAGCCCTCATTTCCTTGAAAGCATTTTATCAGCCTCTTGGTTTCCAGCGTGTGTTCCCTTAGTTAAGTACCTTGCTTGCTTCAGTCTGAGTTTTATATTTTTGCAGCCTGTTTATGTAAAGTGGTCGAATCTACACAGGTTGTTAGCTTTCCAGAATTTGGTGATCCAAATATGCAGTCTTTTTAAACAGCACTTCTAAATTCTATGTCATGGTATGTTCTGTGCCTATAATATATTTGCATGAGTAAGTATTTTGGGAATGGCTGGCCTCGGTACCTGCTACGTGCATCCGATGTCCTTGCATCTAGTTTGGCATTTTGTGTCCCAGCTGGAACAGAAGCATGTTACTTGGCTTCTTACAAAGCCCTCCAAGACCATCTTGTTGGGCCATGTATCGTCAAGATGGGACCTTAATCAGTGCACCGCTTTACCCTTTAGGTTTTTATTTTTGTGACTTTTTTGTATAACTTGACATCTGTGTTTGTATCGTCTAATTGCAGTAAGTAGTGTAACTTTTGATAGCTCTTTATGCTGCCTGCGTTGTCTTTTTATGTGCTGTAAACAATTGGTGTTACCACTGCTTAATGCAATGGAAACAGCAATTACGTTGGTCTTGAAAAGGGGAAAGTCTCATCTACTTTTTATGGAATCAGCCTTGTAAAGAGCAATGATGTCCGCAGAGTGCAATCAAATTTCTGAGCCATCTCGCCAGATGTTGTGTTTCACTCACATCAAGTCTACTCAGCATTTTAGCAAGTGCACTTTGACGTGATGTTCACTCTAGGGACATCTTGGAGAAAATAATCTTTTGCATGTTTCCTTGGTATAAATTGGGCACGAGTAGTTTTCACGTTATGGTACAGCAAGTTATCTTCCAACACAATCAGCAATTGATGAGGCATTATTGAGGAAACCATTGTTTCATCTACATGAAAAAATATCCTAAACTTAAATTAAGACAATGCTCTGTGTTACTGAGTACATGCATTTTTTTCCTTTACTTTTAAGCTAGTTTATCTGTGAGCACATCACTGCCCAATTTGGTGTGTAAAGCTTTTTTTTTTAATTCAGTATCCGCTACATCAGCAAAGTATATGAAGAAATAGTGGGCAAACAAATGTGTGCGTGAGGGGGATCCTGAAAACGTTTTCTCAAGCAGTTTCTACCGGCAGACATTTGCAAAGGTTACTAGTTGGCACAGCATTTAAACGTGTCGCCTTTGTAAACTGTCATTGACACTATTATAATTTTGGAAACGCCTAATCCGTTTCTTCCATATCTGTCATCCCATCTGTCCTAGTTTTTTTTTTTGGCTCCTACCATATTGTGTGTTTTCATTATTTACACTTAATATTTAAAATATTTTGCGTAAAAGTCCTCAGAGACTTTCCTGGGCTGAAATACTAGATTCTTTCTCTGGCATGGAGGAAGGAAATGAGAAAAATGTGTACAATTGCAATTCAGCACAGTTTACTCCATGTACAAAAATGTGTCATGCAACGTCAACAACATTTTGATACTTTGAATATTTGTTTGAGTTTAAACTTCATTGCATTGCACATGTTGATGGCTTCCCCCCAGTGGCAAGGCCTGTTGTTAATATTGTTTGTAGAGTGTATTTTCAGAGTGGCTGCTGAGGCTACGAAGTAAAATATTTATGTATACAATTCAAAAAAGTATTGTAGGTTTGTTTTGTAGAAACTCCTTTGATATCCATTAACTTGACTCAGCACCTTCTTTACTTTAGAGGTTAAATAAAGATTTTAACTGACCCAAGACAAGACCTATGTTTTAGTTAAATTTTTGCAGCTTACCTGATGCATACACTGTTTGCTCTTCTCTCGTGTAAAAAGCTAAATCCATTGTGCCTTTCCCTTTTTTTTTAACCTATTTAGTAATTGTTAAAAAACTTAGGTGGTCCAGGTGCCCTTGTCACTCACTGAATAGGAAGTTCAGAAGGGTGTTATGACAAATAACGTGGCAAAATACTATATGCTGGATGTCATTCATGAATTGAGACTGGAGGCACCAAAACCACCTGTATAGTTTCTCAATACATTTTTAATTGAAAGATTGGCTGATGGACACACCAGCAGACATGATAGCTGAACACCAGCTGTTCATATAGACAATATCCAATGTCTCCCCTTTTTTTGAGGCCTGACATTCCAAGCATATTTGGTCTGCACAGCTTTCTTTTCTTTCCAAAATACTTTTGTGAAGCTTATTACACATACACTCACACTCTTTGTATTTCCTCTGCCTAGTTCTCTTCTCACTCTAACCACTTCTCTCTACATGCAATATACTTTATTCAATTACATTTCTAACTGTGTATACCATTTAAGATTGTTTAGGAGTGCTCAGGTGGTCTGGTGAGTGCAGGTTCAGGGCGATAAGCATGTTGCTCAGTGGTTTTTAACAGAGCCTGCATCAGGTTGATTTACAGTTCACCTATCTCTTGAATTTAATAAACTAGCTATCTGGCTAGTGTGATTTGATTACCAAATTTAAAAGTTGCTTTCCGCTCTAACCATTCTGCATAGCAACTTTTGCTATCGTATGTGTAATACAGAAGAGCATTGTAGTTCATTAGACCAGCTACTACCCACCATCAAAATGGACCCTGCCCAAATTCCTGACCGCTGTATTAGCTTTGTCCGTAGTTTGGTTGTCCCTGCACACCTAGCTCAAACCAGATCCCTCTATTCCCTTAGAGATCTCATAACTCCCCTCTAGCATTCCTTCTTCCTACGTGATGATCCCCTTTTGCTACTCTGATGACCAAATTTGGTCAAACTCCGACAACAACGCAATTTCTGGCTTAATTTGTGTCAATTGTGATGGACTTGTGTTTTTACTGTGTTGCTCTATCTGCCTCCGCATATTTCTCACGTCTTGCAATTGTGATTCCCTTCACAATAATCCTTACCTGTTGGTGGTTCATGCTGTATCACCAGCATTAGAGTATCAAATACTCATGAATCCAACAAATACAAAACACGTGGGGACTAGTGTAAGATTAGTACGAGGATATGTGACATTAAGTGTATCAAGGCTGCTTTTTTCCAGGGATACTTCTCTAAGGCGTGGTGATGTCACAACTCATTGTCTTCTAATGAAAATATAATCAGGGCCACATTTTGTGCAGATGTAACCGGGATCTCGATGGGTGAGGAAAGCTTTTACTAGAGTGAGTGCTGTCAAGCAAGTGTGCAGATCTTTTTTCATGCATCCGGGGCATAGATATCCAAGCTATCATTGTTTGCTTAGGGAAGGGCAGACGCGTTTTGCATGGTAGGCTGAACTCTGCTGACTTAGGCTTTCTGAAATGGAGCTTAATGGAAGGTCAGGGTGAGAGCATTATGTGCAAATTACATTATACTTGCATAGAAGCAGGGCATGATTCAAGCTACTCAGTGCGAGGAAAAGTATAACATTAAATCCATTATATGTTCTAGTTCTAATACAGGATTGAAAATGTGAATGTTGAACATTATGGCGCAGCCTTAGAGGTTGACTTATCGCCGCAGATCATTTATATATTAATTATTAGGCCTGTAAGTGTGGGGTGTACTGCCTGTCAGCGTAGCCCTTTCATATTTACATGTGGTTGTATGATTTCATTTTTTTTGTCCTTATTATTTACTATAGTTGCAGTCCAGACATACTTGTGGATATACATTCATGCATCTTCTAAGCATAGAATTCTTCCCAGTTATTGAAAAGCTAGGCAGGGTGCAGTAGATAACTGTGTCAAAGTGGAGGTCATTGGAATGTAACCGTGATCAGGAAGCCAAAAGAAATCTAAGAAATGTATGGCTGAACATTCACAGGTCCATCCACAGTTGAGAGTTGTAAAGAGTGTGATGGGCAGTCAATGCAGCATCTTAAATATTGCAAACAGGAACTAGACCTAAGCGACAGAAGTGACAATCTTCTTTATGAAACTATGATTCACAACTATTCCTTCAATTGATCATACACTTCATTGTTCGGTCTTCTAGGGTAAAGATTTCCTCCAAGCCCCCAACAGAAAGGAGGGAAATTAGAGCAGAGGCTGCACCAGATATCTGCCCACTGAATTTTAACAGTTTTTGGGATCCTCTTATTCTTCTTTTTGAGGGCAGGTGCTCAGAAACAAAGCTCTTATTTACTTGTTGATGATGAGTGGTAAAAACGCTCACTAATAGGGTTAACCGACTTTTTTAGCCTCCGACCCCATTTAATTATTTCTGTCACACTTTGCTGTCATTTTCAGTAATGGTTATTGACAACTAAAGTCTGACCGAAAATAGCTCAGTAAAGAAGCAGTAATTTTCACCACTAATTACTTCCCATGTTTACTTGGAAACCACCGAATACAGAGCATTAATGGGCCGAGGTTTACAAAATTATAAGCTGTTGCAGTTTGCTGCATTGGAATCGTTTTAGCAGATTGTCAATAAAGAGACGCATCATTGGGGTCGGGAATTAACTACTAGAGTTTGCATTTGTAAAATGCATTTGTACAGCACATACTACCCCTGGCAAGGTGTTGAAGTGCTCTGCTTCGAGTGGCACGTAACTCCGGAACTCAAAATTAGCGTTTAATGGTTAGTAGATTAGCAATAGATGGGATTTTCTCCCCTCATGTATTAGTTGTGTTAGGTTTGATCTCTTTGTTTCTTGTGTGTTTAGTAGAGTTTTAGAGTAGGGACGGAATAATGGGAATGGATTTGAAAGGAGACGTAACAAGTTTTTGTAAGTATTGGTCATGTGTGCCTGTTAGCTCGGTGACATTGCATTGAAAAGACTATGCTCTGCCTCCCTTTCACTTGCCCATACTCCCCGCATCTGCCAAAGAGGTGGAGGACGCTCTTTCGCTCATGGTGCACAAAAACCTGGAACAGCCTCCCCACACACCTACGGACCATCTCCTCACTTCTGAAATTTCAAAGGGCCCTCAAGACCTGGTTGTTCCAATAAGCCTCTGGGACTTGCAAGCACCTGGACACCTTATTGAGCAATTAGCCATGCTTTATAAATCCTAATTGATTGATTTATGGCTAAAAATCGCAGGGGAAGTTCGAGGACGGTGTTTGGGAGTTCATAGTAGTCAGTGGTTTGGGGTGAGTCAGGACAAAGGTTAAAGGGAGTGTATAAATACACAAAACTGAAACTGACATAAACATAGATATACACCACACTTCTTATAGTTTTTGTGGCTGGACTAACCCCTCACTATAAATACCTATATGTATATAGGAGCAGTAATATGTACATGCTCTGATGTGCACATTTATCTTGTGGTGAAGTATCGATTTTTTAAATAACTAATTGACCTAAATATACATGGTATTTCTTACATTTTTAGTAGCAGCCATAAACCCCTCTCTAAATGCACCTATATTTACATTGAAGTAGCAATTGTGAAATGGTCTGATATACACATACACCTTGTGGTGTAAAAGGATGAATTATGCAATTGAATTATTTGTGTTTGCGTCTATAATTGACCAATGTCAAGGGTGTACACAAGAAAACAAACAGCTGCCCTCACTGGCAGGAGTTCAGTGAGATAAACTCCCCACTGAAACACGAAATGGTCTGGAGGTGATGCAACTGTATCTCGTTAAGGTCAACTAAGCAGTTCACCCTTACCAGTTGGGAAGATGAAGTACCATTAACAGAGATAACAGTAATACTAGTTATTTTCAAAACTTGGAAAAGGCCAAGTGAGCAGAATGAAGCACTACTTAAACACGGGCTATTTTTATGATTGTCTGGAATCAATTTCAAGAGTGTATTCAAATAATGTTTGGCCCCTAAAGTCAGTCCAGGTTCAGTGATGCGGGTATTACTGAATGTAACCGCTCCTTTCAACATTTCTTTTCTGTCTCTTCAGCTCAGGTACCTGACAATGACGAGCAGTTTGTGCCAGACTACCAGGCTGAAAATGGTAAGTACCCCATGACTCATCTCTCCTGTGCGCCTTTGTGAAATGTTTTAGACTTGAATTCGGGCCTTCATTGTTTTCGCTGTGCATTTTTGTTTCCCAAGGACGTGAGATATTCATTTGCTTGTGGGACACATCGACGTGTGCATGAATAGATGCGTTTTGTGTTCTGCGGGTGTAGGTAGGCGCACAGAGACAACAGCCTGGCTCCTCTGGAGGTGTGACCCCACTTCCCATGGGGTTCCATTTCCTGTGCTCATTGTTATTTGATGCAACTCCAGGGGAAGCGTGTGATTTTTTGAATAGACGCCCCCACCCGTTGCCTGCTCTCTTGCAGAGGGGTATTCAAAGTCAAGGGATGCAGCTATCAAGTGTCGCCCTCTAGGTTACAGGCATCACAAATAAAGACAGGAAGGCGGCCGCCACGACCCGGAAGTTATCTGTTCGTCTGGCGCTATGAGAAAGTGCGCGAGGAGGCGATGCGCCTTCTACCCGTCCTGTCATGCCCAGCTGCGCTGAGCAAGCAGGGCCAGGAGCAGGTTGATGTCAGGAGTGTGACCCGGCGTGAACGAATGCCCTAAATGTCTGCCTGGTGTGGCTGTCTCAGCCGGCAGGGCTGGGGCCGTCGTCTACGCTCTCAGAGCCATGGCCTGATTTTTTATTTTTTTTAAACAAAACTGTTTTCCAGCAGAACGGTCTATCTTTTTAAAGAAGTACGGCCACTCCAAGAGAATATTACATTTACGGGGAGCTGGCAGTTTTCAGCACAATGATGAAAAACATTAAACCGTCAGCGTTATTATTGTATCTTATTCAAGAGATAATGTATGCCTCTCGGAGCGGTGCCAGAGGACCTTAAACCCAGAGAGGACATTATCGTGCCATAAACTTCGCATGAGAAGGTCATTATTGCTTTTATCAGCCGTCCAAAGGCGATCCAAGCAGTTCTTTTTCAAAACGTATTTCCCCACAGAATACTTAGGTTATACTGTGATAGTCCGCTCAGAGATGATTCCCCCCGCAGTGTGCAGGGAAAGACAGAGAAATATTAGCTCTGGGAATGGCTGAAGTTACCCAAGACATCAGTTGGTCAATTAATCTCAGCTTCGTAAAAAGTAAAGTTGAGAGAACGCCGAAGAAGAAAAGGGCGCCCAAAACAGGATCTTCGATGTTCGTACTTATGCTTGCTGAAGTGATGATATTGTCCAGTACACAAGTCAGCGCTTTCTATAAATGGAAATCGGACACATTTATGAAGGTTTTTTAAAAGCCGTTTTGCTCGTAAATGCGAGTGCATCAAATATGCTCTAAATGTTCAGGTTTTCCATTTTAAAACATAACTATCATTGATTGACCTGGAAGGACAAGCCAGGCCAGGATTTCAAAACCAGAAACGACATTCCACAGACATAAAAGTGGGACTACAAATTTGCAGACATCTTTGGTCAAATAATGATTTGATTGAGAGCATTCTTCAGCATAGAAAACACACAAGAGGGAGATTAAGGGAAAATCAAATGCAAAGTTTGCATACAGAATCTTGTGTCACATGCTTTGGTGATAGGCTGCTAAGTCCGCACACTTGTATCTCTCAGTACATACTTACATCTCTTTTTAAAAAAAACGGGGCATCTACATTTACAATTATTTTCTGGAGCAAACATTTAAAAATGGGGAATGTTCTGGTAAACCTCTATGTCCGATCTTGTTAGGAAGTGGTCGCCTGTACTGGCTCTGTGGGGGAAGGCACGGGGGAATACTTCAAGCCTATTTGTATGAATGTAAATTTAATACTTGGCCTTGACAAGAGGATGTTTACACTGCCTTAGGCGCCTAGCATAATTCAGCAATACTTTGGAAATTAGCAATTCATACATAATGTGGGTGATGTGAAAACACCATGCAGTGTTCCCAAAACCTGTTGGTCTTGTAATAAAGACATCCCGGGCTCCCCCGGTATGAGTTTAAGCCACTTTAATGGGTAATTTTCAGTCTTTGTCTTCCGGGAACAAGAAAGCTTTTGCTTAAGCGGAGAAAACAATTCTCACTCGGATTTAATGAATATAGTACATTTCTAAAGTGTACATAAAAAGCGTTGTGCAGGTAAGGCGTTGCACAAGAAGCTAACGAGGCCAGCAGTCCTATGAAGCAATGGTACCCGGCAGAAGCAGCAGAGATGGGCATGGGGAGTACAGGTCTTGCGGTCAGGATACACTTTCTTCAAGTATCACTTAATATTGGTGATAAAACTGTTTCTAAACACCATTTAGCAGAGTGGGAAACTAAGGTACAATGAAATGCACTGATTTTTCAGACATCTCACACATAGTTCAGTCTGTGCGGAATGTCTTGTGTGCATCTATGGGCGAGTGATGCAGTGGCCTTGGAATTGGGAATGCCCTTTGCCCTTTTAAGTGTAAGGGGGTGTGCCGCTGTATTGTTCAAGTTGTGAGGGGGTCTGCTCAGCCCCTGCAGTGACCTTTCTTCTTTCCTGACCTTTAGGCCTCTGCAGCAGCCACAGAGGGGGCCCCCTGCGCCTGCGATTAATTGGCCCCCTTCCTGGCCATTGTCTGTGCCAGTTTGTGCACTGGCTGCCAATAACTGGCCTGTCACTGGCGCAGTTCACACCTCTTTTCGGAAAGGGCATGGCACCTGGGGGTTGAGAGAGGGGACCTGAAGGTGACACATCTGCCCCCCCCCCCCAAGTGCTTCTACTCTCACAGTTTGGTGCTCGTCGCCATCCATGCCCGAGGCATGCTTATTTTTGCAAATTATACAAATGAAAGGCCATCATATGACTTGCACAAACAGGCCACTGTGTCCTGTAGATGCAATGTGCATTTATTCTGGTTTATAACCGCGTTTCGCGGAAGCAATCTTGTGATATCTATCGGAGTTCTCACTAAGATGAATTGCATGAAACGTAAACACATAAAATGCGATTCACAGTGAATGGACCTGAAAGCACACTGAGCAGCAATTAGCGCGCCTACACACAAGTCCTCTCTGTACTGTTTACTGAATCTCTGTTGCACACAGTTGGGAAACGCAGATGGTGAAAAATAAAGACCCTTTTATACCAGCAGTCGTACACGGTAGTCTGGATTTCTGAAGTTTCTTTCCCGGAATTAGTGGCTTGTACAATGATGGCAGCTTCCCATGTCATCCCATGTTTGGTGCTGGCGCTGTACTGCAGCTGATAAAGGCAGCCTGTGCTCACCACGGATGTCTGTGAGCCCACGCTTCAGCAGGTTACATTATTAACACGAAAATATCCCTCTGCTCACAATTGTCGAACACTTGTGAATGTACCGAGGGAACAAGAGGTGGCTTAGAGGACACAGTCGGAATTCACTGGTTGGCTTTTTCGTGCTGTCAGCACAGACGGTGAGCCGCATTGCTTTGGTTTGCATAGCGCTGCACATCGCACTAGTGGTTTCATTGCGCTTTAAATGTTGGTTATTATGAGGGCAACCTAAAAATAACATTTTACAGTAGTGGCAAGTTTTATGAGAGTAGAAGCCTGGTTAAAAAAGGCGCATTCGGGTGTATCAAGATAAGTGCTGCTTTGTAGGCTGACACGCTCAGTGTGGCGTATTAAAGACCGCTCGTGAAAATTCTACTTCATGAAATAGGCAATGGTTTCAATCGGCTAGGGCTGCCCTGGTTAAAACCACTGTATAGCCCAGTGGCACAATCCCATATTCTACACTTAAAGCCATTTTTGAAAGGATTTCTGGAACGTCTTTCTGGCACTTGCACATTTTCCCCCTAATCCTTTGTGTCAAGGTTCACTCATGTCGTTAACGTATTCCGGGGCAGGCGGGTGTGACATTAGTCCTTCCAATTTATTGTTCGTTGTTGGTGTAGGTCTGTGTTAAAAAAAAAAAAAAAAAAAGAAGAATGCGATGAAAGCTCAGCTCTGAACACATTGTGTGAGCATTAATCGTCACAAGAAATTTCCCAGACCCAACACAAGCATCTTCCAATGTCTGCAAATCACTTTCAAAATGAGCAAATCTAAATGGGCGGTTTGTCAGCGCTGTCTTTAGTTTACTCTCTTCCTTTAACGTTTACAGATCCGTGACATTGGTACATCACCGGGCATAGCCCCTTGGCCTAGTTTTGCAAGTCGAGTGACGTTTGGGAATGGGTTCCCATTGCGTGTTCCACTTTTTTTCAAAACCGGTTTTATTTTTTTCTCTACAAAGAACCAACTTTGTGTGGTAGGGTAACAGTTTTCAATGTAAGGGTATTCCCTTCCCCGAAGGAAACATATTTACTCCTGACCATTGTAGAAGTCGTGCTTAAATTGTTTTCTGAGTGGGAAATGTCATGAAAAACGTGTAAGGTTAACCACAAAGCTGGTACCCTGTGGCCATTCACTGCACTTTGCCCCGACCACGTTCTCTCCCATAAGACCCATGTCATCACACTTTCACTACCCGAACACAGACTCACTAATGCAGAAAGTCCACCAAGAAGGGTAGACCACAGTGCAGGTAGAGTTGCCATTGGAAAATCTACAAATACTTATTTGACTGAGCAGAATTTACAATTTCCGAATATAATTAAAACTTTTGCTAAATGTTCGAGGGTACACAATGTTTCAAGAGGCTGGCCAATGAATTGAAGTGCACATGGGTATAGATTTTAGAATTGGGCCTTACTGTTTTTTTTAACATATATTTTAGTGACAGAAGGGTCCTTTTTTTGCCCCACCAGACTTGAACTTGTAGACTGTGCTTTTAATAGTGAAGACACGCCCTGACCTATCTTTGAGTAAAAGCATTATATCTTAAACAATCAGCAACTCCAAGTAAACTAATGTCTAGCAAAGCATACTTTGTCTGCCATGTTTTGACACAGTTCAGCTTCTTGAGGTTTATTGTTTCTGGCTACAATATAAGCCTTGGCAAGGTCAATCAGATGTCAGTTTTAATGAAATTGCCAGAGGTTTTAATCCTGCATGTAGCACAGCCAGTTTTTTTTGTTATACTGCTTTGATAACTCATGATGAGGCCCATAAAGCAGGCAGTGCTGCTTCGAGATGATTCTTGCTGCACAAGCGGATTGTTAGTCTCTTATATATCTGATTTTTTCAGTTGCCATCACTGCATTAGTTTTTGTGAGCAGTGTATTGAACGTAAAGAAAAACACAATGATCAAATCATATAACATAACTTTATCTCTATTCAAATAGTAAAATGCCATTTCACACTTACTCACAAAAATACAAGTATCCAAAAATTATACGTTAAAATGCATACTTGAGACAGTGCGTAACAAAAACTTCACATCTATTCAGCAGTAGTTTATCATAAGATAAGGATTTTCCAAGTTATCAGTATAGAGTTGAGTATTGCAATAATCATGGATAAAGCAACTCGCATAACATTTTTCAGAATCACGTGGTCAAACAATTCTCTCCAGAAAGATTTGCCTGTATGGCAAAGGTGGTAGGAGATTTTCCCCTACCACAGGGGTGAAAGAACCATAATACACACAAGGCGGTGAATCTCAGAACATGGAACTCACCAAATAGCTGTGTTTTGCAGTATTTCATGAGCAGTAAGAGCTTCAGATTAGGGAACAGCAGTGCTCCTCTATTTTGTGTTTTGGAAGGAGCAGCTGTTAGCTGTATACTATTGTCATAATAAGCTGGGAGAGAGAAGGTAGCTGTGGAGGCAACATCTTTCCATCCGTAGGTAGTACCCATGAGAGGGGCTGGGAGAAAGCACATGCAGCTTATTGTTAAATGGACCTTCCAACTCCATGACAAAAGGTTAACAGCCAGTCTCCCAAAGGAGTACGTGATGACCTACGACAGTGCAACAATTCAGCCAATCAATCAGCACGGCCCTATTTTAATACCATGTAATGTACACACAGGATGCCATGTCTAAGGAAGCTAAGGCCATTAACTAGTGTTATTGACTCGTTCCTGGCACAGTAATGCGATGAGCACTTGAATGTGCTAACAGCCCCGTCCACTGTGCCTGTCCCTGTTAATATTCAGCATCTGTCGTGGGTGCTTCAAATAAAGGTCAGTACGGCTAGTCCTGGACTTAGTCCAGTGTCATCCGATATGCTCTTCCTCTAGCAATATTGAAATCAAATTGATCAGTAGAATAATGAACGTTGTTTTTAGCAATAACGTCTGGTGCATCTTGAGGGTGATCTCTCTTCCAGATGTCCTGTTTTTTGTGTATTGTATTTGTTGGAGTTAATTCATACACACGGGTTTACATGGGCAGCTGCTTGAACCCATAGTCCTAGTGGCTTCTGCACTGCTGAGTCGTTTGCACGCGCGCTGTTTAAATGCCCCCTGAAAGAAATCGGGCTGCACCTGGCAAATGTCTTTTTGGTGCCTCCACGAGTTTGCCTGCTCAACAGAGCTGCCGGTTTCCATCAGAATTAACGGATAGCTGTTTTGTGGTTCTCTGTGTCCTGCGCAATGTGGCACTCTAAACAGGCCTGTGCCGGCTACTTTCCTCATTTGAATTCACCGTGCGCGCTCACCGGCGCGTGACCACTCTCGTGGGGCTTATTGACTTTAGCCTGTACTTTTGCCGGGGACGACTTCTGAAGCTTGGTTCAATTTGTTTGCGCGGTTCCAGGAGCTTTGTGTCTCTTCCTTGTCGTCACAGCTGCCATTAGTGTGGATAAAGCACCCTTTGTCTGACAGCGCACAAAACTGTGCGCTGTTGGCTTTTCTCAGGCCTGAAAAGATGTGGTGTCTGAAGTTAGCCAAAGTGGAAGTTAGTACTTGTGCTTGTTTTATTGTATTATGGACAGGAAATTGTCTTTCTGGCTGGTGTAGTGTTTTTCCAACATTATTCTGTTTTGTCTTCATCACGTTGTGTTACTGTTTAGATCTCCAATAGTGGTAAATAAACGTCATCCACGTTTCCCCTTATGCTGTGTGCTCCCATTCACACAGTATCTTAGCACTTTTTTCCCGGAGGAAACACGTGTGCTGCCCCTTGAACCTTTGTACAGTACTAAGCAAGGAAACCTGGACACAGCCAGGACACGAGGGAGTGATTGTGCCAGTCTGCCCACTCCTATCTGACATTAGTGTTGGGTGTGGTTGAACTCGCTCTGGGCCCCACAGTTCCTCTGAAGCAAAAAACGGCCCTGTGGTAAAGACAATGCCATTTTACTACTGAACCCCAGAGGCACACAAGCATCGGGTGAGAAGCGAAGCCAGTGACGATGACAGCCTGGCCTCTCCCTCTTCCTTCAGCCATTGGCTACTGGGAAAGAAAGGCAAGCTGAGGCTGGGATCTGAGCTACCCCACTCACTAAGTCAGTGGAGCCTCAGTCCTCCTCTTTTGGGTTTCAGGCACGTCTGGGCTCACTGACCTAGAGAGAGGAGCTGCAGTGTTGAGGGTGCCAGCCTTTCCTTTCCATCCACAGTGTAGACAACATTGTCAGGTAAGTGGGAGGAACAATCCCGCGTTGACAGGCCTAGCCTAGGTGCCTTTTTTAGGGTCGAGCCTGCGTTGCATGCGCTCGCGCATGCGTATCGCAGCAAGACTCTTTTGTATTTAGAAAAGGGCTCGGAGCCCTGTCAACTTCACGTCAGTGTTTTTTATTGGTTCGTGGACTTGCCTAATAAAATCTGCTTGCTTTCATTAGTCGAAGGCAGGCATAACTCATTCCTTTTCCGGTGGCTAGCCCTCCTCGAGCGCAGCAACCAAGTACAGAAAACATGTGAGGCTCGCTGTTTTCCATTGGGCTCGTGGACTTCTTTTTCTCTAATTTACGAGCGCGATCTCGCTTGGCAGAAGTCGAGCGCTTTACATAGTTAATTTCACTTTTTCGGGTTATGTACATAAATGCACTTTTGCCTGATAGGTGAAAAGTCGGGTTAGGAGTTTACAACGCGATTAGCTCTAACATGAGCAAACGCGAGACCCATTGTCATTTGTGAGCCCCAGCATTTATTGCTTTACCAATTAAAATCTGTTTTTAACTAAATGTTGAAGCTGTGGTTTCCCATTCATGGTATTTGGCGCTGGTTGGCAAGAAAGGTAAGGAGTCCAGAAGCAAGTTCTTCTGAAGTAGAAAGTCAAAAATAAGCACTGATGAACTGTAATCTGTCACTCTTCATGATTTTTACAGGATAATTGTATGGATTTTTCGGACCCGGGAGCGGGGGAGCTTATTTTTCTAAGCAGTTAAATGTTCATGTATAATTAAAATGATTGCTGCTTTTTAAAAAAGGATGTCCTGGCCCATTAAAAAATATTTTATTCATCTATGTCGTTACCAACGACTATTATGCCAAATGAGTAACCACCCGTTACAGTGTAAGAGATGTTTATCAAGTCAATTGTTTTCATCAAATTCCGTGTCAATGAAAGTTCCTAAATAAATTAGAGGGTTGCAGCCATGCCTTTATCAAAGGAGGGGCCCGGTCTGGGAGGTTGGCACATATTGTCTTTTCCCATTCCTAATTTCAACCCGTATTCTTTCCATGGCAGAGAATATTCGAGATATTAATTCTCAAGTAGATGCATTCCCAAAGGACCTTGTCCAGACTTTAAGATTTTTTTCATTTTTTAAATGACAGGCTCACAGAGATTTCCCAGGTGTAGACCTGACTTAATCTTGGAAAACTTTGGAATTTCTGCATGCTTAACTTAAACCAAGTTCACAACAGTGGAAACTCCAAAGTTTTGCACATAAAAACGTCAAGTGTTTCACATTTGTATTTAGTAAACATTGCATATGTTTTGCTTGAGTAGGATGCAAGTGATCCATGGGGCGTGACCTTGTTAAAACTCAGTGTCTACGACATGGTTAAGGACTTGCAGTACAACTTTTGAGGATGTCCACAAAGTAGCAGAGTTTTGAAGAAGAATTTCCAATGGAGGTACGGAAGGGATGGATCTTTTTCTGGTTTTATGGATGTCCAGAGAAATTAAATATGCATATATTTAATCTAAATGAAAGTCTTTTACGTGATCCATGACAATCCTGAAATTTGGCATGATCCCACATATCATGGAACTACCCTGGGCGTCGTTCAGTCGAGGTGTTCATCTAAGTTCTGGAATGTGCTTGCAACAGTGTGACAGAACTTACTGCACACTAAAATAAGCTTGAAATAAAATGTCTCAAATATGAGAAAAATATTACTATTTTGCATAACATTCACAAGATGTGTGTGGAGAAGGGAGGTATTATAGAACACAAAATCACAATCTATGGAATTGACAAATAACAACAAGCATTTTTTCAACTTTTCTCTAATTCTTTGAAAGTTTAAATTTAAAGGGCAGTCCAAAAAACTCTCATCTATGTGCTTCGGTCTTCTGAGATCCCTCAGGAAGATTTTGAATCTTCTTCCACCCAGGGCTAAAAGGATCCTTGTTCAGGCTCTGATTCTTTCCTGCCTTGACTACGGCAATTCTCTGTTCCTCAGTTCACCAGACTACGGTATAAGGAAACTTCAAGTGGTGCAGAATGCCGCAGCTAGACTGCTCACCAATCTATCTAGGAAGCTATCTGCCAAACCGGCGCTTGTAAAACTTCATTGGCTGTCTATAAAACAACGTATCCAATTTAAATCACTATGTCTAGTCCATAAAGCCCTACATGAAAGGGGACCCTTTTTTCTCAGACATTCTTTTTCCATCTACACTCCTCCTACACTTTAGCGCTCATCTACCTCCCGTCAAGTACTTATAGAACGATCCAAGAAATCCTGCAGAGGGAAATCCTTCACTGTGAAAGGCGCTCGGCTTTGGAACTCCCTTCCTTCAGAGCTTCGGCACGAGGCTTTCGAGCTCCTATTTAGGAAGAAAGTAAAAACTATTATTTTTGCTGTCAACTCTTTGACCTAATCTTTTCTTTTCTTTTTTTCTCTTGGACCCTTCATGTACTTCAGCGCTGGGATGCCCCAGGGTAGCTATGCGCTTTACAAACTTATAAACTCAAACTCAAAACTCAAACTCAAATTACCCATGCCCAGGCTTGCATTCATAGGGGCAAGTTGGCTTTTTAAGTACCTCCAGTCCTCTGTGTTTTTCAACGTGATGCTTATGTACAAGTAAAATGTAGCCTGGTTCAAAACTCCAAATTTATTATAAGCAGTGACAAAATCTTTGGTAATTGGGTGCACTGATGCAAATATTGGAAAGCTCTCAGTCCACCATCTGAAACAGGGGATAGGGTGGTAATTTTGACACTGGGTAGGACAAAGAGATGTGCCATTTTATGTACTACTGTGCAGAATTACCGATGACCTAAGCAGAGTTCTAATGAACTGCAGACCTAGCTGAATGTTGCTGGACATGCTCACACAGTTTATCTAAAAAAAAGATGTATGACTATAATTTTGTGTTGGTGGAGCTGCTGGTTTAACAGTTCACTGCCCTGTTTGGCCTTTAGTTTGACCCGGTATTTTGTGTCTGCTCCTTCCCGGTCGATTTGTAGGGTACTGGCAGTCTGCAGATCACGTTAGGTCTAGTGGTCGGGTACCAGAATGACTGGGGGCATGTGCACTGCTTCATTGGACACCCTCCATCGCTGTGTCTGCTCTATACACTTATTCTGTCGGAAGGATTAACGATTACAGATTTCCACTTTGTCAAAGAGCTCCACACACCCACTGCCCTACTGCAGATGAAAGGCTTGCTCAGCGATAGAAGTTACTGAACAGATCAATAGTAGTAATCCCTATTTGGCACATGAGGGGGCCGTGTCCTATTGATCTCAGATGAAAACATGGCAACTCTTTCAAATAAATCCCTTTTCTGTTGCATTTGAGTACCCCTTTTGGATAGTTACAGTTTACGTTGTGTGTCTTTAAGGAGGATACAGAATGTCATTTTTAAAATTAAATTTGTGGAGCCTCAGTATTGTATGACATTGGGTCACATACATAACATGCAAGGTTCATAGTTTATTTGTCTATTTCCTATAGTGTAGAGCATCCCTCGCTTTCTTTTCTATCAATAGCATAAGTGGTTTAGAAAGCGATCCAGTTAACAGCATTCATCACTGATATCACAGGGTGTTTATATCCAGTCCACCATTCCCATACTGCACCACTTGCATATATCATTCTTGATACTGTGTGACCAGTTGTGCAGTGCGAAAATGGAAGCTTTTGCATGCATACTCTGAGCCTCGCCTCCTTACAGTTATTAGTACCAGAAACAATGTCAATGAACAAAAAGGGAGGTCAGGGCAAACCAGCCACAGAGGACATCTTTTACAAACTGCTGGATGGACAAAAAGGATCCTCGACATTGCAAGTTGTCACTGTTAATAGAGACTACTGCGTGATGTAAATTATTGAACAGAGACCATGTGTTTTGAACAGGTCCCTGAAAGAAAACCTTGGATCAAGTTAAGAATAAATCTATGATGATTGGGATCCTTTTTTGTGTTCAGAGTGCCATTCGTCAACTCTGTAACAACGCCAGTTTTATATGGAGATCTCCTTTCTGCAGCTGTCCAGTCATTACTGGTGTGGACCATCTTTATTGGTTTGAGTGCTCCTTTATCCACCACCAGATCCTTCTTGCCTAATGAGAGTTCCTTTTCAAAATCTGCGCCTGTCTCTTTCTAGAAAAATGTATTTTTGGAAAATCTAGCAAAGTTTCTAATTCCTCCAGTTACAAATGTTGGACAACTTCACACATTTATGTGTCCCTAAATCATCTAGGTTGTGAGACGTTCATGTATCTGTTATGTCTCCAGAACTGTGGGCAATTTGGATTATTTTATAGAGATAAAGTGAGAGCAGCCAGAATAAGGTCAGTAATATTGTTCATTTTCAGCCTGTAGAAGGGATTTGGAGTTTTTGCAATATGGTATTGTGTCGGAGATTAAACTTACTGATTTGTCCATTAAAACTTCACATAAGGTCAGTGAGACATAGCTGTGTGGGAAATGGGGTAGGAGGCAGGGTTGCATGGGTGCAGGTCCCAGCAAAGGACAAACAGTTTTAACCTTTTCCTCGCTATAGATCACTCATTATTTGTGCAGTGACTGAGCAGTGATTGGGCATGAGTGAGGGGATTAAAAGTAATGCTTCACTGTCTCTCTTCCCACTGACTATCAGCAAGCCTAAACAATATCCATTTATACCAGTTCCCCCATTAAATTGGAAAAGGACCTAGACTGTATCTTTATAATCCACTGTTTCCTCGAAGATGCATCCTTTCTGTGTAAGGAACTAGACGTGCTCTACCGACCACTAGCAGTAGGTAAAACACAGCACTTGCATTTGAAAGCATATAGCTTGGCTTCCACTGCAGGGCTAAATACATCACACAACGCCTTGTGATAGGCTCTTTGGGCCTCCTCTAGAGTTTGGAGAAAACTGCAAATCTACCCAAAGTCTTCCAATTTCTGGAAGAAGCTCTAAATATGAAATAATATCCACCAGCTGAATTTTCTTCACCAGACGGATATTGTGGGGGAAATGCAGCAAATAGCTTGTACTTTCTACTTAGTTTCCTCCAGAAATTGGAGCATTTTCAGTTAACACCGAACTCTAAATGAAGGCCTTTATCCTCAATCGGTCATATAGACGGGATGAATTAGTGCATGTCAACATGTTAGGGACTTGAAAACCTGATGTTTTCTGAGGGTTCTTACTATGCCTCTGTTGAGCCCATTAGACATATTGCCTGGTTAAACTGATTTTTAGAAGGACAGGACAGGGAACAACATGTTCTTATGACAAGGAGCCAGATAGCAACAATATGAGTGGCAGAAGCTTGCAGATCTCAAGTTGTGGCGTGTCATGTGGGTCATATTTGAGATTAGCTCAAGCCTAACACTGTTAAATGGGTAAGACAACTGCATAATGAAAAGAGCATGGGGGGAAGTGCTTATAATGCTGAACATGGACTAATAAGTTGTTCAGCTGAAGTGGGCGGTTTGGAATAGAGTGACAGTCGTCTCTGTATCTATTATTTTACATTGCAAGTGACGACTAGTGTTAGCTACAGGATTGATGCGACATGGAAAATATGATGGTTACTTAATGAACTTTGTGTTGGTAAATAAGTGGTTTAAATTAGTGGGATTGGATTAGTGTTGAAATGGAGGATGGCTCTTATTAGGGGTTTATGAGTTGAGGCGAATGACGAAAAACCTGAGAGTGTTGGGGGGTCAGTGAAAATGTGAGTGAAAGGGGTTCAGATTGTGTCAAGGGTGGTGCACATAGTACAGGGAACAAGTGAGAAAACTGGACATTTGTCAAAAGTATAGTATTCAGCACAGGAATCTAATCAAATCAAATACTCTGTTTCCCCATCTACACCCCTCCTGCACTCAAAATACAGGCAGGAAAACCTCCACTGTGGAGGATGATGCAATGCCCAGACTCTCAGGCCTATACTATTTTGTGAATGAAGGAGAAAGACTTGAACTTATTCGAAACTTAGAGAGAGCGCGCTTTCATTCAGGCATTTCACTCCTGGGGAATCATTCATTGCGTACGTCTTAATAAGGTGTGTTCCTCCCTCTCAGCAACACATCTTTAACAGCATGTTGCAACATGCTGGGAATACAGTTTTGCACCAAGCTCAATGTTCAAACTCATCCATAGATGCAAATCCAGGCCTGATTCTTGGCTAATCTGTTGACATTGAGGGCAGGATGTCTGCCAACAGAACTTAGATTATCCATGTAATCTGCAAAAGTGCAAATATCCATGTAATTGGTAAAAGTGGTTTGGAATAGAGTGACAGTCGTCTCTGTATCTATTATTTTACATTGCAAGTGACGACTAGTGTTAGCTACAGGATTGATGCGACATGGAAAATATGATGGTTACTTAATGAACTTTGTGTTGGTAAATAAGTGGTTTAAATTAGTGGGATTGGATTAGTGTTGAAATGGAGGATGGCTCTTATTAGGGGTTTATGAGTTGAGGCGAATGACGAAAAACCTGAGAGTGTTGGGGGGTCAGTGAAAATGTGAGTGAAAGGGGTTCAGATTGTGTCAAGGGTGGTGCACATAGTACAGGGAACAAGTGAGAAAACTGGACATTTGTCAAAAGTATAGTATTCAGCACAGGAATCTAATCAAATCAAATACTCTGTTTCCCCATCTACACCCCTCCTGCACTCAAAATACAGGCAGGAAAACCTCCACTGTGGAGGATGATGCAATGCCCAGACTCTCAGGCCTATACTATTTTGTGAATGAAGGAGAAAGACTTGAACTTATTCGAAACTTAGAGAGAGCGCGCTTTCATTCAAGCATTTCACTCCTGGGGAATCATTCATTGCGTACGTCTTAATAAGGTGTGTTCCTCCCTCTCAGCAACACATCTTTAACAGCATGTTGCAACATGCTGGGAATACAGTTTTGCACCAAGCTCAATGTTCAAACTCATCCATAGATGCAAATCCAGGCCTGATTCTTGGCTAATCTGTTGACATTGAGGGCAGGATGTCTGCCAACAGAACTTAGATTATCCATGTAATCTGCAAAAGTGCAAATATCCATGTAATTGGTAAAAGTGGCAACATCCATGTAACAAAGTCGTCCAGAAACCATGCTGAAAACACAGAGCCTTGCATGTTTTCAGTAGTTGGCCGGTGGCACTAGGAGGGCTGAACACTGGAAATGGCATGATGTATGCATTCCTTTCAGTAGTGAAATGAAGTGAATTGTAAAAGCAAGACCACAAACCAACCAAAGTGATGGGCCTGACATGGGCGTGGTTACAAGCCCATAGAGAGATAACAACAGGGACAGAGCACTTTGAGCTCAACCCTAAAACTAAAATTTAGACAAGACAGGTGCAGGATACAATAAAAACTATTAAGTCACACCCCACAATTGCACTTTTGTCGATACGTTCCACTGCGAGCGAACGTCTGTTTCTTTTTGTGTGTTTGCTTTGCGCTCATGGTGGATGTCGGCTGGTGTATATGAAAGTGTTTTACTTTTACATTTATGTGGCAAGAAAAGTCTGATTAGGAGTTTACAAAGCTAATAGCTTTAACTCGAGTAAACGCGAGACTCATTGCATTGCAAATGCTTGTTCTGCCTCTGTTAACCGTTTGTACTTAGAAGCTCTTTAAGGTTGCTTTTTAATGCTATTAGTCGTTCTATGTGGTTGGCCAGCCATGTAAGCATGTGAGAGGGAGGAGACAAAGATACTTACCAAAATCAAAAATAGGTCAGTTAGAAAGGGAGGGCTTCAAGAATTTCACAGTGGAAATTAATCAGATATCAACTTCAAAGATTTTAAAACAATAATACCCTCCCCCTACAGCATTAACTAAACAGTTCCAACACATCCTACCCCAAAAGCAATTTTAAATGGCCGGGTGTGTGTCCAGGCTGTCAGGACCTGGAAGTGCCTGAGTGACTGGCAAAGATAATGAACCCCAAAGCCAATGAGACACCCTGCAGCAACCGCCAATGATGCATTTCTGGCTCTTCCCACTCCAGTCACATGCCCCGAGGGAAAACCTCTCACAGTGCAGTAACAGAGATAGGCGTGTGCTTTACACACCACGCTCACACTGCATTGCATTTCAGAAGGCACGGCCGCCCCCCCTACCCTTACCTGTGCAGTGTAAGTGTGCCAGCCCTTCAGGTTGTAAGTGATTTATGGAAGTGGCTGGTGGACAGGAGTTACGCTGTCCGACAGGAGTTACGCTGTCCGACTTTAATCCCAAGTGTTTGAATTGAACGCAGCGGAAGCAAGACAGTTGTTGCTAATGTTTGTGTTTTAGACCTTATGAGTTGAGGGAACCTAAGACCAAAGGAGGTAGGACCAATTCATAGTGTTGAGGGGTGTGTTAAATTTTGGTTACACTCAATTCAAGGAATTTAGTGAGATGTGAAATAAATAGAATTTCAGGAACTGTGCAGTTGCAAAATTTCACATGTTTAAATTGCAGGGGTCTGGATTGAAGTGAATGTCTCACATTAGACATTTGATCCTCAAGCTAGTCCCTTAACCATAATGCCAGAGTGCCTTTTACTAAAATTTAATTTTAGGTAATTTTCCTGAACTGTTGAGAAATTTTTTGAATTTTTTTACGCTATTTTGCATTTCCTTAAAGAGTATGTAAACAAAATTGTTTGCTATATCCTAGGGCTTACACCAAGAAACTCAATTTCTCAATTAAAAGACTGTAAAACTGAGAAAAAATATGCAATATGTTTGAAGGCTTTAGACAAGAGCTGCTGCTGTGGTGATTACAGAACATAGGGTTTGAAAAAAACATTTTTTCACATAGTGCCTTTCTAGATCGTTAAATCAATAAAAGCAAGTTGCCTAAATTAACGCATTTATTCCAATATGATTGTGTTTTTTTTCCCAGCACATTAAAAGCAAATTTTCAGGCTGTAATTCAGCAAGCCATTTTAACTAATACCTCGCATAGATAAATGTAATAAACATGAACAGACGTTGTTAGGCACAAAGCTGTGCTTGGCGTTTCAATTTGAAACAGTGCAATTTAGTGCTGATTATATTTCGGGCTTCATCTGTAAGAATTGGATACGTGTTTGGCAGAGAAACCGGCCTCAATAAAAGTTGAACAAATAACATTTGACTACATTTGTGCATATCTCAAAGCGCTTGTATATTTTTTCATGTTAAATGTTCAACCACAGTCCTGTTCAGCAGAGATGTTTTCTCCTTTAAGATGATCCTTTCCACAAATACAGAATAAACAGGAATGTATCATTTAGGTAAGGGGTGGATTAACTGCCAAATATTATTAGAAAGACTATGGATAGCCGTGGCATGAATCCCCGACATCCAGTTATTCACAGCTATTACTTCACAGCAGTGAAAAGCTTCTTTCCAATGCTGTGCCATGACTCAGGCAACTTGGCACTTCTCTGTTCTTCTGCCTCTCCGAGTTCCTTTGGGACCAGAGCAAAGTGTATGTGTGGTAGCGGTCTGCCACCTCCCACAGCATTCTGGAATAATGAAGGGGCTATTGGATGAAAGACGATCATCACCTCCTACCCTCTGCAGACCTGAAATGGTTGCCCATAGTGTGGATGGTGTCCCAAAGTTGCCATTCAACATCTCCTATCAACTGTGCATCTCTACTGACCCACAACTTAAATGGGATATGTATTTTCACTGTCAGGACCTCTATCAGCATAACATGCTCTCAGCTCTGTCACTGAGAGTGGAGACCATGGCCTTGTCCTATAAGTGCCACAAATATTCAGTAGGTGGCATAGGAGTATGGCAGGATACCAGTTATTTTTTAAATAGGGGTGAGAGTTAGAAAGGTGTCATGGTGGCAAGTTTTGTTTTTTCTTTTGAGGCAGGTTGGTTGCAGGACACAAGGTCTTGGTTAATTGAAGGTCGGAGGAATCTTGGCAGGACACCACATACTGATTTTGTGGGGTGGAATAGCTTCCGATTTATTGTTTATTGTGTAGGAATTTTGTTGCTTCCAAGGAAGGTGTGTTAGGGTGCTCAGATGCGCATTGCTTTCTATAAGATATATTTAGGTGGGTGGGGGGATTCAAGTAGTGACATGAGATAAGGAGGGAGTGCCCGGGGGTAGGTAGGAAAGTGGAGGAATAGCTACCTCATAAAAATCCAAATAATTATTTTTTTTCCCTCTGGTAGCTAGACATTCGGGGATGGTGTCAAGATTTATTCCACCATATATAATGATACATTTTGACAAATTCTTGCCACGAAGGGCAGCAAGGAAGTGTCATGGCCAACATTGCATGATTGTAGCGACAGTCGGGTGCCCCTTGCTTGTGCAACAGTGAACACCTGTCTAGCATTGCCTTGCCAAGCAACCATTCCTGCAAACCTCTGAATTTACTTGGCATGTTACAGACAGTTTTTATCAAGTTTGAGTACAGAAGCTGACATTTTATCACCAAGATCATAGGGGTGCAGGAAGTAGCGTCATACACATTTTGACCCTCCTTCCCTCTATGGCGTAAATCACAATAACTTTGGGCTTGTTATATTCCAGAATGCGATATAACCAAGAATTTGGCCTTAATAAAATGCTCTGATATGATTAAAACAAGAATATATATGTTTAAAATAAGTAACTGAAACATGTCACAAGTGATAAAATTCAGTAGAGGAGGCTTCAAGTTACTGCTACTGCTAGCTGCAAAATGACAGCCAGAACTACACCTTTTAGGTGATTAGTTTGGAGAATCATGTCAAAAGCAGTACTTTACTGAAATACTGGAGTCGTATTATCAAGCTTCTTATGAGCTTATTTTTTCACCGTTCCTTGTTATTTTTTTCTAAGCATTCAAATGAATTGTATGAAAATAGAATTTGATCTGTTGGATAGATGTGCACCTTGTCAAAAGTCTCTAATCGATAACTGATATGATGGAAATAGTGTAATATAGAGCTTGCTAACTCAGCCATTTTTATGCTCCCATTATCAGAACTAACTTACCAGTACCTCTGATTGAAGCCAGCTGGTTGTAGAAAGATAGTTCTTCACCTCATACATTTTGTACTAGCCCTGGGCAAGTGGTCTAGCGGATCAATTCACATGGTAGTTCAGACTTCCTAGTTCAGCAAATCTTTTTGAAACCTTACTTTGTGCTGTGCCATCCAGGGCATCTCAGAGCTGGCACATGAGAGCTAAACTTCTACTACATTAATGTTCAAGGGATAAATCACACTCAGGGAGTGGTGTCCTGTAGGGTATTCCATATGCCGCATGGCCCCATTTGTGAAATAAATATATATACTTAACAAAGCAGTGGCTTTGAAGCACTACCACGTTCTCGAATAAAAGAGCTGACTTTTACTTGGGATAGGTATAGCATTTGGCGCCACCCTGCCTCTCGTGAGTCATGACCCCTCTTCACTCTCAACAGTGGCACTAAACAGCATATTACGCTGAACATCTTCATATATAGTATGCACGTGCGTGTGCGTGTGTGTTGGATCTATTAGAAACCATTTGTAACTGGGCACTTGAATCTTCTACTTATACCTAATTTTCATGACACGGTATTCCCAATTGTTTTATTTCATATTTGATGTTAGAATCACATTTTTGAGGCTGAACTCATGTGTAGCTTCCAACGAGGGAGCAAATAAGGTGATATCTTAAATAAGAGCCTCCCCAATCAATGGATAAACCGGCTTAAGAAGCTCCTAAGTTTGTTAGTTGCTTTGAGTAAATAAACTTTCTGGGTCATATTTTCCAGATAACCTTCTGACTTGGACTCACCTTTTTTGTTAAAATTTGCTCGGGGCATTTTTCTTGGCATCTAACTCTGTGTTTAACACCCCCTGAGGGGTAAAGTTGTGAACCGCCTAAACAGAGGCGGAGACAAGACTTGCAAACGCAAATGATCAAAAGTGGAAAAAGCTGTGTCAAATACGCTCCTCTGGGAGAGCTGTTTGCCGGTTTTCTGCTTTCTGGGGGCTAATAAGCAAAGCCCCAGGTACACTCATACTGTGCTAAATATGCGGAGCATTTAGGAACAGAGGAAAGAATGGGGTAAGAAGCCGAAATTAAATCACATGCTAAGTTAGCCATTTTCTTCAAAACTGTACTCTCTATCATATTCCTTATGTTGCATCTTGTTGTGTGTTGAATGTGGTTGATTGTACTGAGCCTTGCAATGTGTTTACTGGTGCACTGTCAGCAGGTTTGCTGGCTGCATAATTATTTGTCGTTTATTTCTGTGGCAGTGACTTATCTTTCTGATGGGATTAACCCCCTTCGCTGCCAGGCCTTTTCCCCCTCAGGTGCCAGGCCTTTTTTTGGCTGTTTGGGGCAGTTCGCGTTTAGGCCCTCATAACTTTTTGCCCACGTAAGCTACCCACGCCAAATTTGCATCCTTTTTATCAACATCCTAGAGATTTTAAAGGTACTCAGAGTTTGTGGGTTCCTCTGGACGAGACCAAGAAATTAGCCAAAATACAGTGAAAATGGGCTGCAGAAGAAGGCTTATGGTTTGCTTTCCCTTAAAATGGCAGCAACAAAGGGTTTATGGTGCTAAAATCATCATCTTCCCAGCTATCAGGAACAGGAAGACTTGAATCTGAAAACCTAATTTGTCAACACAATTTTGGCATTTTACTGGGACATACCCCATATTTACTATTTTTTGTTTTTGTGTGCTTTTAGACTCCTTCAAGTTAGTGACATGAATGGGTGTGAAACCAATGCTCGAGCCTGGAAAGCTAAACATTTCTGAAAAGAAGACAAAATTCTGAATTCAGCAATGGGTCATTTGTGTAGATCCTTCAAGGTTTTCTTACAGAAAATACCAGCTGAAAAACAAAAGATTGGAATTGAGATGGAAAAAAACGGCAATTTTTCTCCACGTTTCACTCTGTAACCTTTTCCTGCGATGTCACATTTTGGAAAGCAGTATACCGTTACATCTACTGGACTCTTCTGGTTGCAGGGATATATAGGGCTTGTAGGTTCATCAACGACCCTAGGTACCTAGAGCCAATAAATGAGCTGCACCTTGCAATGGGTTTTCATTGTATACCGGGTATACAGCAATTTATTTGCTGAAATTTAAAGTGTTAAAAAAGGAAACCTTTGTATTTCCAAAATGGGCACAAGATAAGGTGTTGAGAAGCAGTGGGTATTTGCACATCTCTAAATTCCGGGGTCCCCATATTAGTATGTGCACTACAGCGCATTTCTCAAATAAACGTCTTTTTTACACAGTCTTACATTTAGAAGGAAAAAATGTAGAAAAAGACAAGGGGCAATAACACTTGTTCTTCTATTCTATGGTCCCCAAGTCTCCTGATAAAAATGGTACCTCACTTGTGTGAATAGGCCTAGTGCCTGCAACAGAATCACATTTTTACATTTAAATCTGACATGTTTTTGGCAAAGTGCCTAGCTGTGGATTTGGGCCTCTAGCTCAGCCGGCACATAGGAAACCTACCAAACCTGTGCATTTTTTAAAACTATTCTCCTAGTGAAATCCAGGATGGGGTGATTTGTGGGGCTCTCACTGAGTTCAATTACCAGAATCCTTTGCAAACCTAAAAATTTGGCCTAAAAACATTTTTTCCTCACATTGCAGTGACAGAAAGTTCTAGAATCTGAGAGGAGCCACAAATTTCCTTCCACCCAGCGTTCCTCCAAGTCTCCTGATAAAAATGGTACCTCACATGTGTGCGTAGGCCTAGTGCCCGCGAAAGGAAATGCCCCAAAACACCAGGTGGACACATCAAAATTATGAAATACAAAACTACCTGTTTTTGCGGGGGTGAGGGGCACCTGCATTTTTGGTCCTGGGCTCAGCAGCCATATAGGTAAACATACCAAATCCAAACATTTCTGAAAACTAGACACACAAGGTAGTCCAGAGATGTGTGACTTGCATGGATCCCCCAGTGTTTTCTTATCCGAATCCTCAGCAAATCTCAAATTTAGCTAAAAAAAATCACATTTTTCTCACATTTCTGTGTGGAATCACTGCACCGAGACACATTTCCTATCACCCAACGTTCCCCTCAGCCCCCCTGTAAAAATGATACCTCACTTGTGTAAATGGGCCAAGTGCCTGTGACAGGTAAGAGCCAAAAACTTGTCGAAATTGAGGGGGAACCAAAGCGGGTCCAAAAGGGCAGTTTGAAAAAAACATTTTAGGCTGACAGGTGGCAGAATGATTATCAGTATAGATGCGACAATGCTGGGTGGTAGGAATTTTGTGGATTCCTTCAGATTCTGGAAGTTTCCATTACAAAAATGTGCGAAAAATGTGTGATTTCCAGCAAAGTTGGAGGTTTGCAGGGCATTGTAGGTAAGAAAATGGTGTGGGGTGCATGTGAAGCACACCCCCCTGGACTCACCCAGATGTTTAGTTTTCAGATGTGTCTAGGTCTTGTGGATTTTTCTACATGGCAACGTCCCAAAGTCCCAAAAGTGCAGCCCTCACCATTCCTCAATTCTTTTTTTTTTATCCATTGTACCTAGAGTTTTCTGCCCCCCCCCGGGGGCAGGTAGGCCTAATTACAATAGGCCGATGAAGTGGCCTAAAACAAATTCTCCCCCCCCCCCCCCCCCCCCCCCAGGGGAGCATCCCAGACACCTATATGAGCCTACCTGAACAAACGACTCAGCTTCCACCCCACAGGGCCCTACGCTCAGCCCAGCTCTCTCGCCCAAGTACCCTGCATCAGGAAAACCAGAACAGGGGGACACTCATTTTCCTACCTCGCAGCCACCACCTGGAACACCCTACCACTCCACATCAGACAAACCACCCCCCTCAACTTCACGAAGGAACTGAAGACTTGGCTTTTTTAAGACCCACTTCACCGGTGGACGCTACGCATCCCCCCCCCAAACGCCTTGAGACCCTTGCGGGCAAGTAACTGCACTTCATAAACACTGATTGATTGATTGACCCTTGCCTAAGGGGTTGCTCCCCTTGCAAAAATGGCCCAAAGTAAATTTTGCCTCCAGGGGAGAGGCGAGGCCCTTGCCTAAGGGAGTGCTTCCCACGTGTAAAAAGCATAAAAGAAAAAAAAAATAACAATCCCTGGTGTCTAGCAGTTTCTGCCCTCCCCGGGGGCAGATCTGCCTAATTAGAAAAGGCGGATCTGCCCCCTGGGGGGGGGCAGAAAAAATAATCCCCCCCCCCAGGGGTGCGGCCCTTGCCTAAGGGGCCGCTCCCCTTATGCATATCATTAAAAAAAAAAAAACTCCCTAGTGTCTGGTGGGCATTTCTGCTGCCTGATCGTATCGCGATTGGGCAGCAGAAATGCAGAGAGAGACATGAAAGGAAAGGAAAGGCCTTTCCTTTCCTTTAATGCCGCTCTCGCCCCCTCCATGCTGGAAGCTGAGCTTCCAGTGCAAAGGGGGCAGCCTCTGATGAGGTCACTGCGATCGCGTGCTGACATCTTCAGACGCCACGGGGATGTAGGGGTGCCCAGGGGAGGGGATGTAGGGGTGCCCAGGGGAGGGGATTGCCAGACCCTCGGGGGGAGTGCTTTCGCTCCCCCCGAGGGCTCATAGAGAGAGAGAGAGAGTTTACAGCGCAAACTTGGCCCATGGGGATTAGAATGTTTTGAATGAGCACAAAATTTCATTACACATTGTCAGGTTAATATTTTTTAGGCCCCAGAAGAATAAGTGAATTGCACAGACTCACAGGATCTTGATTGGATGCCAGGATTTAAATCTGGTTCAGCTCTGGCCGTCGGGCCACATTTCATCACATTGTGTGGTAAAGCAACATTGTGTGGTAAAGCAACGGTTCAAGATTACCTTTTCCTGTGTGGCAGTTGCTGCAATGCTAGCATTTGCGAAATGAGTTGGGGATGTGGAATTTATTTTTATTTTTTCTCCAGTACCAATGTACGTTGGGCCAGCTGTATATGAAAAGGGCATTTTGGTTGAATAAAAGTGCTCTGGAGATGTTTCACTAGCTTTTTTTTTTCACTACGTTGTTAACTTTAGATTTTATTTTTAGGTTTGAAGTACTTTGTTGCCCATGTAACTAGGTCTTCCCATTGTAAGTATTTGTAATAAATAAAATAAATCCTCAGCCATTTTATCCTTCTCCAGGTGCTTTTGAGTGACTTTGGCGACATGTGATCAGTCGCTTGATTCAAGAGTATTGATGAACTGGCGTGTGGCTTAGCCAATGGGAAATGTAGGGCAGCTGGTTTGGGTTTTTAGGACTGTGCTAGTTACACTTGTTTAAAAAATGCTTTCACTTAAAGAGATGTTGTGAACAAGTCATGCAAGCATGGGTGCACTGGCTGGTGTGGGTGCACACCAGGGGAACAGGGCTCCCTTTTAGCAATCCAGAGAGGGGTAAGCGTGATTTCCTTCATACTTTTAACAGCACATGCCGCTGATGCGTTTGCAAATAGTGACACTGTATCAGTGGGTTTGTTCTGCTGGGCACTTGATTCAATGCTACTATGCGACATGACAACAGCTTGTACATTATAGCCTTTGTGCACAATCTGGAGGGCTATACTGGATATCAAAGTCCCACTCCATCCAGCTAGGTTAAAAAAAAAATAGGGCATGGGAATGAAATAACTAGCATGCCTAGCTCCAGTGGGCTGTGGATCTAATGGAAAGCTTTGCCGTTTGATGGCTGAAAGTCCTAATTTCTATTAAAAACATACTTTGCAGAAGGTTGTAAAACATCCACACAGTTCTTAGCGTTTTTTGTGTCAAAGGCTGGCAGGTTGTGCCTGCGGATGGTGATGTGCATGGCCTTGGTTGCAACTGTTGAGAGAGAAGGATGCAAAGGTGGACACATCCTTCACTGCCCTTGCCTCTCCGAAAGGTGTAATTCACTCCTGTAGCTTAGTAGAGCAAAGGAAGAGCCAGATTCTGTGGGCTCTGGTCCATTCTTCCCCTGTGACTCCCGGTTACACTCCATGAGAGAGACAGCGGAAGCCGTGGAGTAGCTCTTGAGGAAGCCTCCCCTCCCTTCCCAGAAGCACAGCCTCTGCCTCTTTCATTCCATTGGGTGGAGAGGCTGTAGAATAGGGTATTGTAATGTTTAAAACCAGCTTTTACTCCATTGTTTACAGTAGAGCTTCTGTCCTTCCAGTGTTCTAACTCATAACGAACCCACTTAAATTCCATGTTTTTTTTGCAGTAGTTTCCAAATTGTAAGCCAGCCTGTGGAATTAATGACTGAGCGACAGCAGCATTGAAATACAGCATCTTCTGCGTAATTTGGAGATTTTAACAAAAATTGGCTTCTAGCTCAAACGGATCAAAAGGTATTAAAAATGTTGTCGTACTTTTGCTGCGCAGGGGCAGGTCCCCCTTTTCCAAGCAGTGGCAGGTCAAATTTGTTTCTCTGATTGCTGCATTTTAGTGTTACGCAGCTGGTAAACCTCTGCTGTCTAGTAAAAAGAATACAATTCTCAAGTAATACTGCCACAACATGTGCTGCATTATGCCTCATCATTTATCTTTTCTTCCTGGATAATTTAGTTACCCTGTCGCATAATTTTTTGCTCTCCTTCAGCATTATTCCAGTTGCCCTGGTTATAAGTATTTTATTGCACAGTTATTAGAACTAATGGATGCAGTGAAGAGTGACTTTTCATGATAATGGGAATTTGGAATCAGCTTTCATTTTAGGATTGTGGAGCCGATGGAGAATTGCATTTTAATAACAGCCCTTTTTTCCCTATCCATTTGTAAGATGGGTGAATAGCATTCTTTTTCTGCTCCTGGCATGTCTGATGGCATACACAACCTTATCTTCCACATTCCATCACCTTATTGTGTGGTATGGTCTGGCCAGAAGTTTGTAATGAACATACACCTTGGTGATACTGGCTTCTTCATGATATGCATGAAGTGTGCAGGAATGTGACTGGCCCTTTTGAAGCCAAGCCTGAATGGAGAAGAGTGCAGTATTGGATTTGCGTGTGCTGCAGGAATTCCATGAGGCAAGGTCCATCTTGGACCTATCGGCACACAACTGACAAGGGCCTTAGAGAATGCAAATTCTCCCTCTCTTTACTGCACATTGCTAATGGACCCTCCTCTACCACATCCACATGACGACGCTGAATGGCAGCAAAGAGGTTGATTGGGATGGAACAAAACTGATAAATAATTTAAAAGTGATATTGTTTTAAAATTTATGATAAGTAGTAACGGTTTTACAAAATATATTTATGCTAATAAATAGTTTGATAGCTGGTGCCAAGAAAGTTATGTTTACAAACATTTGTGGAGCTTTGATTGTGCTGTTCATCAATTTGCTAGATAGATACTCTGGTTCTTTACATTAAAGATGTTTTGAGGTGAGGAAAATGCTCTGAATGGCAACAGATGCCGTTAGAGTCTGCAAACCTTGGGTTGAAATAGCATTCTCCTCCGGATCCATTTGTAGATGGTCAGTTTGAGAAAAGTGCTTTGAAGTGGTAGTAGATCAAAGACGAGAGATCAAAGAGGTACGGATACCTTTGGATCAACTTCATGAGTGTTACAGAAGCAGAAACATAGTTTATTTTATCAGTGCAGCTGTCTCTGTCAATTATTGGATTTCCCTGGGGAGTTGTCAAGATTGATGTGACCACACAGTGGATTTGTTTCCTTAGCCAGCATCTCCTTAAAGAGAGTGAATGTGAAGCCTGTTTGCATCATTCTAAAAGGCATGTGTCTCGAACAGATCTGTTAAATTTACACTTGAATAACTTCAGTTTTTTTTGTTTGTGGTGGTTTATCTTCTCCTTCATAAGGAGGAATCTGAGCATCAGACACAGCATGCAGTATATAAGATTGTGGGTAAAGCCACAGCTATTACACGTTTTCCATCATCAGCTTCAGAATGCGCCATAAACAAGAACTTTGAAGCATAGTTGCCTCTAACATACTTTAAACAGGAAGGGCAAATGCCTGGCTGTAAGTAGTGAAGCTGTCCACTGGTGTATTATATGTAGGACCCTCCAGAGCTTTTCCTCACTCCACCCTTATCTGTCCCAAGAAACAATAGTGCAGTAAAGGTGATGGGAATTCAGTGGAAACCCATAAAAAAACATATGTTCTTTGTTTCCTTTCAGACACTCATCTACAATGTCCAAACCCATACTGTCCCAGTGAAAGTATTACAATGTAATGCCTTGCCTCTTAGTATTAAGGCCCAACAATTGTAAAGGTTCTCATGCCCCTCAAATGTAAATGAATACAATAACTGGTCCTACTACGACCCCTCTCCTATCCTAAGACCCCCAGCCCTTCGTCCGTCCAACCTCAATTTAAACATAACAGTTGATATCCTATCACCCTTCTCAAATAAAGTCTCCACCCTCCACCCCCCTATTAATATTTAAAAAAAAAAAACTGGTCTCATTCAAACATTTTTACCACCCTCTATGGAGACCTATCTTAAAAATGTAAAACAAAAAAGCCTTCTGTCCTAATTTCTCCCAGATGTGGGAGACAGAGCCAGGTCTCCCCTCGCCTTGCGGAGTGCCCTTGCATATGCCATGGTTCTGTGAGTATCAGAGACTCAGATGCGGCCAGGAACACAACAGCAGAGAGGCACGTGAGGTTCTCGCCGCACCCCACAAACTTCACATCTCAGGAGGTTCAGAGGAGGTGAAGAAGGCAGCCATAGGAGGGCCAGCCTTTGCTTTTTTCCTCACCAGACCCTGGAGGAAAGGGAGCAGGTGCCTTCACCGGATCCCTTTCAGAGGTTCCTTTATGTCCTGGAGGCCTGTGGAAGAGGTAGTGAGAAGCAGCCTCAGGGTAGGCGCAGGTGCCTTCACCGCATCCCTTTCAGAGTTTCCTTTATGTCCTGGAGGCCTGTGGAAGAGGTAGTGAGAAGCAGCCTCAGGGTAGGAGAGCATCTTGGTTTTGGCAGGAATGGCGAGTTATTGCACATCGATGTGATGCCACAACACTTTGCAGTGACTTTCCCGTAACACTTTTGGACGTCACAGCATTGCCTCGTACTCCCAAAGTGCCTGCTGTCTTTTACTGTATAATACCAAAGTCAAGCATAACAACATTAGCCCTGGGAGTCAACATGTTTGCTCTCTTTGTGAAACGAACGTGTTTATTCTATCTGAAGCTTACATGATATCAACTTCTGAAAAACTTTTAAAATATTCCTATCCTACCGTTTACTGTGGCACGGCTGCCATAAGTTGGGTTCCCCTTTAGCAAGATCTCGGTGAAGGTGGCTACTTGCTTCACTGTGAATGGTGTTCTACCTTAAAGCTGAGAGTTTTCACAAAGTGGAAATAAAATTGTCATAAAGCAATGAAATGCCAAGGTTAACCTATAGGCACATTGTGATTTCAATCTGTTGGCTCCGAGGTGAAAGGTTAATGCCATTAATCGAAAGAGCAATCACGGGTGACATCCAGGTCTAATTAATCTTATCTTTCTTCGGTGTTTGTTTCTTCAAAGAACACCCCTGCAGCTAAAGGGCAGTGTTTTTGTGTAAGTAGACCTGTTTGTAAATGCCAATGGCGTTAGTTATTATCTCGGGGCCCTTTCCAATAGATACAAAATGGATTGAGCTTTATCCCAGTAACCCCGACTTGGAGGTGAACTTTTTAAAATAGATCACCAGTTGTATGTGTTTTAATGGTTTGCATTTACGGCAGTTAATACATTTGCTTAAAAGACTTACATGAATCATGGCGGGAGGGGTGTAGAACCGTGGATTGCATGCAACTGTCAGTATTTTTGAATAAACTGCGAGTTGCATGTTCTTTTTGAGCATTACTGAACTCCTAAGCGTTTGCATGCTAATGTGTCCGTTCATATGTTTATATGTTCAGCCAATGCTGCTTTGCAGGGATTCACTATTTGTTTGTGTAAACTTTTGTCTCCTGCGTCCACTGAAATTTAAAGGTGAGATTTGGCCTGTTCCTCTCTTTTTCACAGGTAAATCACAAATAGCGCTTTGATGATTTTCTGAGTTTAGATCTAGTGCTTTACACACAAACATCCTTATTTTTTAGGTTGATCGTCCAGTTTCATTCAATTCATAAATTACTGATCTATGTGTGGGTGTGCACAATCCCAGGCTCACTGAGATTTTGCTTCCTGATCCCCCAGTTATTATGGTAGATAGATTAGTGTTCCATCATATTTGATAATTGTGAAAGTGGATAGTTTGTTGGAAAGCATGGGGAGTAAGGTGTTGGGTTATTGTTTACCATTTTGTTTACAAGGTGTTTGGTTAATTCCAACCCGTGTGTAAAGGCCTGTTTACACGTGGTCAGAATTACTAGTGTGAAGGTATTTAATGCATCCATTAATTTTCATATGTGTTCAGTTTAGCCCTGGTATCATTATTTAACAGGCTATAGAAATAGCACTTAAACTTGGAATTAGACCCTATGTCTTAACCGTAGTGAGTGAGTTGAATGGGGCGTATTGCATAGAAATATAGAATGGGTTTGCAGATGAGGGTCACCATGCCTCCCCAACAATCATTTGTCTGCTCTTTGCTCCCACACACGTCATGATCTTTGAGGCATTCAGACTCAGTAACTTTGTTCTCCTTGTTCAATCAATTCGTCCCTAGTCTCCATATCCACTTCTAGGAGGCTGTGATGTGCATTTGTTACAATTTACAAATGGGCATTGATTTCTTTGATTACCCCTGTGCCTGTCCTCTTCAATCTCTTCTGATTCCATAAGTACTCTTTTGCAGAATATGCTTGTATGCTCTGTCTTATCACTCGTTGTATTTTTACCCACGTCCGCCTTTCCCACCCTACTCTTTACCCCATATCTGGGGCAGACAGACACAAGTAGATCCCGGAAGGATAATTTAGTAGTAATTGCAGGCTTTAGATGGTTACTAAACAGTTTGTGCAGACCTTTAAAGCTTCAGCTGCCATGAGTCTGAATCACCTGCTCTCCTCTTCATTTCCCTTCCTCTCTCTTCCCCATCTCTTCCTTTTCTCAGCCTTCTTCAGGGATGTGAAAGGAGCTTCTGCAGACTTGGTGCTTTAAACACAGGAAGTCCAAACAGGCCGGTTCAGTTGTGTGTTTTCCTTTGTTGAATGTGGGACCCTGTCAGTAAAATTGGCACAGCAAACTGCTTGTGGCTACACCAAAACATTACAGACTGCACTTGGATAGAACATAAAACCCCAATGGCAACCAAGTGTTGACTGGGCACACAGCAGTGTGGGATTAATGCCAAATACAACCATTCATAACTGAGCTTAAAACCATATTATTGCAGGATCGAAGCACGGTAAACAGCAAATGTTGCTATTACCCTTTATAAGGGTATGATGAGTTTGCATTACTGAAGTCTGGACTTCTGACTGTTAGATCACTGGAGATGTCGGAGACGAGCAGGAGCTTGCTGAAATATCTTGTTGATGTGGTAAATCTATATGTCCTGAGTGTTAGGGAATTCTTTTTAGAAGTAGAGTGCATCAAAATAGAGAAACGTGTCTCTCATCTAGTTCTTGAATGAGTGTTGAAGAAATACGCCACAGAGTCAAACATTTCTGCCTAGCACTCCTCAGACAATCTGTGGATCCCCTATACACATTCAGCAGACTCACCTAGTAGATAGTGAACACAAAAGCACAGTCCTTAGAACATCTCAGAGGTTCGCAGAAGTCTTGGTCTCTTCCAGCTTTTGAGACATGTAGCTTAATTTTTAATTTATCAAGTGCCCAGAAAGTGAAAAACACCATAATCTGGGGTCCACCAAGAGCGTAGGGCCATCCTTGGGGTCACTGGTAGTTTCCATAATGAAATACCTTGGCAGTGCAACTGCAGTAATAACATTCAAAAACTGTTGTCATGCAATTGCCAATCACAGACCTCCCCATCCGGAGCAGCTGCAGAGCTCCTTGTCATTGGTCCAGATCCATACATTGGGAAGTCCCTGCCTGATACGGTAACGGCATAGCTCATGTACTTCCCCTAGTACTTGCAGCACCTTACAGTCACCACTCACAACCCCACACCCATCAAATATAGAAATATCACTTGCTGAGACTTGCTGTTACTCATTTAACAGTTCCTCACATGGACCAGGCTTTGCACTCACAAGTTTCACAAGCACTGCACCACATTCACCAGTGGCACGCCTTGGATTTACCAAACACAACTGTCCAGTTGCAGTCCCCACATTCTGATAGCTGAGGGGCCAATATTTGTTTTTCTCGGCACGTACCTGCATGCTTCTGCCTACAGACAGCCGTATTATCCATCTGCATGACCACTCCAGAACTGCACGTGTGTCATGTATGTCATTTTCACTCATTGTGACATAGGAGAGACTGTCTACTAAATAACATTTAACACTCCGCATAAGTGTGGCTTGTGGTTCATTTGTGTTTTGGTGCCATTTTACTACTGTGGGGCTGAGGCTGCCTCTGTTGTTCTTATGGTTCCCTCCGAAAGCTGCTAGGTACAACTTGCCTGAGGTTATGTTAAGGGGTATTTTTTCTCACCTGTGTTCACAGACTAAACCAGAGTGGGCAGGCATAGAGTAGAGGACCAGATTTGCCACTGTCGTCAGATTTGGATAACATGCATGGCAGAGCCCAGCAGTGTTTTCCTATGGCATTAACAAGCAATGCTTGGCTTTGCATAATGGGTGGTGGCTGTTGTCAGAGGGTCATGGGCCGTTTGACTGGTTTATCACGCAAGATAACCACAGTCTCCAATTAGATATGGTGAGAATGGTCAACCACCCAAAAAAAACAAGAAGAGAAAAGCATCAGGTGTTGGCTCCCTACTTCTGTCTTTCTCTCAAGCGACAGACGTGAGGTATCGACCCACAGGGAGTGCATTATGCTGCATAGCTTCTGATGGATTCCTGAGATGTCCTCTGCGTGGATGGTGGGAGCCACGTTCAAGATCGTCTGTAGATTCATTGTCATAATGTGTCATGTTGTTGAAAAATGAAGCATTTCTTAGCTTGCTGTTGCTTCATTGCTTGATTTTGCACTCACCTCTGTTTAGACAGAAGGGTGCTTGCTATTGATGAAAGATCTGACCAAAGCGAGAGCATCTGAGCATCTGTCCTCTGCTTTGGGTCCAGCACTGTGCAGCAAGCCAAAATAAAATGTACAGAGCAGCCAAGGCAGCAAGCCGGAGCCATGATCACTGAAGGTAATTTAATTAGTGTTGATCAGGACTCCAGATGATGGTGCTTTGAAAAGGAATACTTTAGTACTTAACAGCCTTTTTACATGCCCGAGTCTGTGTGGGAAGGAAAAGCCAATTGTTCAGAATGAATGTGCAGATTTCTACTGCCTCACTCAGAGTCAATTGAAAACGTGGTTGTTAGCAGGCGCACAGACCTCTTCTTGAGGCTCTTCAGACTACTATCACTGCAGTTCTCACATGAGAGCCATGTCACGATAGCACAGTCCTTGGCGTATTTGCGTACATGCTCGCCCGTTGTCTTGGTGATCCAAATACACACAGCCATAGGTGCCATGAGATACTCGCAGTCTACTCTAACACAAGCTCAGCAGTTCCTTTAATTCTCTGAGGGACTGTTCAAGACGGTCACACAACTCTTGCCGTCTATGTTTTTTCAGATGTCCTTATTGGTTAAAAACATCCCTTTGCTTTCTACAAACAATGCCGTTCTCTTCCTACAGTATCTTCCTTTCCCAGTTCCACTGTTTTTCTTCTCACATTCTCAACCTTGATTTCTCAGTCTGCACGCATCAGCATGGCTGCATAGTATTGTACGGCGTAAACTGCTTGTAATTGCAAAACATCTCGTAACCTGTTATAAAAGTATATATATTTGCCTTTCTGCTCTGTATTGGGATTGCTTTCTTTTTTTGTAATAAGATGTGTAGAATTTGCCATGGAGTGGGGCCCAACAATTATCAGGGGCTTTAATAAAACACATGCTCACATCATTCTTCTTATTGGCACCTCATGAAGAGTTACATTCAGGCTGACTTCTGTGGCACAGTTATGCCATAGCAGTAACCAATAAATGCATACATTCCTTCTTTTTGGTTTCTTGGGTAAGGAGAAACACGTTTTGGGTGAGACACAGCCACCCAGTTGGTGAACAGTTGACTAGTTCTATTTCAAGTTAGCTAGCATAAGCTAGCAGACAGTAGCATGCACCTTTCTGCCCACTTCAACTTAAACCGCACAGGTGTATTTGAAAAAGTTGAACAAAATAAAAATAATTTCTTCAATGAACACTGTCAAGTTGAAGGAGCAAACTGGAGACCAACTGTTATAGGGCGAGCTGGGGGAGGATGCATTGTTGGAGACATTTAGAACGCAGAGGGAGGGGCCGGAATACCAGAGCTGGTGATGCTACTAGTGCACCAATAAGAGCTAGTGGAAGGCTTAGGTCTTCACTTCCTTATGCTTATAGATTTAGGAAACTCGCACCCTACCCCTCCCCCCCTTCAATACCAGCAATTTGTTACCACGTAGACAGCTTCATAGAGTCCACAACACGCATTAGCACACATCCCCCCACATTGTTTGTTATTTTTCTGCGGATTAAATGAAGACTTGAAACCCGCATTGGTTTAGTTACCAATTCAGTTGGTAGAAGCTAGTTGGGAGGTGGGTTTTTACAGGTTGGCTTTATATCTTATGGCAATGCTGGATTGTGCTGATGTTGGGCTGATCCATTTAACTGTCCCATAATCAAGACTACATGCTCCTTCCACTTAGATGTACACCAAGGTACCTGTCTAAATACAGTGTAGTGGAATTCTTATCAAAATGCCAAGAAAGTTTGTGTTAAAAAAATAGGGAGAGCTGGTGGGGGCGGGGCGTAATATATCTACCAAAGAGGCTCCTCACAAGAAACAAGTTAATTTGTTGGCTGGCACATGTCATGTAGTAAGATTAGCGTTCTGTGAAAAAGAGCTTTTGTCGAGCATGTCCTGAGGATTAATAGAGCAAAACGTGATATCCAGACCCTGGTGTTTGTCACAAGATCTACTCGCATGTTTACTGCACAGCTGTTCTGGTTGCCAGATTCATATCTTCAGTGGTTTATCGTGCATTATTTCCCGGATTTCTCTCTCTTTTGTAGAATACTGATGCCAGCAACAGCATCATTACAGTACACGTTCTTTTAAAGAGTAAACTCGCAGCTCCGATGCCGATGAAGGGACAGAGCTGTGAGCACGCAGTATTCATTTCATAAACTGATTGGGCTAAAGGTCATATTCCGAAGCCGGAGAACGACCGGATGAATGACGTTTATTTTTAGCCCTGACCCAATACTAGGTATTTCCAGTGCCTATTTCATTTCACAATTCTGTTTTCCTTTCCTGGTCAGAAAAATATGTTCCTTTTAATAGCCGCAGTCGTCGTGCCGCCACATTTTCAACAAGGGTGTTTTTGTGCAAATTTTGATGATGGAAAAAATGTCCAAATCGATGGCAGCCCTTGGAGGAGGCATTGTGTGTTTTATTTCTGACCCACTGTCCTGCAGCCCTTTTATGGCAGCTACCATCTCACTCTCGTGTTCACAACACGTTTTCACACTTCACCCAACACGTCCACACGCTATCGACCATGCTGTTCCAAACGGGATCCCAGGGTAATGGGAAGCATAGCTCTGCAGTTTTGTTAGGAGTATAAAGCGCTATATAATTTCTACAATATAGTACAATACAACTTTTTGGGCCATATGTACGAACACATTTTCCCATTGACACAGAATGGGCAAAACTGCTTGCTACATCTGCCCTTTTGTACTCAGCACTTCGATGATTAAGTATGTAGGTGTGCATGTATGTTGTATTTGTTTAGCGTGAACTAAGCCAGAAGGATCTGTGTTCAAGATCATAGGCAGACATACATTCAGTGTGTGACTCGAGGAGTAGTTGGTTTCTAAGAGTAAAATTGGACTGTTCCTACATCATGATGTAGTGTTGTTTGAAGAAGCATGTCTTCAGCTATTTCATATATTGCAGCAGGGTTGCGCCAGTCTTGAGGATACTGAGATGTTGTTCCAGATTCTGGGTGTGTAGATGGAGAAAAATACTTCAATTTTGAAAATGATATCTGTATTTTAAAAATAAGGGAAACCTTCACCTAGCACAGTTCACTTCCATAAACAAGACTGTGCCCCATAGCACGTTCTGATATCTTCTGTCAGAAACACTTTATCAAATGCAATACAACAAACTAGGGAGAAATCTGCTAGAAGGTGTTCCTTTACTTCTTGTTCATGTGCAATACCGGAGTTTGATCAATAGCTTTAAACATAAGACATGAAGTAGGAAGTGATCCGAAATTGATTTTGAACCAAAATGTCCAAAGGTAAACAGTTACTTACCTTTGTCTTTCAGAAAAATTCCAGCAGAATATATACCATAGAATACTGTGGGGCAAAATATTGAGAACCACATTATCCTGAATGTAAGTGAACTTAGGTGCACATAGGTTTACCATACTTACTATTGTCAAGGTATTGAAGTTAAGAATAGTAAATCAATACTTACCTATATGCACTCACCTTCTCGATATTTTGGTCTTCAGTGTTTAGGCCTCAATATTTTGCCCCCACAATATTTTTGTCCTTGATACTCTGTCATACAGCCATTTAAGCACAGTGTCAAGAGGTAAACGTTGTTCCAGGTACCTTAGGCTTCTTTGGTCATTTAAAGGTCACCAAAACTACAAACACCAAAAAGCATTAGCTTCCATGGAAATGCCATGGGCTATAAATGTAATTTCATGGTGAGACTAAGCCATCTGGTAACCCTGCATTAAACAAAAAAAAAAAACTTTGTTGATCGACTCCATTAGTGCCCTTTTGTAACTGCTCTTGTTAACAATAGTAACAAGACTGCTGGATTTGTGCGGCAGCACCACCGAGCGATGGGGACTGAGACTGATCCTGCGCTGTGTGGCAGTTGCCGGCCTAACCTTTCCAGGCAGCTAACAGCACCTCCCCAGTACCCAACAGTAAAAGCTGACTTGTGGCAGCCCTTTGCATGACATCTGGATTTCTCTAGGAAATTGTGGTGGAACAGATCATACCCTTTTCTTAGTCACACATGTCTCACACATACAAAGGCAAAACAGAAGCAGGACTAGGTTCAATATGTTTTATTGAATCAACTGTATTCTATGTATAGATGCATGTATTGCTATAATAAGGATGATAAATCATAATTAAAGCAAAGCAGTGACAAGGAAAGTAAAGCATAGGAAAAGTCTCCCATACTGTCACAACAATTGTTCTAAAATCCCTACCTGCACTACTAAGGTTCTATACAAGAGCATGTCAGTATAAGCACTAAACTGCCCATCAGGCTCTACCTGTGGTGTAACTTAATGTTTGTGGTCTGTCAATTTTTGAACACTACCTTTGCTGTGAAAACCAAATAACCTTTATATAAGTAGATACTGGTCACTGAAACCCATACTTTTGTTTACCTGTGTTTTTAGTAATAGCTGCCCCAGTAAACTCTGTGTGTTTCAAGATGCAGAAAAAAACAGCATTAGATGCAATGAAAGGTGGTCATGCACTTTGAGCTGCTGATTGTGGAACTGGGAAACCCGGTTTGAACCCCAGTCTCGGCTCAATATCCTGTGATTCTGGGAAAATCACTTAATTTCCCCATGCCCTGACAAAAAATGTGTGACACTTTGTAGTGCTCATGTAAAGCACTTCAATGGCCGTGGGCCAGGTTAACGCTATACACAGAAAAGAAAGCAAAGTGCCTACATCCTTTTACCCATAATATCAATGTATAAGTTCACTATTGGGCCAGACTTAAAATGATTGTACCTAGTTTTGTATCTTTTTTTTAAAACTCAAGGAGCTTTGACCGTTTTAGGCTCTGCAGTGTCTCCATATGAGCAGCTTACATAATTGCATAATTGCAATGATCAAGGTGCTTTCTGTGATCTGTGTTGCATCTTTCTCGTGGTACAAACTATGAAAGCTCACTTACACACTTGATTAACAGGTTGTTTAATCTGGCAAATTAGTTTTACACCAGTCCTCAGATATTGGTACTTAATACATAAAACATTGGTTATATTTGTGGTAGATAAAATACATAACTCAAAAACAATTCTGCACCTTCACTGACTTTGTCTCTCATATAATTTAAAACGTAGCGTCCTACTTTGAATTTGGCTGTTGTTGATTAGATGGTAGAGTCCTGTCTGCCGTGTTTAGAGCACGTAGCGGCCCTAGCCACTTTCAAATGTGGTATATGAGAGAGACATCTTATATTGGTCAAAATCGAAATAGGAGCATGTGTTCTAATTTTCTTTGCATCGGGAAGTTAATATCCATCTTATTTTACAAGAAAATAGGTAGATCACGTCAGTGCTTAATTTGTAAATAAAGAGGTGCCGGTGCTCAAAGCCCTTCTCGTAAACACTAGGCTGCTGTGATTAAATCTGCCAGCACTGAATACTGAGGCAGTGTAATCCTGAAGCCATCTCGGGCCTCTTCAATCCATTTACGGCCACCCCTGCCCCTTTAGCTCATCCTGCAACTTTATACTTTCTCCCTTTATGACGCTTTTTAGTTTTACCTTCCTCCGTCTTTCCCATATGTGTCTTTTGCTCGCAGCAAATGCTTGAGGCACAAGACTAAGCTCCGGCCCTCACAAATAAGTGCTGGTGCTCAGCATCGGAAACAACAAGCACAAATTAAGCACTGGATCACGTCCCCTCCACCCCCGAGTTCCACAACTGCACTCATATTTCTATCATAATGTGTCTTTAAAAAAAAATTGGGGGTGACAACATTTGAGCTTTGACACTCCCAAGGTCCACTCCTATGAACTTTTACTTTGATGGAAATTATGAATATTCCCACCAGAACAACTCGATCGTAAAAGCTTGCATAGCCTGTGATTTTACAACATAAACTGCACACCGATGGTCACAGGTAACAAACTTTTTTTTTTCCTTATCTAATGTTTGGCTGTTTCACTCTGTATAATGATGCATGGCTAATTTAAAGTGCAATACAAAGAAAAATGATTTTAAAAAGTGCTCTGGTCCTGCAAGATCCAGTTCAAGTTTCATGTACTGAGTATTCCCAAGGCCAGTCACCCGCACGTGTCTCAAAGTGGATACCTGCAGAAGAGGCGAAACATGGATTGAAAAACCTAAGAGGCTTACGTTTAAAAGGTGTTACCGTTTGATCTCTAATTATCGGCGAACAAGGTGTTTCAGCCGAAGAGGTCTCTCTGGAAATCTGTGTTCGTTAATTTGCCTTTCATTAGCGGAGTCTTAATTTGCATGCAGAGAAACATTGCTACACATGACAGTGACAGTAACGTTGATTTTTTTTCTTTCCCAGTGGCTTTTCACGGTCTCCCATTGAAAATCAAGAAAGAGCCCCAGAGCCCCTGCTCGGAGATTGGCTCGACGTGCGGCCAAGAACAGCCATTCAAGTTTAGCTATGGGGAAAAGTGCCTGTATAATGTCAGGTAAGTAATATAACAGTGTGCCTGCCCATTTTTCAATCAGTGCTTAATTTGAGCCGGCAGTTGAAGTTGGGGTGCACTGGCACTCATTTTTGGGGGCCGACACTTATTTTTCCTCATCTGACTTTAACAAAAGCAAGAGCGAGAAAAACACACAATGGGGGCTGAAGGAGAAAGAGAAGGACAGAAAGATTGTGGCAGAGACAAATAAGGAACCTACAAAAATGAGTTAAAGGAGCAGGGAGTGTCTGGTGGTGGATTAAAAAAACTCAGGGTAGTGTTGGGCACTTCAGCCATTCAGTAATACGGCTGCAAGCCTCTGGGCAGAACATTGGGCCCCGGCACTCAGCCTTTTAAAAATTAAGCACCGTTTTCATGGTAAACTTTTATTTGATTTGATCATTACTCATCTTAATCGAAATAATCTTCCTTTTGGTTAGTTATGTCTCGGGACCTGACATGGAACTAACAGTTCTGCAGTTCTTCACTCTCACAATAGCGGCATCTGATCATCAGCCAGATTTTTTTTGCTCATTCAGTGTCACTTTTTTAATAATGTTTTATTATACTTGGTAGCCTTTCAAGTTTGCTCATCAAGTTGGCTGCCCCGTTACTGCTGCCCGATTTTATGAGGTGCATTTCACACAATATAGAGTTCCCAGATACTGTTAGGAGGTCCCCACCAGTCCGTCCAGGACCATCACAGCACCCATATCTTATCTTGTCAATGGAGCGCGAGGGCAGCCCTCTTACCATGGCAATCCTCAATCACAAAGGAAGACATTAAGACACCTTTCCAATTTACTCATTGATGAGTTGCCAATTTCCTTATTTATGATGCTCTTTGGGGTCTGTGGCATTTCCTCCTTTAGGAAGAAAAATAATGCGCCGAGCTGTGTATTTCAGAAGAAGCTTTTTAACCTTTCTGTTCAGTGCAGTAATGTATTTTCTTTCAGTGTGGTTTAGACAGGCTTTTAACGTGATTTACATGAGTGACATTTCAGTAGGAGGAGCTCAATCTGTAATGACTCGTCAAGTACCGAACAGTGCAGGTGGGCTGCGAGCTGTGCTGCCAGATATTTTGCAAATGCAGAGTAAATGCTTCCATGTTTGCTTCCTGTTATCAATGGCTTAACCTTGATTGTAGGTGTGACTTCCTGTTTGCAGGAGGACTCAGCTTTGTCCTTTTTTCCACAGTGCCTATGATCAAAAGCCACAAGTGGGAATGAGGCCATCCAACCCGCCCACGCCCTCAAGCACCCCTGTTTCGCCCCTACATCATGTATCACCTAGCTCCGCTCACACCCCAAAACCAGACGGGGCATTCCACACGCACCTCCCACCTACAGCACAGCCTATTCCAGACAACAGCTACTCCATGGACCACAGGTAAGAACGTACAAAATGTTGTGGGCCTATTGTTCACAGTTGCCTTATTTTACCTTTGATCAGAGCTCATCCAAACACTTGTTAACACAACAGGGCTTTTTATGGATAATTGCTGTAGGGCAAGAATGCACTGTATTTATGCAATGCAGTGCATTCTTGTCCTTTCCCCCCTGTGCAGGCACACAATTGACTGCCTAGCGCCAACACAGTCACCCTTGCACCACGGTGCAAGGATGTCTGCGTTGCATGCAGGATTGTTTTTCTCTTGAGAGATGTTTTTCTTATTCTATCTGTGCTGCAGAATGCAGCACACATGGAGAGAGTGAGAAAAGAGGAGAAACACAAATATTGCTTCTTGTTACTCCTTCCCTGGGGAGGTGTCAGGGTTTGGCACTTCCCCAGGTTTACATGATCAGGTAAATCTGGGGCAGCATCAAAACCCATAGGTGTTGTGTGGAAAAACCCATTGCAATGTCCAGGGAACGCCTTCCTGGCACAGAGTAAGACAACGCAATAACTTGCGCTGTTTTGTCTTGCTCCATATCTATGAGGCAGTTCAAAGCCATGATACCAAAAAAACAAAAGTACACAGTTCCAGCCAATAGAATCTGTACAAATGTATACAGTAAGCAATAGAGTCTATGAGTCTGCTCTTGTTAGAACAAGAGCCCTCACTCACCAAATGGTGACATGCTTCATCATCGGGCTTTTGCTCCTCGTCAGGCCGGCACTGCAATGACTGAGGGGCCCCTCGTGGGGGCTCTTTGCTGGAGATCTTTTGAGTGCAAAGAATGCCGGTAGCTGAGTGCTAATATGTGAGATTGGTATTTGGAAATGTGAAAATAAAAATGGCTAGAGGTCTCGAAATATCATATTTAATCAACCCAGACCCCTGTCATGATTAAAAACAGAGTTTGGGTAAGGATTAGAAGTAATGTCTAGTTCACCCCCAAAAACAAAAAACTAACAGTCCCTAAATTGGGGGAATGTGGAGAACTAGAGTACAGAAATATTATACTTCTATCATGGAGGTCAACATGTTTCTCGCAAAAAATGTCTGTTAAGATCGGTGCGATTCGTCAGAACCAAAAAACGTACCTAATCCACATGTTATAACCCAATACGGGATTTCTTCGTACCACAAAAACCTACAAAGAGCAGAAAAAACAAAAAACAGACTCATAATGCAAATATAACCATGTGCACAGTGAGCTCATTCCGGTGAGAAGCCCTAATGCGCAGTGTATCACACGGTGAAGTATAAATCAAACAGACTCCTCTCAATTCAGAGGATGAATTCCTACCCTCCTTGTATTGAAGGATGGGCCCCATCGGGATAACGATAAGCATCAGTAGTCCAGGCTGGTATAGTCAACTAAGTATAGATATAGATGGCATGCCATACATAATAAGTTCAAAGCCATGCACAGTGGCTTTGCGTGGCCTCATAGATATGGTTGAGAGGGCTGCATGGCTGGAACATCCGAAAAAGTGACGCTCCATCAGTAAAAGCCTCTTTAATAAATATGCCTCAACATTCCCAGAGCTGCTCAGGTTATAACTATGCAGTCATAGTGGTATCAGGGATAGTGATTTGCGTATTTATGTTGTGCTTTCCTTAAGGTGAATCAAATGCTTTTCTGAAACGTTTTACTTTTACACCTGTATTTATGGCTACTTATTATCAGCGCCACTAGAATAAAGTAATTTTGCTCCCTCAGTGTTTTCTGCATAATTATGGATTTTGCCACATTTGCCACATAATCCACCATCTGAAGCTTAATCTGCAAATTTTAACAAAAAAGTTAGTTTCTAGCTAAAATGGATCAAAAGTTACTAAAATCACAGCAACACATGCAGTAGAAGGCCCTTTGCAAAGACCCACGGGCCCTTTTCTGTTGCTTATTGCAGTATTTGTGTGTTAAACTGATACTAATGACATGAAACATTTGGCCAGGCAGGGTTAACGTGTAAAAATGTCAACATATGGAAGTAATACTATCACAAAATGTACCGCATTACAGAGCATAATTTGACTTTTCTTAGAGGATCATTTACTCAACCTTGCCATATAATTTAGTCCTTCCCACCTCATAATTCCATTAGACCGGCCTATTATTGACTGTTTGAAAGCAGTGCTTATTATCTCAGCGTCTGCAAGGATGGAATTTGAATTCTATGATGCAGATTCTTGATCCAAAGCCATTAAAGTTCCTTGTAAAACTATCCCTAACTTCTGACCAGTAAGAGAACTGGCTGAGCCAAAATTGTCATTCAGATTTCATGCTAGTCATTCTCAGGCTACGTCTTGTTTATGTTCATTCAATCCATTTCCATATAGACAATCTCATTTATGGATGCAGGTGTGTGTTTTTTTTCTATTTTTTCTTTTTTCTTTTGGCTGGCAAGGTGGCTCAGTGTGCTAACTTCTCCCTGCTAACATCTGTGTGGGTGACCTGCGGGTTATTTAGTGAATAAAAATGGCAAAAGCGGTGGTTTAAAGCAGTCGATGAAAATCAAGTTACTGTTCTTATGGTTCTGAACTCCTTGAACCTGGCACAACCCTCCTTGGGGTGGTCGCCTTTCATTGGGCACCTCATTCGCCTTTGTTTCGCTCGTCACAGGCGACTCTGCTTTGAGCACATGTTCCCAAAAGACACATTGTTGGACCCCATGCTGAGAAGGCTTCATAGTCTGTGCTTACACCGGCACTATACACCTCTGCCTCAGCCCTTTCTCTTCCCATTCCCAAGGATAAGGAGGCAGTAATATTCTGCTAGGGCCCCATAACCCAGTCATTTGTGATTAGCTTTTTTGTCGTTGTTTGCTGTTGCGTTTCAGTCTCATTATTGATGCTGACGCCATAAATTGTATTATTCTCACAGGTGGAAGTGAAAAACAAGATTGTCATGGTAACAGCCAGCATGAAAGCTCCTGGGCTTTCTCCCTGTGTCTCAGCCTCTGCTCGCCACTCCCTCGCTGGCTTCATTGCTTCGGCTGTGTTCCCCAGGTTGTGAGATTTCAGCGTTTGAAAGGCTACTTTAGGACAAGGTAGTCGGCCTTGTCGTGTCTTTAAGCGCAAGGGCAGCGGAAGGCCACGCTAGTCCCTTAGCTTCTCTTATCGGCGTCTCCCAAGGCTTGTAGTTAAAGGGTGGCCGAGTGTACCAGAAGTGAAGCTAGGACTGCTCCCCCAGGACCATGTATCATGCTGCACATAGCAGCGTAATCCAAGGCTCCAATCCTAGCTGGAGTGTGCAGAGATTTTCACTCACAAACACCTCGCCATTCCTGTCAGTGCTGTGATTGCTACTTGTAGTTCGCAAACATTTTTGCATGGGGTTTTCTCACTAAAATCAGTACTTCCGGGGCCCTTTTTAGTTGTTTTGTGGAGGGGGGGGGGATTGCCGCCGTCTATCCAGTTTCAAGGTCACAAGGAAAACGTTTTTATAGAAAGTTTGCCAGAAAACTGCACGTCCCATTTTAGCTCCATTCAACACTCAGTAGTACCACATATTGCCTGTTGTGGAAAAGCTACGTGATTACATAGACGTCAGAAAATGAGGAAACCCCACAGAATAAAAAAAAGTGACCTATGTGAGAACTGGCTCGCATAATAACTTTGCAAACCCCTAGGGGCATATTTACAAGCCCCTAGCGCCACACCTATGCCCGCCCTAGTGTCATTTTAGTTATTTTTATGCTAAGGTGACTTTCCCCCCTGCAGTATTTACAAAGTGGCGCAATGTTTACATTGCGCCACTTTTCACCCCCTAGCACCACATTATGCCTGTGCCAGGCATAATGTATGCAAGGGGGGCATTCCGACACAGGAAAAGTAAGAAAATAATGTTGCAGTGAAATTTAAAGCATTTCACTGCGTCATTTTTTCTGTCATTTTTAACACATGCTCAGAGTTGGCATTAAAATGGCGCACCCATTTCAATCCATGGACCTCCCTGTACTTTGCTGCATGAGTCTCAACATTTTTGACTCTAGTGCAGCAAAGTGCCACAATAGCATAAAAAATGTTGACGCTATTGTCCTAACGACCTCCATGGTGTGCCATATTGTAAAAATGGTGCAACCATGGTGTCATTAGATGGGGCTGGGGCGATGCAAGAAAAGTGGCGCATCGGGACAGATGAGCCACTTTCTTCTAAATATACCCCTAGTTGGCACTCATACCACACACATCTTTTCTTCTTGTTTCCTTAAAAGGCTTAGCACTTTTTCTGCTATTGCTTCCGTGTCCACGCTGTCCCATCTACTATCTGCCAAAAGTTAGCACTCGGGCTGGAGTGGCTTTTTATCCCATTGGGCATTTTGAAGGCCCAGAGCTGGTGCTGGTGCCCCTGTCACTTTTCCTAGCTCCCCAAAAGTGATTGTAGAGAACACTTGGTGTGACTTCAAGCGAGAGAGTGAGGAAGGGCGGTAGAAAGAAAGAGATCAGAGAGTTAGGCGAGAAGGAGAAGAGAGTGGATAAAAAGAGCGGGGAGAGGAAGGGAGTGGTACTGCTTTTGATTCTCCAGTCCAGCCCCGGTAGTGCATGCATTTAGAACAAGCACCATTTAAACATCCCACCAGTGTATATCCTACATTGCAACAGAAGGACAATGCCTATGACATGATACTCACTATCTGTGTATTTTTCCATTCACCGTACTTAAAAACTACTTCTACAGTACTGTGTACTGTGCAGAGTGAGTACAAGGGTAATAGGGATGAATTTGGTTCCAGTGATCGATTACAGCTTCCCAGCTGTTCTTGTTAGCTTTGCACCAAATAACCCTTAAAATCAAATCCTCAGAAAACTAGACACGTTGCCAAGCTCACGGAGCCGAATTTGGCGTCACTTTTATTGTAGCTTGCATGATTGGGTGTCGTGTTGTGGCCTGTTCTTTCTGGGACCAGTTCCAGCCCCTGTAGGAACAGGTAACTTGAATGTTGCCACGGAAGGTTGTTCTTCATGTTGTGCTGCAGAGACCTGGTGAATCAAACATTACAGCGGGGTTGATTTCAAGCAAAGCCTTCAGTAAAAGTAAATATTGGATCAGACACTTCCTTTAAGGCTTTGAGAGCAAAGCTGCATTTCCTGCTGTAATCCCTAGTTACATTCCCTTTTTCCATCTTGACCGATCTGTTTAAATTGCTGTTTTTTTTTTAAGATTCAAAAAAGGGGAAACAAAGGTCTTTATTTTTTTTCTTCATCTGTCTGTAGGTTTGTGGTTTCTGTTTAGCTTTCTATTGGAACTTATCTAGGGTCGTGCATAATGTCTTTTTGCCTCGCTTTATTTTTAAATAATGGGTTAAACTAGATTTTCAGTTTAAGCAAAACAAACTTTGCTTGAAATCGGTACAGAATTGCTTTGATGGGTAATTGCCGTGACTGAGCACGATGAGCGGGGATATGATGATAGGGGTTGCTATTTGAGCACAAACATTTTCTAAGGTCTCCTCACAAGAACCTCTGTTTTTTGCTTCCAAACATACATTCTAGCTCCATGGTACTTTTAGTGGCTAAAGAGGACAGTTTGGCGCAATGCTTAAATGAATATATAGAGCATTACGATCAGCATTGGACGGGCATGCAGATTTTGATTTTTGGCAGTTCATGGATGAAGGTTATATATAAACTAAATAAGAGAATTTCTTAACTGGAGGAAAACCCCGAAGCATTCTCGATATCATGAAGCAGCCCTAAAAACTCCGAAACAGTCCTGAACACGCTGAAGTAGTTCTGACATCCACAAAGCAGTTCTTGGGCTGTTGTTTGATGCTCTATAAGTCTGAAACAGAATAACATAGATCATGGGTATCACTGACGTAGATAGTCCCTAAATCTAGAGCTTCCAAACCTTGGTTTCTTATTTAAAGAAGTTAAAAGTTGAGCCATTTGTGTGCGTTTTTGGGTAGCTGATCACAAATTTAAACTCTTTGTTTTCTCTCCTGCAAGCTCTGAAATGTTGGGTTTTATGCTTGTGGGAAATTAATAGCTACATGCCATTTGGTTGCTTCTCGGGTCCTCATATCTTACAAATCGTGCACGAGCTGTTGACACACTTTGACCCACATGAAAATATTTCACTTGGACTGATGGCTGTTGACATTGTGTCAGCATCCATACATCTAAATAGTTTCACAGTGACATATGTCTTAACACCTAGTCACCTTTTTAGAATAGTTTACTATTAGCCTTTTCTTCCTATCACTTTTCTTGTCTCTTTGTGTTATACTGGTTAGCTGTAGTAATATGAGTTCCTTTAATTTAGCAGGATACATAAAGAACAAATAAAGTTTTAAATGGATCTCCTAAGTACAAGTACTTATGATCTCCTCAACACCTGTGTTTCTGGCACCTCCCCTAGATGTCCCAGCAAGGAAATATATAAATAAATTGCTGGCGAACACTGGAGTCATTAGCTGAGGCAGCCGAACAGTGCTCATGTTGATCTGCACTCACCTGCATCCCTTTCAAAAGCCAATATGTGTTGTATTGTAATTGGATATATATATAGCTGTTACTAAACTTAAGGCATTCAAGAGCTTTATGGCAAGAGAGGAATGCTTCTTTGTAACCTAAGGATAGGTGTTAATTTAGTGTGTTAATCTTGTGTTTTTTTTGTTATTCCGTTTAGACTTGCTTTGTTAGAAGAAACACTTACATGCATTACCCTAGTTTGTTTGTAGTGGACTAAGAGGACGTTAGCTACCGTAGCTAGCATGGATGGATGATGTGTTAGTTCATGTTAAGGAGTGTCAAGGTGAATATAGTGTAGAAAGTTAGAAATCACTGCAAAAGGGGGTATGTTAGTTTGTGCGAGTGATTCGTGAGGTGAGTAGATAGTGGAGAGGAAGTTTAGAAGATAAATTCCAGGCAGGTGGTTTACTTTTTGAGAAGGAAGTGTTTATGGGTCTAGATGGGGAGATTCGCAGAAGAACATGAGTAGTAAGCCAGAAGGCGTGGAGGTTTGTTCAGGGGTCCAATAAGGACATGCAGTTTGGAATAGGAATTGAAAATGAGGCCATGGGCTTGCAGAGCAAGATTGTTGCTATTCCATGGAAAACATGAAAGCATTTTAAGTTTTGTGCAGAGATCATTCAGTGTGGTGGGAGGAAACTGGATGAACTTCATGCAGCCTTGAACAGGTGAAAGTACAAAAAAGCTGAGTATTAGTACTTTAGTTTATATCTAATTATACAGGGTGAGAGGGAGTGCCCTCAGCAGGTAGGACTGATTGAGATCTTGCTCAAGATGTTGACAAGAGTTCCTGACTGTGAACAGAGCAATCTTTATGATTTTTGTGTTTCCTGTTTTGTAGAAGAAGGTTAGTTAGGCAGACCATAATCATTTTGGGAATAACACATGCTTAACTATTCTTTTAAATCCATAAGTGACTCTTAGTTTTGTTGAGAGGAAATTGTATAATTTGGCAGCATGTACGGAGAACGTAGTGCTGCCAACTGTTTTCTTCTTGTATGCTGGAATGAATAATCATGATGCTAGTCTGGAACGTAAATTTGTAGGTGGGCGTTTTTGTTGATTTTCATTGGGAGACATTCAGGACCTTTATAGATGATTGTCTTTTGAATGATACATAATAGTTTGAATGAAGTTACTCTTGCGACCCGTAACCAGTTATGAGCCTTCATGGTAGAGGGGATGTGTGTGTATATCTTTGTATATAGCACAGTCTGGCAGCTGAGTTCTTAATTCTCTGCAGTTGTCAAATGGCTGAGAGAGGAATATTGTGATAATCGTCATTTGAGAGGATGAGTCATGTTGTTGCTTGCATCCTTGTGGAAATACAAGATGGGGGGGGGGGTGGTAATGTAAATAAAGGGAGCTTACAATAGGAAGTAGTGAACAATTGTAGTGAAAGGGTTTCAGTGCCCACTGGAGACTTTCAGCATTTAGTGTTTACATGCATCCACAGTTAAATTGTCGCCTTGCCCCATGGCGGCTGCCCTGTGACCTTTGCTGACAGATTGCAAGAACTAAGCACCCATGTGTGGCCCTTTTATCTTGATAACAAGTTTACAGAAGTGGGTGATATGGGTAGTATTGGCGGAATATTCCTTTAGGGTTGAGACAAAGTTACTCTTTTGTGATTGCAAGCATTCAACTTCTAGGTTCTCACAACAATCTCTCAGTTTTTCCTCAATTTATCTATTGCAAGCAGGGTGCGTATCCATACCACCACCCACAGCATTTCTAGTTATTGATCTTGGTATTTTCATATTTTATGTGGCACTAGGGTAGCTTCCCGCTCTAAAATTTAACATTAGTTTGCCAACAACTGCTGCAGACACAGTTATTCGATTCGCGCCACATGCCTCCCCTCATGGTGCCCTGTGTGTGATTGATCACCTGGAAAGGCGCAGCCACCAGACCAGTGATGGCTCCATGCCAGCAGCTTTCCGGGTTTCAGGTTTTATGAAGGTACTGGGAACCGTTGATGACCGGAGCGTCTAATTTATTCATAGTTGCCTATATATAATTCCATGCATACTACAGTAAAATAATTTACAGAGGAAGTATCATGTTTCGTTTTTCAGTGCCTAATGGCCTGTTCAAAAAATATATTGTGTTCCCCTCCACAGCAAAGCCCATGGGCGCCATATTCAGATTAATAACTACTTTACAGAACTACTTACTTCCCTTAAACCTCACACGTGGACACAGCCCACACACAGCCCCACACTGTTTTCATAAGACTATCTAAATGTGTTTAAGGAAATTAAAACATCTGCAAAAATATACGCATTCTGTTCTTTTAGGAAGTTGAAGGCCAAATAGAGGGTGAAAGAGCAGTCCTGGTTAACATGTTTGGATGTTATTAAGTGGTTTTCACTGCGACAATGTTGTCATTATTTTTATCGAAATATAAGAATAAATGAATTTTAAGCTTCAATCCTTCATACAGTCTTCTGCTGTCAAGTATTTTTAGCCGTATTTGACACCAGGTTGTGGGATGGAAAAGCTCACTCTGTGCATGCCTATAACAGCTGAAGGATGAGCAGTCAGAAGACGATTCCTCAGTAGGTTATGTTTCCAACACCCACTGAGGAAAGATAAACTTACTTATGAGATCCTTGCTTGTGATCAGCCTGTGTTCCTGGAAAGGTTTAGGCAAGTAGTTTGCAGAAACAGTTTACACTCCACCACCTTTAAGTTGGGCTGACAATCTGTTTCCTCTTGTAAGCTAGCCCAAATTGTTTACTTGTACGCATGTGTATGCTGCTTGCTTCTTTCCAGAAATATGTGTTTATTCAGACATATTAAATGTAGTCTTCCATGTCAAATTCCTTAGACGTGAACTCCCGTTTCTGAAGTTCATGGTTTTGTTGTTCGCTTCTTGTTTGAACCTTCACCTATCAAAAGGTTCAACTATGCTTCCATATTTTCTTTGATGGACCCCCCCCATCGAAAAAAGAGACGTTCACAATTCAAGAAATATAATCAAAAGCACAATTGGCCAACAACATGGCAAGCTGTGGAAGACGCACCCTGTATATATTGCTTTGACTTCTATTGTACTTGTGTGATCGTTTCCTGCAATCAAAGTTCCCACCAATTCCAGGGAGACTTTGTGGATCTTTGAGAAATCTTTCTGCACCTTTAGGAGACTCCTCATACACATCTTATCGCCTAAGGACTGCGGGTGTTTACAGTGTCCACATCTGTTGACCACATACAACTTGTTTTAGAGCTGCATTCATGACTTCAGGATGCTCCTTGACGTCTATTTGTCTCTTTGTCTGAATTGTAGAACGTACTGCTCCCCAGTTGAGACTGGAACTGTGTAGTATTTCCCCTAAAAAAACTGCAGTGTCAAAATCTGAAGTGGTAGATGTTCACAATTTTGCCTTGTGGATGAAAGGTTGCAACATAGCTTTTTAACAGAGAGCGTACATCGAAATGTTTCTCATGCAAGTACCAGACTTTCAATAGATATTGGTTCCTTTCATTTATGTGGAGGGTCAGAAAGGGATTAATAAAATATTTTTGCACAGACTTTTTTGTGTCTTCTCCCCAGTCTGTAATCCTATCCTGACGCCTTATACCTGTAGACAGGAGTTTTTCTCTCAATTTTCTCACTCGACTGGCTACTAATCCACTCATGACAAAGACTTCAGTTGTAACTTGAATTTTCTCACCCTGCCTTTGTATTGTGGATATATTTCCCACACCAGTGACTTTTTCACCAGTAAAGAAGATTTAAGTCAATATTTTGATTTTCTCAATTTGGTTCTGTTCATCGGATATATTACCCACTTCCTGGAGGATGCTATTTAATATTGAAAAAAAATACATATTGAAAAAAATAAAAAATGTTTTCAATTAGTATTGAAAACAATAATATTTTTATTCCACTGTTTATCATTCCATTTTTCCCATATTTCCCATATTTAACAGAAAGTACCTTTGTTCATTAATGATTCATTTATTGTATGCTAATACAATAATTGTTTTGTAATGTAGCTTATTATTGATTGGATCGTTGATGAGCAAGCAGTTAATTTCCAAAACGTAATTATGTGAGTTCCCTTTTTCATATTATTGCATTATACTAAATTGAATATTATTTGTAAGTTAAGTCACAAAGCATTCAAAACTGTTGCATGGTCCAGTTCTGTTATCTCTAACGGAATCCTTAACATTTTAGGTTCCGCCGCCAGCTCTCTGAACCTTGCAACTCATTTCCACCTTTGCCAGCTATACAGAGAGAAGGACGCCCAATGTACCATCGCCAGATGTCTGAGCCAAACATCCACTTTCCTCCCCACGGTTTTAAACAGGAGTACCACGATCCTGTCTACGAACACAACACAATGGTTGGGAATGCCAACGGCCAAAGCTTCCCTCCTCCCTTAATGATTAAACAGGAGCCAAGAGATTTTGCATATGACTCAGGTGAGAACAATGTTGCTCTACTCCTTTGAATCACAAACCAGAATTTGTTGTGCTTAGTAGTGTTGTTCATTGACAGAAAACAGCGGACCTGCTGCTTTGTGCTTTTTGCTGTTTCACCATTTTTAGTTCTCACCAGCAGATGGCTTTTAGGTGCCTACAGGGTTGGTTCAGTCCATTGCTCACCATTTGTTGGCTTTCTTGTCAATCTCACTTGCTTGTGTCTTATTTGATAGCTTTCTTTCCTCTTCCTGTGTTTGCCCCACTATTGAAGCACAGCTTTTTTTTAACCTTCCTTTTGATTAGATCACTTTAATCCTTCCTCTGCTTACATTCAAGAAGCTACTTTTTCTCAATGGGATTGCATGTGTTTTCTTACACTCTCTCTTGTGTGTTGAATCCACCTTCGACTCCCCTTCCCCTGCACTTTACATATAGCTCTCCCTCCCCAGCTCGTCCAGTTTTCCAAATCCCTCTACACTGTTTGTTGCTTTTATCCTTTTATTTTTCAATGATGCACTCTGCTTCTCCATTGCTACAGCCCGTCGGTGGAGTGGCTTGCTATCGCACCTCCTCCCTGCCACTCCTTCTTTGTTCCCACACCCCTTCCAGTCGCTTTTTAAATTTCTTTTGATAAAAAAATGACATTTTTTCTTTGAGGGCCTGGCCATTGGATTCTGGTGCAAGCTTCCCCCTTCACTTCATGCAATTTTGTGTGCATTTTGCTTTTTCCTTTTTTTTGGGGTTTCCTGATCCAAGACAGGCATCCTTCATCTTGGAATTGTACAGAAAAATTACTGCTGAGTCTTAATGCATACATGTGTGTGTGGAGACTCATGAACAACTGTACATCACGATGCAGTGGCTTTTTTGGTTGTGCTAATGCTGTTTCATGTTGAAAAACACGTTTTTCAATCTTTTTATTTCTTTGTTGCTAATGCAGAACAGCACCAGCAAAAGCATTGGTAAAGCCAACAGCTCAGATAACATTGAGTGTTGCGACCTATTGGCTTTGCCAATGCATTTGTTTGTGTGCAGATGTAAATTATGTGTATCCTTTTGTAATTTAACATGGTCCTGTGGAGTTTTGTACTGGTGCATGACATTTTTACACGGACATTTTAGAAAATGACTTGGAAAATGCCATAGTTAAGTCTCATGCAGCGACCTCTTTTAGCTCTCTGATATCAGAAACACCTGTTGTGGCAATACCAAAATTGACAGTAATCTTTCGGTTTGTGCATTTCTTACAGTCGATTGGCTGCCTTGTCAATTGTATTTCCCTGCTTCCCATTCAGTGGCTTTCCTTTCTCTTCTGGAGCATAGTGTCTTTAACATCGTTTTGACTGTGTAACTCTCATCCTTCCACTGCTCATATTCAAGGAACTTTTTAATCCGCACTCCGTGGGAGTGTATTTGTGTTCTTTCTTTCTCCCTCATTGGCTGCAGTCACCTACAAATAGCGGCCCTCTCCCTTGCACTCCTTGTTGCCGACTTTCACCACAGCTCCTTCTTTTCTTCCACCATTCCCTGGCTTTTTTTGTTTTTTGCTTTAATAATTCCCCCCCTCCTTGTTTCAGCTGTCTCTGTGGCTACCGTGCCCACTCCTCATAGCTTCCTCACCCACGTAGTCTTTCCATGCCCACTCCTCCGCTGCCTCTTTTGTGATTTTTTTATTTCTTTTTTTATTATTTTTTTTTCAACTTTTGTGCAAGCTTAAATTTACTCTTTGAGGTTATGTAAAACGGCCTTTCCCCTGCCCCCCACCCTTATGAAAGCGTCCAAGACAGCGGCTGACTTTTGCCCACTTTTCTTTTTTCAAAGTATTCTAGATGAATTACATGGTGCACTAATATAAGTTATACATGACTTCGCAGAGAGGGAATGTTTTTTCTCATATGCGCCTTGATGGTTACTAATATCCATTTTTGAAAAATGTGATTGATATGTCATTCTAGTTGCTTCTGTGGACCTGGTAGTCTCATCCTTCCACTTGACTATGGGCTTCTTCATGTTACATTGTGGGAAATGGCTGTTTGATTGTAGGATCCAATGTTGCTACCAACTGGTGTCGTTGGAGGTATGGTGGGGAGATGTTTGGGAATGAACATCTCTTTAGGATTAAACGTATGTGCTTCAGATTCACAAGTAAGCAGTTGGACTTTGGAGCTAGACGCTGAGATGAAACACAACATTTCAGATTACGAAATCCGATAATCTTTTGGGCACAGAGGCTGACGTCGTCTACCTTTTGCGTAGAGTTGTCTTTTTTGAATGGTGGTGTTGTTTTAAAATACGTGTGAGAAGTGGATCTATTACCCACACCCTACAGACTCGTGGGCTAGAGCCAGCTCCGAATAAACAGAGGGCTTGCACATCGGGCCATGCCAGGTTTCTTGTAACCATCAGTATTCATCCCACTAAATTAAAAAGCAGCAAAATGGATCTCTTGTGAGCATGCTTTGCTTTTGGCAGGTAGCAGATTGTAACACAAGCCCCTCTTGGTCTAAGTTTCTTTATGTGCAAAATGCTCGTTTTCGATTGCAAAGCAGCGTGCTCATTTTTGGCCCCATTTACAGCAAGTTGCAACTTTGTGGCTACACATGGCGGGGCAGAGAATTCTCACGTGCGAAAATGTTGACTGAGCGCTGTTTCTTTTGGAAGCAATAATCCGAATTTCTTGAAAAAGAAATCTGAGCAGCCATGCAAAAAGAATAGATCGTATTAAATTGGGGCGTAACAAATGAGTGCCCTTAGCCACGGTATCACATCATATAGTTGTCTCTTTGATACTTGAAATAAATTATAGTCAACAATTGTGGTCTGTAGCAGCTCTATCCTACTGCCATCTGGTCTCCAAATGCAATCATTTTCATCTCTTGCTGAGAGTCCATTAAATAGCCCTTATGAAACCTTATGCTTTATCACAGAATAATTGATTCCCTTCTTCCCCCTATTGCTGTTGAATGATGGTGCATGAGAAAAAATAGGTTTATTGCTGCGTTTCACTGCACCCCTAGGAAGGATATGTAAACCTGCTGGAAAACGGTATTGGCACTTTTAGATGTTCTCATCGGTATGTTTAAAGAGCGGCTCGTAGGAAAATATTAGCTTTCCATTCATAGGAGGTGAATGATGCTGACAGAGACGGCAAAAAGCAATGAGATGGGAAGTAAATCAGAGTCTGAGATGTCAAACTAGGTTTTTGAATGGTGGGCACACTCTTGCGTTTCATAGGCGTTTATTGGAGCCCCGAGAACCTTGAAGTGTACAACTAATGTATTACCAGACATTTATTTCAGTGTTTTAGAGAGTGTTTTTGAGGAATTTTTTTGGAGCAGTGTCTGCCTGAAGGCAGTTTGGTGCTAGGACTGTACAAAACAATGTTCCTAAAACGATCACGCCTTGCAAGATTTATCGGCCCTAAAGGCCCTACAGAGATGTCTGTGGTTAGGAGTATGTAGAGGGGCAATTGACAAAGAGTGATTGCTTAAAGCAAGGATGAACAAGGTAGGTCTCCAAATGCCGAAGAATAAAGAGGAATGTGGTGACTGTCTCATGAGGTGCTGATATCATGTCACCTACTGCTTTCAAATTTTTGGGAAAAACCACCTCTTTGTGCCAATCATTTGTTACATTTTTGGAGACTGATCCTGTGATGCTTGAAGCCATTTTGTGTCTAAATATTCTTCACCACATTCCCTGCAAGAGATCATCATCATCTTCTGGCCTTCAGGCACAGAGAGGAGTATTGCACACAGGCCTACAAGTGTAATGTTCTGAATATAGGTTGTTCCTCCCACACATTATCATGCTAAATGACCTTGTCCATTATTAGTTTTATTCCACATCTTCAGCTGGACATGAGCTAATACTGTATATTTCTGGTACCCATTCGATTGGATGTCATTGGTCATATTTGTTTTATGGAAAGTACATCTCTTCCCATGGGCCTGTTTGAGACGCTTTGCACCACATGAAGTCTTCTATAGGTGATCTCATTCAGTTGGACTTTAATTGTTTAACCCACTTAATGGAATGGTTCTTAGATGTGAACATTTTTCTGGATAACTTGTGATGTTCACATTCAATACGTTCTTTGTTCAGTGTTGCAGTACCTTCCATTTTGGTACGAAGGCCAAGCTTTTTTCTAAACTTACTATGACTCAACATAACATATTAGTGAACTTGTTTGTTCTTGTCTTCCCTTTTTTAAATCTTTTGTTCATAAGCAGTCTGATCCAGATGTGCCTGAAGTCGCTGTTCAACTGCAAGACATGGTTCTTGTTGGCAGTTTTAAATCCCCATTCTATTGAAATGTTTTGGAACACTATTGTGGCACGGCTTTACCTTCCACAGATATACATATTTCTTCCTTCTGAGGATAATTTCGATTTTACTAACATAGTATACTATTCCAGGCGGATCCATTGTCTCAAAATAACAGCAAAAAGTGTCTGTAAAGGTAACCATCTCAGTGCATATGGTAAGAGAGATAATTATGTCAGAAGTTTATTCACTGTTGCCCACTCTATACACATCTAGTGTAACATGTTTAAAGCATTTAGAAGCTGATAGTGGCTGTCTTTTTCAAAGTCCTTGCACACAAAGAGTGTTGGTGGCCCATAAAATGAGCTATTACTTCCTCCTTAGTTAAGCCCATTGTTGCAGTGAAAGCTGCCTTTCTTAGGGTTTTCTTTGGATTGTCTGGAGTTTCCATGTAATACTGTTGATGGGTGGTGGTTAAGGACCATGAAAACCAAAGAAATGCTCTACTCAGGTACAGTAGAGCTGAGCATATTTTTTCATAATGCAATCAAACATGCTTCAGTGCTGCTCCGAAGCACCCATTTCTATATGGAAAGAGGACGAGTTTTAGATATCAAATATTTCATATGAAGAAATTTGTGAACCAGTGCCACATGTGATGCCCTGTGAATTCAATTAGAAATGCTTCTAATTTCACTTAGTTGGCAATCTGAGCCTGTTGCTAAGGGCTGTCGGCAAGTTCTCTGTCTGGCTTTTTTTTTAACAGATGTTGGCTACTTCTGGGCTTGTTTGTTGGAGAGCCAATGACTTGGCGATGCAAGGTTCTCCTACCATGTGACATATATTGAGTCATCCAGCTTTGCATTCTTCTTACTTTACTATTTTTAAACTTGTCATTAATTGTCTTGCCGTTTAATATTCCACTATAATAGATTCACCTATTAGAGCCTACGTCACTTCACTCGTTCTATAACCTTGAGTTCGATGGCATCTGTCGCTGTAGATACGCATGTTCTGCAATAGCTCGCCATCTGGTGTTGGGCCGGAGTGTTACAAGTTGTTTTTCTTCGAAGAAGTCTTTCGAGTCACGGGACCGAGTGACTCCTCCTTTTGTCTCCATTGCGCATGGGCGTCGACTCCATCCTCGATTGTTTTTTTTCCGCCATCGGGTTCGGACGTGTTCCTGTCGCTCCGAGTTTCGGAACGGAAAAAATAGTTAATTTCGGAAGATTTTCGTCGGTATTGTTGCGTTCGGGATCGGCGTACTTAGATTCAACACCGCATCGAAGATCGAAGAGCTCCGGTGCCCTTCGGGGTAGTTTTTCGATCCTCCGTCGGGGCCTGGTCGGCCCGACCGCGTGCTGAGGAACGCCGATGGAACGGACCCCGTTCCGTTTCTGCCCCAAATGCCACAATAAATACCCCTACACAGACCAACACTTGGTCTGCAACCTGTGCCTGTCACCTGAGCACAGCGAAGACACCTGCGAGGCCTGTCGTGCGTTCCGGTCCCGAAAAACACTCCGAGACCGTCGAGCCAGAAGACTTCAAATGGCGTCCGCACCGACAGCCCAACGGGAGTTCGAGGAACAGGAAGAGGAAGGTACCTTCTCGATCCAAGACTCAGACTCCGAAGGATTCGACGATACACAAACCGTGAGTAAGACGTCGAAAACCACACAAAGAAACATTTACAAGGCCCAGGGGACGCCACTGCCACCAGGCCATGGCTCAACCCATAAAATCGGTGACCGACCGTCGGCACCGAAAAAGGCCCAAACAGTGCCGAGATCGTCCGACTCCGGTCGAGACACCGGCACGCAGCCTTCTCGGGACCGAGAAAGTGCTGGAGACAAGCCTCGACACCGAGATGCCGGTGTGGACACGGCTCGACGCCGAGACAGCGGCACCGAAACAGATCGACGCCGAGAGGTTTCGGCACCGAAAAGGAAAAAAGTCACCTCGGAGCCGAAAAAACACGCAGACACAGTTTCGACGCCGAAACAAACTGCAAGCGACCCAGCTTCAGGCTCTTATACAGAAGAGCACTCGCTAACCTCCCAAATGCAGAAGCATAGGTTTGAGGAAGAGCTACAAGCAACTGATGCGGACCATACGCAAAAGCGTATCTTCATTCAGCAGGGGACAGGAAAAATAAGCACCCTTCCCCCCATTAGGAGAAAGAGAAGGTTGGAGTTCCAGGCGGAACAAGTACCACAACCAAAAGTGGTGAAAAGAGTTACACCACCACCCTCTCCTCCGCCCGTAATTAACGTTTCACCAGCACAAACGCCATCACACTCCCCAGCTCACACCACCATGAGCCAGGGTGACCAAGACCAGGACGCATGGGACCTATACGACGCCCCAGTGTCAGATAACAGCCCAGAGGCATACCCTACAAAACCATCTCCACCAGAAGACAGCACCGCGTACTCTCAGGTGGTGGCTAGAGCAGCACAATTTCACAACGTAAGCCTCCACTCAGAACAGGTCGAGGATGATTTCCTGTTCAACACACTCTCCTCCACCCACAGCTCCTACCAAAGCCTGCCTATGCTCCCTGGTATGCTCCGGCACGCAAAAGACATATTTAAGGACCCGGTCAAAAGTAGGGCAATCACACCAAGGGTGGAAAAAAAGTATAAGCCGCCTCCTACAGACCCGGCTTTCATCACAACACAGCTGCCACCAGACTCTGTTGTTGTAGGAGCAGCTAGGAAAAGGGCCAACTCTCACACATCTGGAGATGCACCACCCCCAGATAAAGAAAGCCGCAAGTTTGATGCAGCTGGTAAAAGAGTCGCAGCACAAGCTGCAAACCAGTGGCGCATCGCGAACTCCCAGGCACTACTTGCGCGCTATGACAGAGCCCACTGGGACGAGATGCAACATCTCATTGAACATCTGCCCAAAGACTTCCAAAATAGGGCAAAACAAGTGGTTGAGGAGGGACAGGCCATCTCCAACAACCAGATCCGCTCCTCCATGGACGCTGCAGATACAGCTGCACGGACAATTAATACATCTGTAACTATCAGAAGGCATGCATGGCTCCGAACGTCTGGATTTAAACCAGAGATTCAACAAGCAGTTCTCAATATGCCTTTTAATGAAAAAGAACTGTTCGGTCCACAAGTGGACACAGCGATTGAGAAACTCAAAAAAGATACGGACACTGCCAAAGCCATGGGCGCACTCTACTCCCCGCAGAGCAGAGGGAATTACAGCTCATTCCGTAAAACGCCCTTTCGAGGGGGGTTTCGGGGTCAAAGCACACAAGCCAGCACCTCACAAGCCACACCGTCCAGTTACCAAGGACAGTATAGAGGAGGTTTTCGGGGACAATATAGAGGAGGGCAATTCCCTAGAAATAGAGGAAGATTCCAAAGCCCCAAAACCCCTACTACTAAACAGTGACTCACATGTCACTCACCCCCTCCACACAACACCAGTGGGGGGACGAATAGGTCATTATTACAGAGCATGGGAGAAAATCACTACAGACACTTGGGTTCTAGCAATTATCCAACATGGTTACTGCATAGAATTTCTACAGTTCCCTCCAAACATACCACCAAAAGCACAAAATTTAACAACACACCATTCCAATCTCCTAGAGATAGAAGTGCAGGCACTATTGCAAAAGAATGCAATCGAATTAGTGCCAAACACACAAATAAACACAGGAGTTTACTCACTGTACTTTCTGATACCAAAGAAGGACAAAACACTGAGACCAATCCTAGACCTCAGAGTAGTCAACACTTTCATCAAATCAGACCACTTCCACATGGTCACACTACAAGAAGTATTGCCATTGCTAAAGCTGCACGACTACATGGCAACTTTAGACCTCAAGGATGCTTATTTCCATATACCAATTCACCCATCGCACAGGAAATACCTAAGGTTTGTATTCAAAGGAATACATTACCAATTCAAGGTACTGCCTTTCGGATTAACAACCGCACCAAGAGTCTTTACCAAATGTCTAGCGGTAGTCGCTGCACACATCAGAAGGCAGCAAATACATGTGTTCCCATATCTAGACGACTGGCTAATCAAGGCCCATTCGTTAATAGAGTGCTCAAATCACACAAATCATATCATACAAACCCTCTTCAAACTAGGGTTCACCGTCAATTTCACAAAATCCAAGATTCGGCCACGCAAGGTACAACAATACCTGGGAGCCATAATAGACACATCAAAAGGAGTAGCCACTCCAAGTCCACAAAGAATTCAAAATTTCAACACCATCATACAACGCATGTATCCAACACAAAAGATACAAGCAAAGATGGTATTACAACTCCTAGGCATGATGTCATCATGCATAGCCATTGTCCCAAACGCAAGACTGCACATGAGGCCCTTACAACAATGCCTAGCATCACAGTGGTCTCAAGCACAGGGTCACCTTCTAGATCTGGTGTTAATAGACCGCCAAACTTACCTCTCGCTTCTGTGGTGGAACAACATAAATTTAAACAAGGGGCGGCCTTTCCAAGACCCAGTGCCACAATACGTAATAACAACAGATGCTTCCATGACAGGGTGGGGAGCACACCTCGATCAACACAGCATACAAGGACAATGGAACGTACATCAAACAAAACTGCATATCAATCACCTAGAACTTCTTGCAGTTTTTCAAGCACTAAAAGCTTTCCAACCAATAATAGTTCACAAATACATTCTCGTCAAAACAGACAACATGACAACAATGTATTATCTAAACAAGCAGGGAGGGACGCACTCCACGCAGTTAAGCATGTTAGCACAAAAAATTTGGCATTGGGCAATTCACAACCAAATTCGCCTAATTGCACAGTTTATACCAGGGATACAAAATCAACTCGCAGACAATCTCTCTCGAGATCACCAACAGGTCCACGAATGGGAAATTCACCCCCAAATACTGAACACTTATTTCAAACTCTGGGGAACACCTCAGATAGACTTGTTTGCGACAAGGGAGAACGCAAAATGCCAAAAATTCGCATCCAGATACCCACACAAACAATCCCAAGGCAATGCCCTATGGATGAACTGGTCAGGGATATTTGCTTACGCTTTTCCTCCTCTCCCTCTCCTTCCTTACCTGGTAAACAAACTCAGTCAAAGCAAACTCAAACTCATATTGATAGCACCAACTTGGGCAAGGCAACCCTGGTACACAACGCTGCTAGACCTATCAGTGGTACCCTGCATCAAATTGCCCAACAGGCCAGATCTGTTGACACAGCACAACCAAAAGATCAGACACCCAGATCCAGCATCGCTGAATCTAGCAATCTGGCTCCTGAAATCCTAGAATTCGGGCACTTACAACTTACCCAAGAATGTATGGAAGTCATAAAACAAGCAAGAAGGCCATCCACCAGGCACTGCTATGCAAGTAAATGGAAGAGGTTTGTTTGCTACTGCCATATTAATCAAATACAACCATTACACACAACTCCAGAACATGTAGTGGGTTACTTGCTTCACTTACAAAAATCTAACCTAGCTTTCTCTTCCATTAAGATTCACCTTGCAGCAATATCTGCATACCTGCAGACTACCTATTCAACTTCCCTATATAAAATACCAGTCATTAAAGCATTCATGGAGGGCCTTAGGAGAATTATACCACCAAGAACACTACCTGTTCCTTCATGGAACCTAAATGTTGTCCTAACTAGACTTATGGGTCCACCTTTTGAACCCATGCACTCCTGCGACATACAGTTCCTAACCTGGAAGGTGGCATTTCTCATCGCCATTACTTCCCTGAGAAGAGTAAGCGAGATTCAGGCGTTTACTATACAGGAACCTTTTATACAACTACACAAAAATAAAGTCGTCCTAAGGACCAATCCTAAATTTTTGCCAAAGGTTATTTCACCGTTCCATCTAAATCAAACAGTGGAACTTCCGGTGTTCTTTCCACAGCCAGATACCGTAGCTGAAAGGGCACTACATACATTAGATGTCAAAAGAGCATTAATGTATTACATTGACAGAACAAAGAACATCAGAAAGACTAAACAACTCTTTATTGCATTTCAAAAACCTCATGCAGGAAACCCAATTTCAAAACAAGGTATAGCCAGATGGATAGTTAAATGCATCCAAATCTGCTACCTTAAAGCTAAACGACAGCTGCCCATTACACCAAGGGCACACTCAACCAGAAAGAAAGGTGCTACCATGGCCTTTCTAGGAAACATCCCAATGCAAGAAATATGTAAGGCAGCCACATGGTCTACGCCTCACACATTCACCAAGCACTACTGTGTAGACGTGTTATCCGCACAACAAGCCACAGTAGGTCAAGCTGTATTAAGGACATTATTTCAGACTACTTCCACTCCTACAGGCTGATCCACCGCTTTTGGGGAAATAACTGCTTACTAGTCTATTGCAGAACATGCGTATCTACAGCGACAGATGCCATCGAACTGAAAATGTCACTTACCCAGTGTACATCTGTTCGTGGCATCAGTCGCAGTAGATTCGCATGTGCCCACCCGCCTCCCCGGGAGCCTGTAGCAGTTTGGAAGTTACCTTCAATTATTTATATATGTATCATCTCAACCTTAAATAAGTGCATACTTAGTCACTCCATTGCATGGGCACTATTACTACAATTCAACTCCTACCTCACCCTCTGCGGGGAAAAACAATCGAGGATGGAGTCGACGCCCATGCGCAATGGAGACAAAAGGAGGAGTCACTCGGTCCCGTGACTCGAAAGACTTCTTCGAAGAAAAACAACTTGTAACACTCCGGCCCAACACCAGATGGCGAGCTATTGCAGAACATGCGAATCTACTGCGACTGATGCCACGAACAGATGTACACTGGGTAAGTGACATTTTCATTATCGTGGCTGATCCCAAAAGCCTACTTTATAATGTCTGTATGGGGTTCTTTGTCCCTCTCATGTATTAAACATTGCTTAGCCAGGAGTTCCTCACATAGTGAGAGATCTACCACTTGTTTAGAAACCATGTTCTCATTTTGAAGGACCATCATCAGTTGTAGTTTCTGTTTTGTCTCACTTTTGAGGACTGGCCACTTCATACTCTTCCACTCATTACTGTAGTTGTATTTGTGCTGCTGCTTTAGCTTAGTATTCTTGATAATACACTTTTCCTTTTTCCTGAAGTTAATTGGAAATTTTCACCTTCCTAGGTCTTCTTGTAATAGGCATTGTATCTGATAGAGACATGTAGCTGCAGATTCCTTACCTTTGAATTTCCCTTGGCATCAGACTGGATCCAGAAGATTTTTTGTGAGCAGTACCCCTACGCGCCAGTAGGTGGCATTGATCCTGTCTGTGTGCATCGGTGGCGGCAACCACGCCGTAAGTGATGTTGCAGCACCTATATAGGCGGAGCCCATTTTGCCGATGTCAGTTCTTTTCTTTCCATGCCAGCCAGCACTGATCGGTAGAAGAGCTACTCCTTAGTCACTTTTTGACCATGAGCTTCATATTGGTGCGGCCCAACCCCTCTGACTCCCTTTTGGGACCCGTGGGGTCAGATGGGACCCCATCTAGTTCCGTGCTGGTGGCTCCAGCCCCAGCAGGCCCCCAAGGATCCATCACTGGGTCTGAACCAGCACCAGTTGTACCAGCTCCACCCGTATTCCAATGCTACCGGTGCCCACCGGTGGCGCCATATCCATTGTGATTACCAAAATACCCAACTCTGACACATTGCTGCTTTAGACGCCAGCATGAACCTTGCTTCCTCGATTGGATCCTGAGCCCTATTCCCTTGGGTTAGGCCTTAGGAGGAATGTGAGGTGTCGCCGGACCCTACAGAATACCAGCCCTATGGAGGAGACCCAAATATGGACTGGTGTGAGGAACTGGTTAAAGCCAGTGGACTGGATACTTCTTGAGATGCTAGTAAGCTTTCCGTCCTACCGTGGCTATTGTGGAGTAAGCTTCAGATGCAATTTGAGTGTGGACGGAGGGCAGTTGAGGTCCTTGACCTACACTAGCCCTCTGTGGCAGTCAAGACTAACATCTTGGCAGATGTGTTGCAACCGGGAGTTTCCTCATCTGAACCCTTACTCCCATTTAATGATGCCCTAGCTGCCTCCCCTTTGGGAACTTGGTGCAAACCCAACACGGGGTTCCTTTGAATACGATGATCCCTGGCCGCGAATGCCCCACCCCACACCAGGGGACCTAAACTTCCTCATCCAACATTCTACCCTAGAGAACTTGGTGATCCAAGCCTCAACATCCCATTTCACATTCTGTACTGCCTTTCTGGAAAAGTAATCCAAAAGGCTGGACTCTTTGGGGGAAGTAATTTTCTTCTGCCTGCCTTGCATTGCGGTCTCTGAACACTGCATGCCTTTTGGACCATTACTCCTACACTTTTTGGGACATGGTTGCGCAAGTGCTGCCACAGATCCCGGAGGAGTCCGGGCCTTGCTGTCTCAGGCTGTTGCTGAAGGCATAAATGCAGCAAAGACCACAATACAATTTGGTCGTGACATGACCAACCCACTGGGCAGGGAGGTTTCAGCGACAGTAGCCCTGAGATGCCACACCTGGTTGAGAATGTCTGGTTTTTCGGGGGATATCCAAGCTTCTCTTATGAACATGCCCTTTCGATGGCACTCATCTCTCCGGAGACAAGGTAAATTCGGTGCTGGAGCACTTTAAGAACTCTTGTGCTATGGCCAAGTCCTTGGGCCTCTCTTTGGCCCCACATCATCCACAATCTGCCTTTTGCTTCCAGCCGTGCCAATTCTCTCCCAGCAACTGAGCTGCGCATGCTGAGGGTTCGGTACCCACAGGCCTCGTGGGTCAGATACCACCACTCCCCTGGCATTTCCAGCTTCTAGGCATTCCTAATCTGCCTCTTTACCATCAGGAGCATCCAGTTGGTGGCAGGATTTACCATCACCTTTAAATGTACACACCCCTCCATGCCACCATTTTATGATCAGCTAATGGAGGATCATCCATTCTTTCTCCACAAGTAAGTTGCTGCTCTCTTGGCCAGGGGATCCATAGAGAGTGTTCCGGTGCCAGGAGTAGGCTCTGCTTGTTTTTCCCACTACTTTCTGGTTCCCAAAAAGGACAAAGGCCTTTGTCCTATTATAGATCTCTGAGTCCTCAACTTCTTTCTCAAGAAGTAGCTATTCAAAATGTGCACGTTGGCTCGGGTCTCCATTGCCTTGGACCCAGGAGACTGGATGGTAGCACTTGACTTGCAGGATGCCTATTTTGATATTCCCGTCCTGCCACCCATTTGAGCTATCTGCGGTTTACGGTAGGCCACAAGCATTGTCCGTTCACCATGCTCCCTTTTGACCTTACCAGCACCCTTCAGGTGTCCACTGAGGTGAAGGCAGTGGTTGCAGCTCATTTGTGGAGATTAGGGGTTCCAGTCTTACCCTATCTCGATTGCTGGCTGTTGAAGGTGGGCTCACCCCAGGCTGTCATCTGCCACCTCCAGTCTGCGAACCTCCTGCATTTGCTGGGGTTTGTAGGAGGCTGACTCAGTATATGGTGTACACCTATGGTGTGGCACCCTATACTGAGTCCAGGCGACCCTAACTAATAGTGTTTAGGTGTCCAGATAGCAAAAACTCTCTAGGAGTAGCTCTGGTGAGCAGCTAAAGCTTATCTAGGAGGAGTGTAAAGCACTTGCAATACCACAATAGTTAGTCAGTAACTGTTCACAAGAAAGAACCACACCAGGTGTTGCAAAAATACAAGTTTTTTTATTACAGCACTAAAGCTATATTAACATTGGTATATCTCCACCTGGAGATATTAACACACTTCGTAGTAATCAAGAAAAGCATAAAAATGTATGGGGCCCTACGTGGGTGCCATAAGAAAGTGGTATAGGAATGGATGTCCCCAACCAAGGTAAGTGTGTTAGGATCCCAGGGGATAGGGCAGCAGGAAATCTCCAGAGGAAAGGACTAGAAATCCCACAAGCACTGGGCTGCAGAGCTGTTATTGAGATGGGTGTCCCATAGGCTAACACAGGAATATTGTGGTTGTTTTTTTTTTTTTTTTGCATTCAGGACCCTTCCCAGTGGACTTCGAGGAAACCAGTTGGCACAAATAAGGTTAGATAGTTCCCCCGCCCGTGGATATCCATAAGACCGGAGTACCTACAGCAGGGAACTCAGGTGTGTAGGGGTCAAGTGGCATTGGGAACCCTCTTTGAAGTCAATGGAAGCCTCTGTAGTCCAGCTGCTGCTGCAACCTGTGGAACAGGCCAGTGGAACTAGAAGGTGGATTCTGGGTGTGAAGAACTTGAAAAAGAAGGGGACAGTGTCCAAACCACTCAGAGATGTCCAGGCGGTTGCAGGTAGGCAATGCCCACCCTCTTGGAGGTGAAATTCCTGCAGGATGGTGAAGGAAGAAGTCCAGATGCGGAGTCCAGGGTGATACAGGACATCCTTGAAGTTACCCACGAGCTGTCCTACGACGGTTGCCAGATTGGAGGAGGGTCAGTGGCCAGCTGGACCACAAACAAGCCTTGGCAAATGCAGATAGCTGAGGCAAGGAAGATTACAGGTTTTGGAGGATCAGCAAGGTCCTAGTGACTCTACCCTTTGAGGGGAGTAAGGGCAGGCCTTCAGCAGTGAGGAAAGCCACCCGGAGTCAGAGGAGCACCCTCGACAGACCCACTGGCAGCAGGCACAGGGAGTCACAGGGAGACCTCAGCAGCACAGCAAAAAAACAGGGGTCCCATGTTGCAGGCACTGCAGAGTGGAAGCTGAAACTGGAGTTGCAGAGTGCTGGAGGCTGGGGCTTCTAGGAGCCTGAAAATCTCTTGGAGGAAGAGCCAACAAGCCTTGGCAAGAGCAACAGTAGCTGTACACAGGGGTTCCGTTTCACTGGCTGCAGCAAGGGTCCACCATCTCTCAAGTTGGTCAGAAGACAAGTTGGACCTGGAGAGGACCACAAAACAACCACCTGTTTGCAGAGCCTTTATGTTGTCTGTGGGACAGCGGGATCCAGAAGCCGGTCGTTGTCTTGAGGTGCCTGCGGATGCAGGGGAGTGACTCCTTCACTCCAAAGGAGATTTGTTTGTGCTTCTTGGATGCAGGCAGATACCATGTGACCCTGGAGGATGCACAGCCATGGATGTTGCAGACATTTTGTAGGAGCTGGAGAAGCAATGTTGCAGTGGGAGCCCTCCCAACTGGATACAGTCTTGTTTAGTTCCAAAAGCAGACCAGCAGCGGTTACGATGGCCAGCAGCAGAAGATGTCTTGCAGAAAGTTCCTTGAAGGGTCTTGCTCGACGAATCTGAGGACCCACCCTCGGGGGGGCTTAAGTAATCCTAAAAGGGGGTTGGTCATTCTCTGAAGTAACCCACCTGTCAGATGGGGACAGGGACATCATCTACCTGGCCTAACCAGTCAAATGCTCCTGCGGGCATCTGCACATCTTATTTTCAAGGTGGCAGAATCGAGTGGCCACCTGGCAGAGCTCTGAGAACCTCTTTAGGGGAGGAGATGGACAGGCAGGGTGGTCACTCCCCTGTGCTTTGTGTGCAAACTGGATTATGCAAGGAGGGCTCCAAATGTGCCTTTCAGAGCAGTCTGGTGGCGCTCAGAGGCCACCCCACCCCAGTTCAGGGACACCCATTTTAAAGGGAGAGGTGGTTACACTTCTCCCTTACAGGAAATCTTTTGTTCCACCTTCCCCTGCTTGAGTTAGGCTCATCAGCAGGAGGGCAGAACAGTGTCTTGGGTCGGCAGCAGCGTGGGCTGGCAGCCAGACCCCGTAAGGCTGCACAGACAGAACTGGGGGATTCTCTAAGGAACTCCCAGAGTACATGAGATCATGCAACTAGCACTGGAATCGGTGTAGTTGCATGATTCTGACATGTTTGGTACCCAACAGGCCTAGGTTGGGAGAAGCCATTATGTAGTTGGACAACTTCTGTTGACCAGTGTCCACTACATAACTTAAGATGGCTTCCCTTCACTTAAAAATCCCAGGGAATGGAGTATGGGGTTTGTAGGAGCACCCTGCTCATGCAGGAGTACCTGAAGGGTTAACTTAGAGTGTCCAAGTGTAGTGGCTGCGATATAAGGCAAATTATATATCTAAAGTGAGTTGTGCATGCACCATTTCATGCAGGCTACAAAGGGAAGGCCTGCAGACACAGTTTGCATGGACTCACATGGGTGGCATAATACGTGCTGCAGCCCATGGGAGACCCCTGGTGTAACAATGCACTGGGTACCTCAGTACTATATACTAAGTACTTACATGGGTGCACCAGTGTGCCAATTGTGGGTGTAAAAAGTTTACCAGCTACCAAATTTAGAGGGAAGAGCACCGACACGGGGGTCCTGATTAGTAGGATCCCAGTGTACTGCAGTCTAAACACACTGACACCAGGCAAAAAGTGGGGGTAGCTATGTCTGACAGATGCTACTTTCCTACAGGGTTCACTATCTATGAGCCAAAGTCATAGCTGACACCCTTTCGGGTTCTCCCTTTCATCAGAGCTGTTCTAGACACAGTGCAGATTTGGGACTATCCTCTTGAACTGCGAGTCCAGGATATTTAGGCTATGATACAGATATTTCAGCATCTAACCTGGGTTTCAGTGAGAGTGACTCTGAGTCTTTTGCCCTCATGGCCTCCTGCTAGTGACTCATGCCCGCTGGCAATTGTGGGCTCCGCAGTGTGCCCTGATTTTCCAGTGGGCACACCATCAGGGGGATCTGTCGAACAGGGTCCAGATCTCGAAGGGAACTACACAAGATCTGCAGTGCTGGCTAATGAACTGCAATTGAGTCAGAGGCACACCCCTCTCTCTTTTCCAACCAGATCTGACAGTGTGATAGCTGCATCACTCTTGGGATAGGGCTGCCATCTGGGAGAGGTGGCGATCAGAGGACTCTGGTCTCTGGCAGAATCCGGACTCCACATCATCCTGCTGAAGCTCTGGGCAGTACGACTGGCATTGAAAGCCTTTTTACTCTCCATCAAGGGAAGGATAGTACAAGTGTTCATGGACAACACTAACACCATGTGTTACTGCAACTAACAGGCCGAGGTGGGGTTGTGAACCCTATTTTAAGAGGCACTGAGTCTCTGGACTTGGCTGGAACTGCAGGGAATATCCCTGGTGGTTTAGCACCTGTTGGGCTCTACGAACACCAGGGCAAACAAACTCAGCCATTGATGCCTAGCAGATCACTAATAGTGTCTCTACCTTGAGGTGGCACAAGGTCTCTTTCAGCCCTGGTTAGATCTGTTATTCTCCACCGAGAATGCGCAGTGTCAGACGTTTTGCGCGCTGGAGTATCCAATATGACTCTCACTCTGAGACGCTTTTCATCTTCTATGGAGCTCAGGCTTCCTGTATGTCTTTCTGCCCATACTACTTCGGACCAAAGTTCCCAAGAAGATCAGGAATGGCCTTGCCCAAGTCATTCTTGGGGCTCCAGACTGGGCATGGAGAGTTTGGAATCCTGAGCTACTGAGCATGGCCATCGATCCTCCGATCAGGCTGCCCCTTCGGGAGGATCTTCAGTCAAAGGAGGGTTCTTCATGCGAGCCTGTCCACTCTCCACCTTTTTGCATGAAGATTTGGTGGTGGCATTTGGCAGCTTTCAGCCTTCTTCCTGAAGTCTATCAAGTTGTTCTGGCAGCCAGACGTCCCTCCACCAAGAAGGTATATGTCTGCCACTGGAAAACAATTGTGGTGTGATGTGTAGAGAAACATACTGATTCCCTTTCTGCCCCTCTTTCTGAAGTCTTGTTCTTTATTCTTTCCGTTGCCCAGCTGGGCACACTTAAGGGCCATTTATCTGCTCTTTCTGCCTTCTTGCAGCTGCCTGACCAACCCTCCTTCTTCATGTCTCCTATTATACATAGGTTTTTGAAAGGTCTTGTCCATCTTTTTCCTCCTTTACCTTTTATCATGCCTCAGTGGGACCTCAGTCTGGTGTTAACCTTCTTAATTTGTGCTCCTTTCAAGCCTCTCCACAATTCTCCCCTCAGGCTTCTGCCACTGAAAACAGCCTCCCTTGTGGCTATTACCTCTGCCCACAGAGTGAGTGAGCTGCAGGCCTTATCATCTACGCCGCTTCACCTCTCTGTCTACCATGTCTGTCTACCATGACAAAGTGGTACTGCACACAAGGGCCTTCTTTCTACCGAAACTTTTCACCCCTTTTCATGTAGGCCAATCAATCACACTGCCTATCTTTTTGCTCCTTCGCATCCCTCTATAGAGGAGGAGTCACTCCACTATCTGGACCCAAAAGTAGCATTGTCGTTCGAGCTCCAGGTGGACAACCAACTCTTCGTGGGTATGTTGTTGTGAAGAAAGGCTGAGCGGTGCAAAAGCCGACCATTTCTAGATGGGTCGTGCTCTGCATTCAGATCTGCTATGCATTGGCCAAGAAGCAACCTCCTGAAGGCTTGCAAGCTCATTCCACCAGAGTGAAAGCTACAACCACTGCACTAGCATGTAGAGTTCCGGTCCTGGACATTTGCCAGGCGGAAACGTGAGTATCTCTGCAAACGTTTACCACACACTACTGCTCGGACAGTCAGGTCGGCAGGGATGGGCACTTTGCCTGTTCGAGCCTGCAGGACTTCCTTGTTTCAAATTGGTCTGCAGACCAACCTCTGGAGAGGTATTTCTTGTGTATCCATTCAAAGATAAGGAATCTATCAGAGGAACAAGGTACCATTGGTAATACCTTATCTGGTAGAGACTGTATCTTGCCACAAATTCCTTACTGACCCACCCATCCTCCCCATTCTGTGTCTGAATTCTAGGGACAGGAGTGTCCCCTTTCAGCTCCTTACTTGTTCACACCATTGATCAGTGTCATTCATGGCTCTGTGCTTCTGATGAGGAAAGTTGTGAATAGTAACTGAACTGAACTCTCCTACGTGGCACCTACATAGATGGCACGATATCACTTCCAGCGTGGATTACGTTGACGAGGCACATGGAGCTGAACAATGCCACCTACCACCGTACAGGGATACTGCTCATGAAAAATCTTCCGGATCCAGGCTGACTCCTGGGGAAATTTAAAGGTAAGGAATCTACAGCTATATTGAGTATCTACCAGATAAGCCGTTACCAGAGCCAAGTAACTTGTTCTTCAGTGACCCTTTATGGTGTAATGAGCCATGGCTGATAGAGCACTGATGCTAGCAACCTCCTTCTGCCTATGTCAAGGCAATAATAGTGCTGATGGTATTTAGGGACATATTTAAACATTTTGGTGCAAAACTGCTCTAATGCAGTAAAGTTTACCGCCGGCTTTCGCCATTCCTGAGCGCCATATTTATGAAATGGCAAAAGACGGCACTAAGCTTGGCCTAGCATCAACAAAAATTATGCTGGCCGGGTGGGGGTGGTGGTATGGGAATAGGAGGTTCGGCGTCAAAAAATGACGTTAGGCTGGTTAGCGACAAAAAAATGCAGCTAACCAGCTTTGCGTCATTTCCAGGCATACAACCATCCTAAAACATGAGTTTTGTCTCAGAAAAGACAGGAGTCATGCCCACCACCCCAGTGGCCAGCACAGGGGACCAGTGTCCCCTTGGCATCACCATTGCACCCATTGCCATTGTTAGGGCCCCCAATGGCACTTTTATAAATAAAATGGCAAAAATACTTACCTACCATTATCCTACCTACCTGGGATGGGGTTCCCCATCCTCTGGTGTCCCTCTGGTGTGGGTGGAGTTGTTCCTGGGGCTTAGGGTGTTAACCTGTGGACCCATTTCATGGTGTTTGACCACGGAAATGAGTCCACAGGTCCCCTAACGCCTGGCCTGAACCAGTCGTTAAATAATGGCGCTAAGCAAGCTTAACACCATTATTTGGGTCCGCCTCCCACCTGTGCATCATTTTAGCACGGGGGATAAATATGGTGCTATGGGGATATCGTCATTTTTGGATGGAAATGCCTACGTTGCATCTTATTGACACAAGGTGGGTAAACGCATCCAAAAAATTGTGCAAACTGCAATATTTTGACGCTAGATGGGTCTAGCATCAAAATATAAATATGGAGTTGAGTTTGCACCGAATGTGTGTAAAAAAAAAAAAGACGCAAATTCGGCAAAGAGTATAAATAGGCCCCTTAGTCTTGTAGCACGTCTTGGTTAAAGCATAGCATAGTGATTTCTTTTTGTGGAGCATGCTAGAAAGGGAATCATTGCCCCTTCCACCCTGAACAGTGTAGCCCAAAGTGCAGTCTATTTGTGAGGGACTCTTGCTGATGGAGCAATGATTCACTCTCTCTCTCTCCACTCATTAAAAATCAGCTTGCTTATGCAGCCTGTGCTTTCAGGCATCCAGAATAACTCACGTATAATACAGCGGGGTCAGACGTTAATTTTCTGAATCAGTGGAAAGTAATGGTATAATTGATCATATTTCTCTTCTGGGGTTGCCCAGTCTGGTTCCTTTGCAGTGAGGATCTACAACGTCGTGGCTATATGTTTTATTCGATGCAGGTCCTCTCTGTCTGTCATTGTGCCAAAGTCGATATAAAGAGTACCACTGAACTGGGTTAAATTAGGGATCCATTATTTGATAGTATTGCCAACATACCTCTCTGGGTAAACCTGTGTTGCATCGACAAACCTCGTCAGGTTCAGTTTTAGTTCACAAAGCACAGTAAAACTTCAGGAAAATTTTCAGAGTAGATCAAGGGATTAGTACGGAGTCTTCTTGTTCACAATGCTTCACAAACAAAGGTGTTATTCATACATGTTCTTGTAAGTTGAAGAGCTGGGCCAGACCATAGAACACGAGTAACTGACTTATTCTCTTTTTATTTGTACACGTGTGTTTTGTAGTGTGTTTTTATAGCCCTAGATTGTCCATTGTTAAATAAAGTACAGCAAGTGACTTAATGTGCCAAACAATAGGCAGCCCCATCTGCACACTGACACTGCAGGCCACTTTTCATCGAAATGTATCAATATCGTTTACATCTACGGTTACAGTAAGTGGCACTAGCTAGTGATTTGATTTGTGGATTGCGAGCACAATCTGGATTTGCTCTCCGTGCATTAAGGCAGGTCAAATGGACACGGGCTGCTTTTTAAATCATTAATGGAAGGCTCAAGCCTGTCTTAAACCAATCACATCAGCTCCAGCCAAGACTGATTCATCCCCAGGGGTTGAGCTCTGAGAGCACAGCTCTCACATGAATGGGCTTTGTTAGCCTGAAGTTTCATTCATAAAATGGAGGTAGAGTGTAAAAAAATGGAAGGCTGACTTTCACAAAGCTGGAGGGTGTAATGTTCCCTCAGCTGTTGCCGTTCCCAGATAGCGTGCAAAAATGATTAATGTTCATTGGCCCCAGGCCTCGAGTAACGCGACACCGTGTTCTGGCCTCGACGTGTTCCTAGTGTAGAGCCAATAGGAATTTCTCCTTCCGAAATCAGAAAGATAAACAGGATCTGGTTGGTCCGAATTCCTTGCAGATCTGTCAGTTAAGACACGTTCTGTGTTTGTGCAAACTGAGATTTACAGGCCAGGGAGGAGGAGAAGAAGGATAGGCAAAGCGAAGGAGGAAGGAAATGCAGTTTTATTTTACATAGATGTCTGTCAGCGGAGCTCAGAGCAGGAAATCTGCAGTCTGTGTTTTATAACCCACATCAGCTAGACAAATAGGATATTTAAAGTAGTTCACTTTTTGGGGGGGAAAGGCGTAGTGACAGCTTAAGGCCAAAAAAGGGGCATATTTATAGTCCCCTAGCACCACCTTGTGCCACACTAGCGCCATTATTTTTTTATGTTAATGTGGCCCAACGAGGTCAAAACCCCAGCACTGTATTTACAGAGTGGTGCAATCCATGCTTTGCGCCACTATGTAACCATTTGCGCTACATTATGTCTGTGCCTGTCCCGTTAAGGGAGCCAGAAAAATGGCGTAAAGAAATCGATGAGATTTCCTTGTGCCATTTTTTACAGCACTTTAACGCCTGCTCAAGTGCAGGCATTAAAAGGGGGCTTCCATTCTTTAGAATGGGCCCACATGTTCTCTGCAGGAGTAGCTCCAATATTTTGATATTGTACATCAATAGCATCATGAAAAATGATGCTATTGCCCCTTACCCTATGCCATGGTGCGCCGTATTTTAAATACGGTACACACACTGTGGCGGTAGAAAGTGCTAGGGGGCGCTGGGAAAGTGGCGCTGCACTCTTTGCAGTGCCACTTTCCATAAACCTGGCCTTTAGTCTTTTGTTTGCTGTTAGCCCACAGATAAAATGTACCTGTGCGTGTGATAAATGTATCTCTTTCTAAGTCAGCAGTATGTCCTACCTAGTGTGTGATTCCTCGTTTGCTAATTTATTTTGTTTATGAAAAATCACTCTAAAATATTTTCGGTCTGATTACAAGAACTCTCTGTTTAAAGGTTCTCTCCTTGCTTCCTCTGGCTGAGACTGGTTCTCTGTTCCTTGATATAAATTCAGCATAAAAAATATTGTGCTAACATCAACCATTTTACACATCTGTTTGCAATCAAGCACACCATGCAAATTACATAAAGTCGTGTACAAGGAGAATATTAACATTTCATATTTCGTACACTTTAGAATACAGTATAGTAAACTGATTTGGGCCATAGCTGTTTATGTGATTAGTTATTGTCCAATTCAGCGGAACTCCTTAAAATTGAAAGGATTAAAGTCTGAGAAGGCCGTGCCAGGATTAGAACAAGCCATCTGAAGCTTACAGATATCTATAGCAGTCTCATAACCTCCTCACCTAATCAACCCTCACGTATATACATCTCATCCATCTCTGGGAAAAAAGCCCTGCTACCTACCTTAATCCAAACTGGAAACTTTCCTTTTGTTTCCACTGCTTTATTGTCTATGGATACCAGATGCTTTGTGCCCACCAAAGACTCAGTGCTCCAGTCCTGGGCTTTTTGTTAATTTGAGGTGCATTTGTATCCGCTGAGCTGAGCAAAGATGACAACTCCCAGAATAACATTCAGTCAACAGTTTGTAAAACGTGGCAAATCACCCGCAAGGGTCTCAAGACTGTAGAGTTGCTGTTTGGTATGTGGAGGTTTCTTCATGCTAAGACCCTGGTCTTGAGTTCTGGAAGATCTGGAGCAATGGGATGGTTCTGAGGTGTAGTCTGGCTGCTTTATGTTGTATTGTCTGTAGTTTCATCCTGTGGTGTGTGGTTAGAGGGCTCAGAACATTAGGGGCTCAGGACAAGTTGCCTGGAGAAGTATCCCCAGAGGGCAGCTCTAAGTGGCCCAATGTTTTTGGACATGTTAATTCTAGTTCCAGGTTTACAATGTGCAAATCCACACCTGGTGAAGTTAGAGCCCAATTCCAGTCTCCCACTCTGGGCTGTGGACTGGGAGGGAAATAACACACCACCCCTCCCCACACCTACCCAGTTTTGCTTTCCTCCACCCCCTCAACATCCTGATACCCCCGTCTCCCCCAACCTACAGCACTTCATTTATTGGGATCAGAACCGGGAATAACATGCAGGAAAAGCCCAGTTACTCCTTGGTCTGTTTTTTCCATTCTGTGGTGAATAGCTTACATATTTCTAGCTAGTTTTGTACAGCTTATGTATAAAGAAAATTGACCATCCTGGTCCTTTTAGAAGTTGCTGAGAAGGGACAAAAAATAAACCAGGGTGTAGTATCTTTCATGGAATCTTAAATGATCATTTGCTAATGTCTTTTTGTCGAACTATGCATGCATACAACTCTGAGCACACAGCCCCACATGTTATTACATGGAACACCACAAGAAGAAACCCTTGTATTGCTATGTACATGTTGTTGGAACCGTGGTTACGTACATGGCTTTTTCATGGTGGGTTAGAACAACACTTAGGGCTTCATTACGAGTTTGGCGGCCCGGTGGTATGCCCGCCAGACCCGTAGGGAGGATACAGCCGCGGAGCTGAAGGTCTCCCCAGCCAGTCCAATTACAATGTTTCCACTAGGCTGATCAGTGGAACCCTCCATATTAGGAGATTTCCACCAGTCAGCCCATTGGAAACAGTGAGGCGGCATTGGCCTCAGCTCCTCAGGGATCCGAGGCCAATGCCATCACACAGAGAGTGCCCCAGAGGGGGCCCTGCTCTCCCCACAACATAGTCATGGGCAGTGTAAGGGCCCCCCGCAGCTGCCACCACTGCCTTTCTGCCAGCCTTTTCATGGCAGGGATTCCACCATTAAAAAAAGGCTGGCGGAAAGTGGAGTTGTGATCAGTACAGCGGTGCTGAACTCAGCGCTGCCATGGCTGACCACGGCTCTGGCCACCGCTACCTCATTGGGATCAGTTATCTAGGCGGTGGCGGCAGTCCCCTGGTGGTCCGACCACTATGGTTGTAATCTGGCAGTCGGACCACCAGGAGTGCAGTAGTCCAACTGCCACCGTGAGTTTGGCAGCTGCCAAACTCGTAATGGGGCTCTTAGTCTAGAATAAGGGCACTTGATAAGTCTTACATCCTCTGCTGAGTACTGCTGTATGCCCACCCTAGTCAAGATGTGTAATTCTGCTGTGAGATGGTGATAGACATCAGCATGATATTAGCCAGTGACACCTGGCAATACTGGGAGGAAATGGTAACCAATCTGCACAGGTTCTTTATTGAATGCACACTCCCAATGAACTTGGGGAATTGCAGATGCGTGGCAGTGAGGGGATTGTGTCCAGGGTCCATCAGACACAATGTGCCTGGGGGATCCAAAAGCTACTCCCTTTATTCCACCAAAGTCCCAAGACCTGGAGGATTCCAGATCAACCATGCATTGCTGGTTGTTATTTTTCAAGTTGTGTTCCTAAGGACCTAAACGAGACATGTTATGCTTGACATTGGTACTGTTGGTGTTCACTTTTGGTCCAGCCATAGTCGATGCATGAGATGGTAGCTTTCTTATGTGTTAGTCAAAATGAAAAGTATACTCCATGTTTGGACTGACATTTCGATTGTTGGTGCCTGATGTTCAAACTGGCTAACTTTTCAATGACAGAACCCAGTGGTAGAAGAACAATATCTCTAACATATGGGAGCATGGTAACCATTAATGTCAGGTGTTTAAATATATATGTCAAAGTAGGATATCTCAGTCCTTATGCAAGAGCTGGTAACCCTTTGAATAGTGTACTTTGGTAACAGGGTTTTCGTAGAGAAGTGAACCTTCACATTCCATTCCCAGCATGGCAAAAAGAGTAGCACGTGGGGTATATTTACAAAACTATATCCTATGGTGTGAATTGAGTGCGAGATTGGGAGACATAGGGCTCACACCCTAAATTGATTGAGGGTAGTCCTACTTTGTATTTAACATACCCTTTTTAGGTCTCTTCTACCAGGCAGAGCAAGCCATCTGGTTGCAAAAGACATACTGTGAACTCTCAGGTGGCCTTACAGCCCGCCTGTTGCTTACCAATGGCTGGTTTATTGTCATTCTAATTTGCTTGCTTCTTCCCCTTCTTTTATTTGTCCCTTCCCTGGAGCATAGCCTCTCTGCCTTCCTTGTGATTGGCAGACTTGTTTCCTTCCATTGCTTACTTTTAGGGAAATACTTTTATTCGTTTTAGTTTACACACTGTATGAGAGTGCATTTGTCTTCCAGCTCTCTATTGTGTGCTTCTCCTGTGCCAAATATCCGCACTTCTTTTGCTTTCACACAGCCCGAGGTGCAGTAATTAAAACAAGATACCACACAAATCTGGCTTTTATGTAGCACACTGGACCACTGCTGACCTAGCCAACTTTACATGCACCCACTCGCCCTCACCCATGTACTCCCACTGAATAACACCTCACTAAACTGCAAATACACGTAGGCGGTACATCAGCAGTGTGAAGTGCTGAATAACTGCAATTATAAAGAGCTTTATAAGTGTAATTGTGTTAGGGTAAAGTATAATTTACATATAGTGAAACTAAGTGGCCCCTCACACATTATCCTTAAAATAATGTATAGATCCTGCCGCTTTGATCTGTTGTAAAGCATGCTGGTGTACATGTGTTTAATCTACACACGTTTATGTAACCTTACTGCGTAAAAGCTGTGGAAGGGATGGAGAATGATATAACCAGTGCATTCTAATCACCTTAATTCATTTCTGGAAGAGGAGTGAAGATTGAACTCAGCTCTCCTATATTTATCCCCCAGCAGCCATTGCCTGTCTCCCTCGGTAGGAGAGATGCAATTAGCCCGCAGTTTCTACTAAATACTTGCTTTGAAGTAACCCTGCATAACCGGTTAACATACTTCTGGGTCTCCCAGCATTTACTACAATCTGAAGCTGCAAAATGCTAAATTTCATTGGTCGGGCTTTTTTATTCGATAAGCCAGAAATGGAAGCAGCAGGCAATTTAATTAGCAGTAATTTTTCTGAGTAAGTCATTACTTTGATGAACTTCAGAGCAATGTTTATGGCTCCTAATTAACCATGTTAGTCATTTGATTGAATAATCACTTTGGAAATGTTTCTGCAATTTGATTAGGGCCTGACCCACTCTGATAGTCATAAATTAGCTGCCAGCACTTTAGAATAACAAGGCATTGGTTACTTTATTGGGAATATAGGCCCACATATATTTTCCAGTCCCCCCTGCACAGCTCACGAAGAGCAGAGGTATGTTTTGGTTAGATTTAAATGTTGTTTGCACAAATAAATCTTGTTTATAGGCTCTCCAGTGCCTGCTTAGGTAATGTGGGCTGTGGAACAAAAATAAGGCGCAAATACCTTTTTCTTTGCTTTTGCTTCTTGTTTAATTAGAGACGATTCTAACCAGGTTTGCTCTAATCCACATTGCTCAATGAAAGTATTGAAATCAACGGGACCCGCTGAGTGTGCCACATCTCTACAGCATGTACCCATAAAAGAATGCATCAAACAATGCTTCCATTTATTTTTTTAATGTGGAAGATCAAATTATATGAAGCAAAATCGAGTTGCTCCATTTCTTAGCACAAGTGGCAAAATCTCCTGTGTAGTAAAGTGTAGCAGTGGTTCTGTCCAGTTGTACAATCCGTTTCTCCTGCAGCAAAAATACTTATGTAAATAGAGTGCAAAGTGCTTTTGTTGCATATCTTTTTTTATCCTTGTAAACTTTCCAGAAACCTGACACTAGTGATGATAATGGTTGATTCTGAAATGTTGGTGCACAGATTTTTTCCCTCAGTGGAGTTGGGTAGTTGTTGAATTGCACGGTTAATTACCACATTTACCTGATTGTTTTGTATAGTTCCACACAGTTAGCTCTTCGCTTTAAAAACGTGCAGGTCAGGGTATGGAAGATGACCTGTTACAAACATGTAACATATATTCATCTAGAAATGACTTTGACTCCCCAAATATCTTTAATTCAATTCTGCCATGATGTCAAGTTCGTTTTGGTAACCCTCTGCTGGAGTTAAGGGAAATGGGCTTTCCAAAACATTTTTTTTATTCTATCGGGTGCTTTGCGGACGTCACGCTCAATGGGGTGCCTAAGACCACAGCCATAGCTAACAATGTGTAGAGCGTAGTGATAAGGAGTATCATCAGTCCAACCTGATCTGCCTACAGACCCTAGTTGCAATAAATAGCTCTGGTTTGAAGGGTAGTTCCAAACATTTTTTTATGCTAAAGTAAAGTTGTGGCTGTGCAAATATCTAACAATATGTTACTGGTGGTTAATATTTATTGTATATATTTCTTTGATATGGCAGGCTGCAGCTCACGTTACTCAATCTTTCACACACTTGCTTTGTTGCACTGTTCCGGAGGATAGCTTTAACGTGCCCTTGATCTGCATTGAAAACCATAAAATTAAATGTAATAGCCTTACCGATGTTTCTAGTTTCTTTTGATGAGGTTAGTTGTTGTCAAGTGTCAAAGTGGATCCAGATCACAGAGCTACCTTCAAGGCCTTTTTTAAAAGATACTTTCAGCAGCAACTTCAGTATTTGATGCTGTATGTAGAACATTAGGCAAGTAGACAGGGTGGTCCGCTGTCTAAGAAGGGAGGCCCTCACAATGTACCTTTTCGACCCCGACACTTGCATAGCGACACAGCTGTAAAAGCCTTTTCAGGTCTGATTGAGAGATGCATTAGCCCTCTCGTTTGCCTCTTGCAAATAAAGAATCACAAGCATTTACAATGCAACGGGTCTCGCGTTTGCTCATGTTAGAGCTGATCGCGTTGTAAACTCCTAACCCGACTTTTCACCTATCGGGCAAAAGTGCATTTAACTATGTAAAGCGCTCGACTTCTGCTAAGCGAGATCGGGCTCGTAAATTAGAGAAAAAGAAGTCCACGAGCCAGATGGAAAACAGCGAGCCTCGCATGTTTTCTGTACTTGGTCGCTGCGCTCGAGGAGGGCTAGCCACCGGAAAAGGCATGACGTGTGCATACCTTCCACTAATGAAAGCAAGCAGATTTTACTAGGCAAGACAACGAACCAATAAAAAACACTGACGTGAAGTTAACAGGGCTCCGAGCCCTTTTCTAAATACTAAAGCGTCTCGCTGCGATACGCATGCGCGAGCGCATGCAACGCAGGCTCGACCCAAAAAAATGAAAAATGTATGCATGTCTGTACAAATAGGGGGGCTTTATGTCAACCCTCTTAATCCATTGATCAGTTCTGCTGTCATTCAGATTTTGCTTCCTCCCACCATAGTGTACAGCACTGGGCGGTGGGTCAGATCACTTATGCAATTAGTTATTTTCCACACATGCACATCTGCCTAAAATGAAGTAAACCTCTGTGCCAAGTCTTGTTGGCTAATGCTTTACTTTGCTTCTGGATCTCCATTAGAATGAACCAAAAAAAGAACCGTTCAATGGGATTTGTTTGTAGACCATCACCCACTCTATAAGTGGCATGTTTCATCATCAGGTCTCTCCCTATTATATGTATATCATATAAAAAGTCCTCTTGATAGCCCCAGACACTTAGCAACCATTTTTATTAGGAGTAAGTCTCCTGGGTCATTGAATCCATGACCCCAGGGGAAGTTACCATAATTCTCAAGAACACTCCTAGCTGGAGCTCTATGCTCCTTAGCTGGAGTGCAAGGACCTCTTGTGGTTGTTATTCTGATTGTATTTTGTAGACCCAAAAATGTTAAAACAAAGACTGAGAGACAAACAGGTTTTATTTTAAAAATAATAATTCTCTGAGTTTTTCTTTTAACATTCTCCAGACCACAAAATGCAGTAATAAAAACTATGATAAAAAAGACTCATAGCCATGGTTTTTCTTTTAAATTAAAACAGTATTAAACACTTTTTGCAGTAATCACTGTTATTAAACATTTAATTGTGTGAATTACTGAAGCATACTTTTGATTAAAAATATTGGTGATTTTTGGACCAAGATGATAGATCTGCTTGGTATATAGTGATATGATCACCCCTTGATAAAGTCAATAGCCCTGTTTTTTTATATTTTGGTTTTGTGACTCTTTGGCAAAGTCAGTAAGTCTGCCTTAATGCAGCCACAACCTGGAGACAAACCACACACTGCACATTCCAGAAAGTGTGTGCTGCAGAGGGTAAATCACTCGCAAGGGGTTAGGTGCAGTGGCCAGCTCCACTGTCTGAGTGTCTAAGCTGTACACTGCATATGACTTTATGTATTACAACACTAATTATTTATTCTGTGACATGATTGATAATATCATTGCAATATCTGTTTTGACATCTCTGATGACAAGACCACGGTCTTGTAATGGGAATGCACACATGGTGTGGGCGTGAGTTATAACTATAACTGGTGAATTTCAGTGGGTTTTGAGTTTAAAACGTTATGTTAACACTGACATTTTCACCTAACTTAATATTACTTTAACCTTTGTTTTATCATAGATAGATAGATAGATAGATAGATAGATAGATAGATAGATAGATAAATAGATCTTGCAAAGGCTAGATCTGTCGGCTTTGCTAATGCTTGCTAAACATCTGGTGTATCTGGAACACCTTTATGTTTGGTTAATGATGCCTTTGTCAGTGAAGTGTGTGCCCAGTTCAGCACCTGCTGTTTCAAAAAAATGACTGTAAAGTTTCATTTAATGCAAATTTTAAGTGTGTGTGTTTCCCAGTGAGGATGTTCATGCCCGCCAAAGTACTTTGTGTCTTGATTCTCAGAGTGAAGATCTTGGTAGAGGGGTTTAATTGGATTTTATGGAGTCAAAAAATCTGTCCCGAATTTTATTTTTCTACTTGCTTTACAGGAAAAACAAAATCGCCAATATGTATATTTTTATTTTTACAAATTAGAGTTGATTAATACAACCATCTCGAGTGCTACTTTTTGAAGTCCCTAGTTGTGATGTACGTGAATACAGGGAGTGCAGAATTATTAGGCAAGTTGTATTTTTGAGGATTAATTTTATTATTGAACAACAACCATGTTCTCAATGAACCCAAAAAACTCATTAATATCAAAGCTGAATATTTTTGGAAGTAGTTTTTAGTTTGTTTTTAGTTTTAGCTATGTTAGGGGGATATCTGTGTGTGCAGGTGACTATCACTGTGCATAATTATTAGGCAACTTAACAAAAAAAAAAATATACCCATTTCAATTATTTATTATTACCAGTGAAACCAATATAACATCTCAACATTCACAAATATACATTTCTGACATTCAAAAACAAAACAAAAACAAATCAGTGACCAATATAGCCACCTTTCTTTGCAAGGACACTCAAAAGCCTGCCATCCATGGATTCTGTCAGTGTTTTGATCTGTTCACCATCAACATTGCGTGCAGCAGCAACCACAGCCTCCCAGACACTGTTCAGAGAGGTGTACTGTTTTCCCTCCTTGTAAATCTCACATTTGATGATGGACCACAGGTTCTCAATGGGGTTCAGATCAGGTGAACAAGGAGGCCATGTCATTAGATTTCCTTCTTTTATACCCTTTCTTGCCAGCCACGCTGTGGAGTACTTGGACGCGTGTGATGGAGCATTGTCCTGCATGAAAATCATGTTTTTCTTGAAGGATGCAGACTTCTTCCTGTACCACTGCTTGAAGAAGGTGTCTTCCAGGAACTGGCAGTAGGACTGGGAGTTGAGCTTGACTCCATCCTCAACCCGAAAAGGCCCCACAAGCTCATCTTTGATGATACCAGCCCAAACCAGTACTCCACCTCCACCTTGCTGGCGTCTGAGTCGGACTGGAGCTCTCTGCCCTTTACCAATCCAGCCACGGGCCCATCCATCTGGCCCATCAAGACTCACTCTCATTTCATCAGTCCATAAAACCTTAGAAAAATCAGTCTTGAGATATTTCTTGGCCCAGTCTTGACGTTTCAGCTTGTGTGTCTTGTTCAGTGGTGGTCGTCTTTCAGCCTTTCTTACCTTGGCCATGTCTCTGAGTATTGCACACCTTGTGCTTTTGGGCACTCCAGTGATGTTGCAGCTCTGAAATATGGGCAAACTGGTGGCAAGTGGCATCGTGGCAGCTGCACGCTTGACTTTTCTCAGTTCATGGGCAGTTATTTTGCGCCTTGGTTTTTCCACACGCTTCTTGCGACCCTGTTGACTATTATGAATGGAACGCTTGATTTTTCGATGATCACGCTTCAGAAGCTTTGCAATTTTAAGAGTGCTGCATCCCTCTGCAAGATATCTCACTATTTTTGACTTTTCTGAGCCTGTCAAGTCCTTCTTTTGACCCATTTTGCCAAAGGAAAGGAAGTTGCCTAATAATTATGCACACCTGATATAGGGTGTTGATGTCATTAGACCACACCCCTTCTCATTACAGAGATGCACATCACCTAATATGCTTAATTGGTAGTAGGCTTTCGAGCCTATACAGCTTGGAGTAAGACAACATGCATAAAGAGGATGATGTGGTCAAAATACTCATTTGCCTAATAATTCTGCACTCCCTGTAGTACAGGACATATCTGTGTTGCATTCATTCCTGCTCAAAGTATAAGTCTATGTAAAGAAACAAAATGAGGTGTTTCCTCATCTGTATTTGATGTCTCATTTCTTGTTTGTAAGATTTTGCTCTTCTGCTTGGATGAGCTCAAGGTCACTTTGAGGTCGAGTGGGGCTGTTAGCGGACAAGTGCTCTGCTTTGTGTGCCATTCTGCTTACATGCTAACTATGTGTTGACAGGTCCCACCGCGCGGTGATTTAAAGCCCTTTTCTGTTATTCCCCTGTCTGCTGCCTGTCTCGTTGATAACCTGCGCGCTTTCAATTCCAGAGACGCCTTTGACAGTTAACATCTTCTTCTTTCAGAAGTGCCTAGCTGCCATTCCCTTTACATGAGGCCAGACGGATTCCTAGCCCACCCGAACCGGACAGACGGTATGTTTTTCGCTTTCACTAGCAGTTTGATGTAGTTCGCTCCCCCTTTGAGGTATTGGAGCCAATCTTCTCTCTGAAGTGCCTTTCACTTTCTTCAAGTTTAACTAAGTCTGAACGGCTCAAATTGAGGGATCCCAGTACATTCCAGTGGCAAGACGCGTTCTCTATGAATGCTTCTTGATGTAACACAAGGACATAAAATTGGTGTTCCTCTCTGTTGTCGATCCCCCACCTCAGAGCTGTAGGCGAATTGCTGAGGAGAACAGTCTGTTTTTGCTGTTATGTCACAGGCAGTCGTGTCATGACTTAGTTAAAAACACAGGGGCTTATTTACAAGGATCTGATGCATTGCTGTTGATGCGTCAGATTTCTTGCGCTGATGCGTCCGAAATTCTGACGTATCTGTGGCACAAAAATAACGCTTTGCTTGAGTAGCATCAAAAAAATGATGCTTGTCAAGCAATCCATGGAAGGCTTCCATTTAAAAAAGCTTTGCATCACTTTAACACCTGCTCTGAGAAGACGTTAAATGTTTGATGCTGTGAAGGCGAGAACGACGCAGTGAAATCTTCTATATTTCACTGCTCTAGTTCTTCATTGCTTCTAATGGGAGAACACCTACCTTGCATACATTGTGCCTGGTGCAGGTATAATGTCGCACTAGACTTTACAAACTGGTGCAGTACAGTTTGTTAATGTGGGGCATTGTAGGGGACTGCTTTGCATCACAGTTGTATAAAAAGAAATGATGCTACAGTGGCGCAAAGGGCTTGCAAATAAGCCCCATATTCTTTAGGCGACCCACTGAAAAGGATGAGTGAGCTTAAGACCATCTCAGAGTTTTTGGTACGTGACCTCGCAGGCTCTGTTTGGGAGCACTGCTATCCCAGAAGTTGCAAGAGCCAGCGAATAGCAGTGACTCTGAGGCTTAGGCAAAGCAGGTCATTTTTTTTAAAGAACTTTAAGAGCTTATGTTTTGTGTCTCACCAAAGTAGGCTGTGTGCTTGTGGATTAAGTGCACATACACTGTCTGTGTGCTTTCCAAATTATGTTGCATACACTTAGTTTACAGAGAGGTTTCCTGCTCTGCATGCTCACACGAAATTTGAGTTTTATAAGGACAGTGGGAATGTGAAAAGTTTTATCTGGTGTATTCAGTGCAGCACGCCGAGCACTATATTTGTTAAAAGTATCCAGTAAAATTTGAGTAAAACCTCCAGAAAAGTAAAAGGGTTTTCACAATCATTTTGAGCTGAAAGCCATGGTTTTAATATAACCCGAGGCACCTAAACACTGTATTTGTTTTTGTCAGACAAACCTTCTGTTTTAAAAAAAACAAATGCACCTTGTGAGAGGAGGGGCCGTGCCTTTTTGGGGGTGCGCTTTGTGCCTAGAACTACCTCAGCGGCACCCCAGTCCTCTATGCACTTTGACATATACTCCTCTGCCACAGTTCATTGTGACGTATAATGTTTTGGCACAGTGGTGTTAAATCTTGTACACAGTGCACTATGAAGTGCAATTCTGTGTCACAGCACACTTTGATACATGTGGCTGCTCCTCAGTGCGCAGTGATGTGCAATGCTATGTCACAGTGCAGAGTGACATATGACGCTGTGTCGGACGTGTCAGCACACTCTAAAACGAAAAGCTCTGAAAGAGTGCACTGTGACGTAATTTTGCACTACTGTGCTCCACAGTATGTAATGCTGTTCCACAGTGCGCTACGTCATTAAAGGATGTTCTGTGGTGCACTGTGACACGATATTGTCTCAAAATGCGCAGTGACAGGTAATGCCTTTCAGTGGGGTTCTCAACGTGTTAAATCATAAGCGCAGTGTTGCAAGAAATAAAGTTTTCCATTTAAACGTAATTCACCATAATGTGCAAGCAATACTAGAAATCAGAGTATAAAACAAGTTAATGTTGCCAAAGGAATCGGCCACTAACATCATTTGGTTGTTAACAGTTGGACAGCTACAGTAAAACATCCAATTGGGGTGCAACAACAGAGGGGACTGTGCAATCTGAGGGTACAAGAAAAGCTTATTTTAATAATCTCAGGCCTCCTAGGATCAACAACATGATACAAGGCAGAATGATAACCGGTTCATATAGAGAATAAAAGTTGAAAGGACCGGCAGAGTGATCAGTGCACACGAGAGTGAAGTGACATTGGTGAATGAATAATCTATCAACGTTGATAAATACTTCCTTTGTGAACACTGTCCTAGATGTTCAGTCTTTTATTCACTCTCCAGTAAGAGGAACAGATGTTCCCGGTCTGTTGATACTAAGAAATCAATGTATGTTCTCTCTACAAACATTCATATACCCCCACAACGTGGTGCGAACAAACACACCAGACCCCCTCTTGCAGAATGATATGTGCTACTGAGTGTTCACAGTCAATCACGTTCATTACCATTTGCAGACATCATCGAGGGTTTGTAAGGGGTTGCTGGTGACAATAAATCTGATATTATTTCGTGTGCAGGTTGCCTGTTTGAAAAGGGACCCAGACAGTTCTACGACGACACCTGCGTGGTTCCTGAGAAGTTTGATGGTATGTCACAATACTTGTCTCAGGTTTCATTTTTGTAAATGCCTTCTTGACTTTCATTTTGTAAAAAAAAATATATATATATTTTTAGAATGTGTCCTGGGATTTCCAGCGGTAATGCTGTTATGTCCTTTCTTCTGTTTTGCACGGAGGCGCTCAGGAGCGCCAAAGTACATTTTTTTGAAGTTTGGTATATTTTGCACCGTTTTTTCATCAGGTAGTACTGGTTGTAAGCAGCAAAATAAGAGTTTTTGAATGTCTAATATTGATTGAATGAGATATTGTTTTTTTGCTGTGTACAATAGGACTCACAGCTGTAAGAAGAAATGACTCAAAGTAAAATGCCTCTCCCAGACGTGTACTGTGATGCTACACAGTATCTTAGTGCCAACTAGCACAGCCCAAAAAATAGAAGCATTTAGGGCAGTCTATATTCTGGCCTCTGGAGGGTTGATCCGCACAGCGCAGTTTCCTGTTTTGGGACTTAGCGCGCAGTCTGTTGGCAGTTATCCATAGGCGCGTTTTGGCTACAGAATACATTTTCTTTATTAAAAATATTATTTTGATTCCATCCTGCTTCTCTCTGATTGGAAGAGAGATTATTGTCAGTCTTTTTGTAATAGTGCACGTTAGGCTCACAGACAGGACAAGCAGTTGCTACTTATTAGGCTGTGTGCAGTCATTGCTCTTTGTTAGATATTTAATTGGAAGGTATCCTGATAAATTAAGAAAGCAAGCAGAAAGGGATGCAGTATTTGCTTCTGCTTAATCTCGGGGAAAATATTTCAGAAACGTTGTTAGAGAGATGTTTTCAGGATGAGGTAGGTGCACACTGGCACTTCAAATGGGTTTATTAGTCGTGGAATTACCTTTGATTTTCATTTGACATCCCATTGTAAAGGTCTGAGGTCAGTCTGCAGGAACACAAGGCCAGATCGTAATCTTCTTTGCCGTCGTGCTGGCTGAGGTCTTGCTCTTTGCAGGTCAGCTGGAGTGCAGACGAACAGGCTAATTACTCTGGCTTTTTGGGCGATTACTCAGTATATTCTGTTGGCTGTTTTTTATTTAGGTCTGGCTTGACAGCGCAGCCGTTTTTCTTGCCATGCTCCTATCAGTTCTTAAAAACACTCAGCTTTTGTTTCGGCTTCCCCTAAAGAACTAGTATTACTCTGTCCCTACAAGCTATTGGCTGTTTAGTGTATCATTCCACCTTCCAGGAGGTCCTTCCATTTCAAAGCACGAGGGACTATTTGCATCTAAACAGACTCAGTCGTCAAGCCGCTTGTCACACTAAGTTCTCCATCTCCTCTATGTATTTTATACAGAAAGCAATCCATTGTTCAACTTTTTTTGCCAGTGTAGGAAAATCCGATTGAGCAAGTTTTAATGTGTCGAAAAACATTTGTGCATGCAGACTATATGAAAATTATTTGTAAATCCTTATGTTTGCCTGTGTTCCCACATTAAATCCAGACCTGTTGGCATTGCCAATTCTTGTTGTAAAAGATCTAGCGTTAGTTGTTCTTATGAGTTGATTGCTTCTAATATGGAATAATATAGGACGTCGTCCTGATGTTAGACCTCTGCATTTGAAAGGGACTGTGAAAAGGTACCAACGAAAACAACGTAACATGGTCACTATAGAGTAGAATGCACAAAAATAATGCTCTGTTAGTTCCTAATACATCAAATCTACTTCCTTTTGCAGCAATTTTCTAAAACACAATAAGTCATATTTTAGAAACTGCACCAGTGGAATTCAGCTTAGGGCAATTGCCCTCCAGATTTCTCCTGCCCACGCTACAGCCTGTGTGCAGCTTCACCAGATCAAACAGAAGATAGTGGAACTATCCAGCCAAGGAATTGTGACTTTGGATTCTGGATTTTAATTCAGACAATTCGTTCAAACCAATAGCGTGATTCTGGCCAAATCACATGATCTCTGTTCACGTATGATCTGCTGGAAAATGTAATTAAAATGTGTATTGTTCCACTTGATGAACTCAACAACTTGATTCATCTTCCACCGCCCAGTAGTCCTTACATGTCCCTTAACCAGATTTCTGCTACCTAGATACTACATATGTATATTTTAGAACGCTGCATGTTATGTAATGTGGTCCCGCATGTGAGAGACATTCTTGAAGTTAAATCCAATGCAACTGCAGTAGCCATTTAACGAAACAAGAACGGCTTTTCAGCTGCTATACCTTCATTTTGGGAGAATTAATACAACATGGAAGCTATCCAGTAACCTTAGGAATCATGGTATAATAAGTATGCCCCTGGGAATCATGACTCCTGTGGATCGATTTTTAAATCAATCCAATTTTGACGATTATCTGAATTATACTTACTGGACCTAAAAAGTGTCCAGTGTATGAAATAAGTTGCAAATTAAATGCTTATTAGAAAAGAGGACGGACATTTGTAATTGTATTTAAATAGTGCTTATAATCCCTGACAAGGCGTTAAAGTGCTCCTCTGGTTTCCAAGATTAAACATTAATAGTTAGCAGATTAGAAATGGGTTTTTGTTTACTCGTACATTAGTTGTGTTAGGTTGTGCTCTTAATTTCTTCTGTGTTTAGTAGAGTTTGGATGAGGGATAGAATGATGGGAATTGATTTGAGAGTTGTTTTTGTAGTAGTGGTCGTGTGTGTCTGTTAGTTCGAGTAATGCGCAGCAAAGGTCTGAAAGATATGGGATGAGACAGAGATAGGAGGGAACGGAGAAAGGTTGAAAGGCTGATTATTATATACTAAAAAAAATTAACTTTCACATACATATTTGCAAACGACACTTGGTAAAGTTTTATTGGTTAGAGAAAACCTCTCTAATTAGCAATATGAGCATAGAAGCAGCACTGTTTACTGGGTGTAATTTGCACATTTATACTGTGGCGAAGTATGTACATTTTTCATGACATTTCTTAAAGCTTTCATAGCAGGCACAAACACCTCTGTATGCATCTATATCTACATTGAAGCAGGAATTATAACATGGGGTGATGAACCCATGTATCTTGTGGTGTAATATAAGTTTTTTCCCTTATGTAAATGTATCTGCTTACAATAGGAAGCATAGTTCAGTGTACAATGGCACATTTCCCTTAGTCGTGCTGCACACCGTACGTGACTCGTGTATACTCCATTTTAAGTTCAACTATAACATGAAGCATAGTTAAAAATGACTGCCTCCTTATCATTTAAAATGAGAGATGTATACGTTTCTATAACCTGCAAAATAGAAGGGACAGATTTTAAAGAACAAAATGAAGAGACCACACTCACAGAAAATTTGATAGGTAGACTAGAATTTCCGCAAGTCTATGACAGCAGTACAAATGGTAGGCTCTACAGTTCAGCCATATCTGCAATAACTGCAGTAAAAAGGAAACCACGCCAAAGGTGGAATTGACACAACCGTAACACTGAAATGTCTTCCGGGGTCATGGGGAAATGGTCAAAATACCCTCAATTACACTAATGCAAGCAGTTTGCAAAATGGTCAGATATATTTAAACGTTATAGTAGCCTCTACAAAAAAATATTGCTGTGCCCTCTGGGATTGTTCCATACCTTGATTGCTCGTCTGACAATCATGATGGTATCATGCAACAATCTCTCCGTTTCTTATATGAACTTCTGCGCACTGGCACTCAATAATATTGTGGAGGCCTTTGCTTTTGGACATCCTTCAAAGAAGTGATTCCTTTCGCGCCTCAAGTAGGTATACAGGAATCAATACGCAAAAAAAAAGTGCTGCGTTAGTGAGTAAAGTGATGATACAGTTCTAGTGTGTCAGACGTGAAAAGTGGCAAAAACAGAATGAGGCACCTAAAGGAAAGTACAATGATTATCAATAAATTATGAGTAACAGGAGACCTGGATAGTTCGCTAATTGTTTCCTGATGTTCCCTATCCAAAGATGTAAAAACAGTCCAAAGATTTGGAAATGACAATATTTCGACCTCAGTGTTAGATATTTCCCCATGGTCATCATCAGGAAAATGTCAAAGACATTCCAATTGTATAATGGCTCTTTATATGTGGTTTTACAGCCAGTGTATGAAGCATTTATGAAATTGATCACTTTTGCTAACACCAGAATCATTAGAGGTGTGATCTGTGCTATGTCGTGTGTGACATCAACTGTTGAGGTCTGTCATTCTTGGTGTTCGGCTACTGCTACACCTACAGGAATGAGGCCAGGTGAGAAAACTGGTTGAGAGAGAAACGTTCAGCTGATGTAGAAACTTTTATGTGCATTGTTTCTCACACATGCAAACATGCCCAGCCATTCAATCACACAGAGCATATTTTCCTCAAGACCAATAGTAACAGGCATCTTTCTGGCCTATAGAGCTAAGCTGACTCATCAATCCCTGCAACTAACCCATAAAGTCATGCATGACACACCAGCATTCCAGAACACAGTCAGTGACTTGCAAGAACCAGACAACTAGCATTCCTAACGAGCCTTAACAGTGGCAGACTATACAAATACCAAACACCTAACACATCACTTTTTACATTCTCCTCCTGGACTTAAACTACATTCTGTTGTGTTAGCATACAGGGAGTGCAGAATTATTAGGCAAATTAGTATTTTGACCACATCATCCTCTTTATGCATGTTGTCTTACTCCAAGCTGTATAGGCTCGAAAGCCTACTACCAATTAAGCATATTAGGTGAAATGCATCTCTGTAATGAGAAGGGGTGTGGTCTAATGACATCAACACCCTATATCAGGTGTGCATAATTATTAGGCAACTTAACAAAAAACAAATATATACCCATTTCAATTATTTATTATTACCAGTGAAACCAATATAACATCTCAACATTCACAAATATACATTTCTGACATTCAAAAACAAAACAAAAACAAATCAGTGACCAATATAGCCACCTTTCTTTGCAAGGACACTCAAAAGCCTGCCATACATGGATTCTGTCAGTGTTTTGATCTGTTCACCATCAACATTGCGTGCAGCAGCAACCACAGCCTCCCAGACACTGTTCAGAGAGGTGTACTGTTTTCCCTCCTTGTAAATCTCACATTTGATGATGGACCACAGGTTCTCAATGGGGTTCAGATCAGGTGAACAAGGAGGCCATGTCATTAGATTTCCTTCTTTTATACCCTTTCTTGCCAGCCACGCTGTGGAGTACTTGGACGCGTGTGATGGAGCATTGTCCTGCATGAAAATCATGTTTTTCTTGAAGGATGCAGACTTCTTCCTGTACCACTGCTTGAAGAAGGTGTCTTCCAGGAACTGGCAGTAGGACTGGGAGTTGAGCTTGACTCCATCCTCAACCCGAAAAGGCCCCACAAGCTCATCTTTGATGATACCAGCCCAAACCAGTACTCCACCTCCACCTTGCTGGCGTCTGAGTGGGACTGGAGCTCTCTGCCCTTTACCAATCCAGCCACGGGCCCATCCATCTGGCCCATCAAGACTCACTCTCATTTCATCAGGCCATAAAACCTTAGAAAAATCAGTCTTGAGATATTTCTTGGCCCAGTCTTGACGTTTCAGCTTGTGTGTCTTGTTCAGTGGTGGTCGTCTTTCAGCCTTTCTTACCTTGGCCATGTCTCTGAGTATTGCACACCTTGTGCTTTTGGGCACTCCAGTGATGTTGCAGCTCTGAAATATGGCCAAACTGGTGGCAAGTGGCATCGTGGCAGCTGCACGCTTGACTTTTCTCAGTTCATGGGCAGTTATTTTGCGCCTTGGTTTTTCCACACGCTTCTTGCGACCCTGTTGACTATTTTGAATGAAACGCTTGCTTGTTCGATGATCACGCTTCAGAAGCTTTGCAATTTTAAGAGTGCTGCATCCCTCTGCAAGATATCTCACTATTTTTGACTTTTCTGAGCCTGTCAAGTCCTTCTTTTGACCCATTTTGCCAAAGGAAAGGAAGTTGCCTAATAATTATGCACACCTGATATAGGGTGTTGATGTCATTAGACCACACCCCTTCTCATTACAGAGATGCACATCACCTAATATGCTTAATTGGTAGTAGGCTTTCGAGCCTATACAGCTTGGAGTAAGACAACATGCATAAAGAGGATGATGTGGTCAAAATACTCATTTGCCTAATAATTCTGCACTCCCTGTAGATGTTAAGAAAATAAAACCCTTTTGCAGCAGTGCATGCTTACTTTTTTGGCACATATTACAGACACAAACCATATTTTGATTTTGCTCATTACCATGAACTCCAGGATAAACGGAGTTATGCACATTGTGCTTGGGAATAAAGGATAATATGTGGTGTATCTCACATCACCCTATAGCGTGTTAGGGAAGTTGCACTCTGTTTACAGATACACTTGAGGCCCACATATAAACCTATAGATTATTAACATTGAATAATGGGGATGCTTTTCACCAGTGGGTGCTGAGTGATATCAAACAGACAGTAAGGGTGAAGCTTGGGTTGCCTATGATGTCACCCGGAACCCTGAGGTGAAAAACATCCATATTAGTTAACACCTTACTCATCTATCATTACATAATATTTATGGCACCCCTAAATCATCTGCCCCCACTTTCAACATCTAAAGCAAAGCAAAGAAAAAATACGTGGAGCCATATACAACATGGCCTTTCCTCCCACTATAGATAATTCCTGGCACCTACTCCTCCACCATCTACATTAACCTTTCTCCCACCCAAATAGAAAAATCAATTGCCTGGCCTTCCGGCAACCACCCCCACTCCCGCCTAGGCCTTTCCTCCCACTTTCTTGTCAAAGCTGCTCCCTTCTCTCTGACAGTGAGAGCAGGAGGCAGGCACGGTGCGGATTGTGGTTTACACAGAGCTCCTGTTTGGGGCAGCATGCTTTCCCTGTGTCATTGTGGATCTGTGGACCTCATTTTAGAGGGAAATGTGGCAGATCGCGCAGGCTGCATGCGCCCTCCCGCTGCCCTCATCCCTAGACGATGGACTGCAGGCTAGCACACCAGCCTCCAAAATGCTGCCTCAGTCTGATCTCTGGGGACTAAGGTGAGGCTTGGAACACGGGGGCAGTGGCACCTCTTTTGACGATGCCACAACAGTAGCAAGCAATCGTTGTTTCCCACTGTTATGTCATACCTGTAAATAATCCGATTTTAATCTGGTTAGTTATATTAATGGCTTCCAGTGGAAGTCATATTTAGCAGTGTTATCCTAGCTTGTATTGAGCCAATGAGTCTGCCAGACTTGGCGTATAAATCTTAATTTCCCATTCTTGTGCTTCTCCATTCTACAGGATGTCCGCCCCGCAGCTCATTAGTCCTGTGTACGGGGTTTTATGTGAGCACTCCATAGCTATTAAAGTCCTTTTGTCCACGAGCAAATGATGGCCATTCGTTCCTCCCAAGAAGATACATACTGCAAGCAAAAGCAGGGCAGATGTAAAATATTTATCAGCCTTGGAAATAAAGCGCTGTCACAAGTAAAATGCCCATCGGTGACATTGATGGGAATTTCTTGATGCTGCCTTCTGAGAAGACCATTTGCGACAGGGCATTTTACCAAGATTTTCTCTCTCTATCAAGACTGTGTTTTTTTTAAACTGCATTTTATATCAGCTAGTGAGACTTGCATCTTCAGGAAAGAGAGAGTCTGCAAATCACAGCATTAATTGGTCCACCGCATTAGTTGATTCAAGAGGCACGATTTGGTGGTGGCTATTTCTTTTACTTTTTAAATGCCGAATCTGCCCTTTCCAGGGATTTGTGTACTTTAAATTGAATTCCCTGTGACGATTAGACGCCTTTTGTCATCTGTTTCGAATGAAACAGTTTTAATTCCAGCTGAGTAGCAGCGTTTTAAAACGATGATAACTGAAATCACAGAGTGGTAAGGTGTACATTTGTTGCAGGGATTATAGCCAATTAGGATCATTTAGATAAATAAAAACACCTGCCCTATTTGACAAGTTATTTTGCCCACTTACTAACACAAACAATCCTACATTAGGTTCACTGGTAAACCAATACTGCTGTACTGAAGGGCCCAACAGTAGAGCCCCCTATCCTTAATTCACCAGCCTATGACTCCTAGGCTAGCAGGGGGTACCTGGATACCATCAATATTTGTGGCTCTTTACCGTACTTAGCAGGTCCTTTCTTTTGTGCTAAGACCACGTGGCCCCTATTCTAAGTCAGCTGTTCATTTCCAGTCCGATCCTAGTTTGCACAGGGATCAGAATTATGGGCCCGAGTCATAAAGGAAATTTACACTTTTGAGTACGTTTACAATTTAGAGTAAGTTTACTACTTGTCAGTATTCACTAAATGCACTTTTGTAGTAACTTACTGGATTGTGCTAAGTCCAGCTTTACACTTGTCCAGCCTCTGGTAATGCAGCACCCTCCCATAGAAAATAATGGAGGCAGGGACTTCGTTTAGAAGTGAAATTTCTGAATACTGAAAAGTAATAAATATATTCTAAAGCAAGTTAATACAAAAGAGCAGTCTGTGAATAGCACTTTGTAGTACTACAAAATGTACTACAAAATGCAGTTTGTGAATCAAATCCAATATATTGTGCAATAAAAAGGAATAGGCTTGGATGGCGACCTTGGACATCAATTAGGATTTTAATGTTCTTAGTAAAGTGAAGGCAGCTGCAATTAAATAGAAACAACTGGAGTTTTGGTGTCCTGTTTACTTCCTGTAGATTTTAGTCCTTGCCTTTCTAGCCCACAGTAGAAATTGTGATGCCCCCTGATGGTCTTTTTGTTTGATAATAAGTCAATCCTGCAATGTCTTGTGTGGGAAGAAGGATGTGTGATCTCAGTTCTGCTACCCCTGGAATGTTGGTGCCTCAGTAATTCCAAGCTTGCAACATGCATGCTTGACAACAGACCTCGAGATCTAAAATGGGTTGGACTTTCAGGCTTGCCCGCTATCAAAAAGGAGTAACAGTACTAGAAAGGCATATATATATATATATATATATTTTTTTTTGTAATCTTTGTTCTTAAACCACTTTAATATTCTGAAAACTCAATGAGTTTGCTGCCGTAAACAATGAGAGTTGTATATACCTTGGATCCGCTGTCATTACTGGACTGAAATTTTATCTTAACACTTTTTGCTGTTGCAAACTCGTGATACAACTTTATATTTTACTTTATTTCGTGATACAACTTTATATTTTACACTATTCTTTTCTATGGTGTGTGACATGCCACTCTCTTTAGGTCCTAATCAATTTTATCGAAAGGATGATGGTCCTCATCATGTGCTACATAAATTCCTTCTAGCAACAACCGGTTAAACCAATGATTGTTCTGTTTTCCAATTAAAGAATGGGCCCCATTTGGTAATATTCATCCAGAGGATGCAATTAGTGATTGGTCACCCCAACTGTGCACTTCTGGATTGCCTCTTGGAACATGCACAGAGAGTTGTGTGCTGAAGGTACAAACAGCTCCACTGCGCCACAGTTGCAGTGTTTTCCAAGTGAATGCTTATTAGTTTGCATAGCAGAGGGAAAAAAGTGTAATTTCATTGTTTGCTGCTCCAGAATGTGCATCTTTGAAGAGGTGTAATCAGTGTCAAAAATAGTTACTATTGAAAGGAAAAGTTGAAAAACAAATTTCTCTCTCCCAGGATGCAGCACCAGCAAAAAGCATAAAGCTAATCGAGAAGATTTTTGGTTCTTCTGGGATGTGTCTCTGTTACTGCATTTACTTAAGTAAAAAATAAATTTCATGGACAAAGCCATTTTGTAACCACAGTCCCTATGACTCGCAAAATCACTACATTGCTTTTTGTTATCTACTGAGCCAGTTTTGGATATGCTCCCAAACGTATTTTTTTGTTTAAAGCAGCACCGCTTTCTTCAAGGAACTCAGGTTGCTTTAAAGAAAAAGTTTCCAGTTTGCAAATTTGATCCCAGGGTTCTTGGTCTGCTGTTCCTTGCAGACCAACATCCCTGAGTTTGTTGCTAATCACAGCACCTGTCACATTAAATGACACCAGCTGTTTTGGGGTGAAAAATAGTTTGGAGATGCAAATGCAAGGATGGAGGTCTACTGTTCCCTGCAGGCTTCCATCATAGTGATGACAGTTACTCACACAGGGTTGCAAATTGTGGCCTGCCCTCGTCATAATCGCAAAAAGCTTTCCCGTTGGCAAACCAGTTTGTGTCCAAATTGCTCATTCCTGATTGGCGAATAAAAATAACACATCAGGCACTACCTTTTAAGAGAGTGCACATCAAGTGAATACATAATGTAACAAATTGTAAATGAATGATTCCAGGTATGTAATTTTTCTTTGAAAATATGTTAATTCTGGCTGGAGCCTTCTTTAAAATTGGATGATCCAATCATCTTCTGCTTGGCAGCTTTTTTTGTGAGACGTGTTGCCAAAGGCAGAAAAACAAATATTTAAGGAGCTTGAAAGTTGCCATGCATTAGTGTCCCTATTGATGAACCACAATATGTTATTTGTTTTCACTTTTTTTATTACTGTTTTTCTGTGGAACCAATTCTTGTTTTTGAAGTAATGTGATGCACTAATGAAACTCAGGATAATTTGGAATGCAAAAACTCACTTTCTTTATGACAAACATATACCTTCTTTCATTTTGGGAGCAATACTGTCTCAAGGGGTAGATAAATATGTATTGTATGTTACAATTGTAGTTTTTTTTATCACAATCCATATGTGACACTTGTTTCAATTGTGTGCATAACATGATAAGTGATTCTGGATATTTCAATTTTCTCTTCCACAGGGGACATAAAACAGGAGCCTGGAATGTACCGGGAAGGACCCACATATCAAAGGAGGGGATCACTTCAGCTCTGGCAATTTTTGGTAGCGCTCCTTGATGACCCTTCGAATGCACACTTCATCGCTTGGACGGGCCGTGGAATGGAGTTCAAACTCATTGAGCCAGAAGAGGTGAGTCTTACATATGGTGAATTGAAATAGACAAACAGAAGATCACGCTTGCAGTAGCAAGATGAATATTCTTGTAGTCCTCGTCCACTACCCCTGCTGAGCATGAAAGTCGAAGCTGTTTCATTACAGCCAAATTTGCAACATCCAGTAAATTGACAATCCCTCATAATGGAGCTCATTAACAAAATGTGATGCTGTCATTCACTTACCTTCACTGCCCTAAATCGAATCTGCTAATGCAAATGGCTACTCCCGATCTGTAGAATCTGTATCTTTAGATCAAAACACTTGTATACTGGACTTACTGCTGATCAACATGGACTACCATGGTTGATTTTCCACAGCCATCAGTATAGGGTTTAAAGTTTCTCAAAGAAACATTGGATTTCTAGTGCAGGGGGGCTGTCAGATTGGGTGAAGGCTATGGGTCTTGTGCATTAACACCCCTAAAATTATGACATTGCGAGAAGTCCCAAATATTTCTATTGGTTTTTAATACTCAATTTCCATGTTTGCCATTAATGATAAAAATACTGAGAAACCAAACTTTTTCAGAAGTGTAGGGAACAGCATATCTCTACACAAAAAAAATATTTTCCAGGTGAAGAACAATGTTCACTATGCAGATGGCCATTTTGATATACCGAAGGCCTCAGTCAGTGTGCAGCAGTGCATCTGGAGGTATACTCTCCTCGGGAAATAGCTAAATCACATTGTGGTTGTTCAGCTCTGCAGTTTTGCCTCCCAATTCTAAGTTTTCTGGATCAGAATGAAACATGGATCAGAATGAAAGAGAACACGCAGAATCTTTTTTTTAGTGGTGGAACCATGTTTTCCATTTTCTCACCTCACAATTTCCTCCATACAGTACCAATTAGAAACCAATGTAATTAAATATCCTAGGTTTTATCAAAATTTCAGACCAACTCGGAATGTCAAACTGGGCGAAAACAGTGCGTGTCCAACTTTACATTTATGCTTTAAATCTATTTATTGGTAATTTGATTTGTATTATCACAAACACCCACCTACTTCCGCCCCCAGCTTTACATTTAAAGGGCATTTAGGCTATCAGTGCTGCATTAGTGCTGCAGATTATCTTCCCCGTGCGTGATTCTCAAGATTAAATCTAGTAAGATTGATTTACCCAGCTTCAGTGCGCACTCCTGTGGATCTTTGTGAATCCATGAAATTGTGTAGATTAGCAAAAAAGTTGTTAATCGTATCTATAGACTTTGCAGCATCATTGAATCCATGTGCAGTGTTTTACAGCATGTTCAAAGGGACAAATATTCTCATCAAGGGCCAATTAGATTTCCTATCCGGTATGCAACATTCTTTGGCTAGAGAACAGAAAAGAGATCAGTATTGCATGCCTTATTTTATTTATTACTATTGTTTGTGTGTGTATACATATATACATATATATATATGTGTGTGTGTATATATATATATATATAATAATACGTTCAAATATGTTGTCATATTTAGTGTATACTCTCTGATCAACTGTGTCAAAATTAATCGGGGTCATGTGATGCATTTTCAAAACACCACCTAAATACTTCCTATTTGCCAAACAGATTGTTGCTAGCATGAAACGGAAGGCATAGCAATGCACCTCCTTTATCAAACAACACACAAAGGCGGCCCTTCCACGCTGCTGAATGTGGTGGACTTGAGACAAAGCCTTTGTTGACAAGAATGTAATCCACAGCTCAGCAGAAAGTGGGGGAGAGGCCACTTCCAAACCAGCTACATTGTAATCTAGAACGTCTGTTGCCTAGATACTGTAACCCTTTTTGTATTCCTTTTGCAAATTTGTACCAATAGATGGTAAGACTGAACAGTATAGGATAGGCTCGTGAGAGAAAGGAAGTTTACCCTGATTTCCACTTGTATTGAGCTCGTTGGGAAATTTCACCTCTCAATTATTTCCTTAACTGACCATACACACTTGCTTGTATTTTATGGACTGGATTTAGTTTGTGCAGGTTGATGTAAAAATGATGTAAAAGCATGGCCCAAATTTACTGGCTGAAAATGCACAAATTATTGCAACTTTGTGTGCGATGAGAGACACATTCACGCAGGTAGGCGTAAAATGTGTCACTCATGACATGCTTTATTTGTGCCTATGCAAGACTGTAGCTTACAAGTGTTTTTGGTATTCAGGTTCACTTCAGTCATACTTATGTCTAGATTACACACACCATATTGTAGCATGAGTGAGGAGGTGTGTGCCTTAAAGCTTTCAACACTGCACCATTTTTCTTTTTACAAAGAACAGGTAGCAATGTGTTATGAGATTAGATATTCGTAGATTAAAAAAAAAAAGTGGCTACTCGCGCAGCAGGAGAAGCTGAAGCTACTTGACAGCTGTCCACCTGCTCTCTTGCTGCGGGTCCCCCACTGGCCTACACTTAATTTCCTGGCTGCCGAGCCAAATGTGCCTGAAGTTTGTTCCGGCCCAACCCACCAGGTCTGCCTTCCAGCATTGGTTTGCAGTGCTAGCTGCACATCATGCCCAGTCACCCCACCTGCACTGCCATCCTTCCTGCCACCTTTCTCTTTGGCGCCTCCTAGCGCTCCCTTTGAAGGGGCAGCCTTTCACTTTACATGCTGTTTCCTGCTCCATGATGTACCAACATATTACGGTGATGTTGGCTTTAAAGAATCAGCAGTGTAACCGAGGGTCTGTACTCAATGCAGTTTTAGACTCTGTTTGGTTTAGTTTACTTTTCTCTATTTCTACTTCTCAGTGGCACGCATTGTGTGGACTGCGAGCAACACCTAGGGCCTGATTACGACCTTGGCAGAGGGGATTACTCCGTCCCAAATGTGACAGATATCCGGCCCGCCGTATTACAAGTTCCATTATATCCTATGGAACTTGTAATACGGCGGACGGGATATCCGTCAAATTTGGGGCGGAGCAATCCCCTCCGCCAAGGTCGTAATAAGGCTCATAATAATATCAGAGACTTATGACTTGGCTCAGAGAGTTTGCATGGTGAATTTCAGCGAAAGGGCGAGTTGTGGTAGAATACACTGACCACGATTGGCAACGCACAGATTGTAGACCTTTTTTTAAAAAAACACACGCACTGCTTGATTGCAGGGAACCAGGTTTGCCAAAAGAAAGGGTTTAGTCAGAATTAGACATACAGACTTTGGTCGAAGTTTGTATGTCTAATTCTGACTGGGATGTGGTGTTCCCAAATGCTTTAGAAGCTTTATATCAGTTATTTCCATTATGTTTCCTAATGGCTGTGAGTATGTTCATGATGTCTATGTCGTGCAGGTGCTTTTGATAACTGGAAATATGACCCCTCCCTTATGCAAGTCTGTATGAAACAGGTGGATTTCCATTGACTGTTATCCAAGGACAAACATGGCCAGTATGCCTCTTGGATGAACCTTTGAAAAGCAAAGATATTTTGGAGTGGGGACCAATTGAAGGTCCAAGGGTCTTTTCGCAAAGGCAGTTTGAAATACATCAAGTAGTACTCCATTAGTACTCTCTTATGTATTCTTACATGCCTTATTGAATTAGCCCCAAAATATCTAAAATAGGAATATTCAGGGCATTTTCATATACGATTAGTACAAATAGAAATGTCAAGAGGTATACCACATGGGGGGAAGATACCTCTGTTTTCTTTTTTTAGCTTTAGTCTATTTTGCCCCGTGTGGTGTTACCTCCTTATTACCCACTCCACTGGTCCGAAAGGGAAAATAACTTTCTGACACTACTGCTTGTTTTCCCCCATTCCAAGTTTTTAAAAAAGAACTCCAAAGTCTTGCTGATTTTACCTATATACATTTTGCCAAATGCTATATGGTGAAAATTGTTTTGTGGTGGCGAGGGCTAGCAGTCACCTGGTCTGCGCAAAATGTTCAAAATATTTGTAATGCAGATGTACCACGTAGCTCAGAACGAGGCTCTAAGATTTCAGTTGTAAGATTATGCTGCAATACTTGAGTATGGTACTTGACAGAAGCTATATTCTTTTTGCTAGCTTGCTGCCTTCAGGGCCTGGTATGTGTTTTTTTACACACTAGCCATCAATTCATTATATTCAGCTGCCAAAGTTTTCATTCTTTAGCTAGTGTTAACAATGTCTCCATGATCACCTTGCTTCAGAAGTATGGGAAAGTATGGGAAATAAGCTAATAATGGTAAAGTAGTGTGCTGTTGCAGACTACTAAGTTAAAATATAATTCTTAAATATATTTATTTGTGCTTGTTTCTGGTGGTTTTGAGGGGAAATGGTAGCGGTCACCGTAGTGTGCACCATAGTAATTCAATGCAAAAAGTCCTTGCTTGAACCATCAGGCTTCTCTTTTCTTTCATTAAAATGAATATGTTTATCTGTACCTCTTTGCACAGGACTGTGAATCACTTGCCATTATAAATGACAGTAAACAAGTAAGAGACTTAGATAAGGGCCTATATCCAATGCTTGCATCACTGGACAAACGGAGTTCCTTTAATATATTGTAAACTTATGGTAAATCTACCCAATTAAATTGACAAATCGACAACATTTCACAGCTTTTAGTCATAAACCTCATTTTCTTTCCAACCAACGAAAAATGAAACCCATAAAAATTGATCTATGAGACATTTCCCGAAATTTCATAAATAAGTGAAAACAATGTACTTAATTTCTCAACTGCCTCTGAAAGTTTTTTTTTTAAACTCCCTATAAAATGCATAGAAAATATTGAAGATGAATGCTCCTTGCTAATTTCACTTGTTAGCGAGAAATGCAACCCTGTATCTTTTACACAGAATACGTCAAAAAAAGGCTGTTCATGGTGCTGTTGTATGCTAATCTTCTAAATTGTAGTAGGACTTGATATCTGACTTGGCCTGTTGGCAAGGGGAAGAAATACTTTAAGGTTTCTCATTGGCTGTTTCCTCAAAGGATTATAATTACGCCAATCTGAATACAGTGTCTGAAGCTGGCTTGCAAAAAAATCTCTACACTACACATTTGAAACATTTGAAAGCCATCAATGCAGCCATTCTAATCAATCAAATCGTAGGCATTTGCAAATTTGCTTAAACCTCCACAATAGCAGCTGTCAGTTAACTTCACTGTCCATTCCCTTAACTGATAGTCACTTCAAAAGTCAATAGGGCCAACAGTTTCTGTGATTCTCCTTTTTCTCCCAGAGAATGTAAGACAGTGGACTACCATAGTTTTTTAAACGTTTTGGTAGTGTGGGGTGTTTCAGATGTGGGGGATTTCATGAGCCCTCGTCTGGGTGATACAGAATGGGGACATCCTCGTTAGCTGTGAGTTGTCAGGTCACATCTTTCTCCTTCCTATTTGCCAGGCCATACAAAAACTGGGTGTTGGGTCCTGACACCCCGTTTATTCATGGCTGGTGTATCACAGGCCCACCATGGGTCACAAGCAGGGATTGCACAATCTGATTTGTAGTGCCCCAGACTTCATCTTCTAATTTTTGGTTCGGAGGTATTTGCCAATACCTTAGCAGTGAGGCCACAGCCGCTCTCCTTCAGAATATATGGAAGACCCTTGGTGCACAAAAATGATCTACTGGTTTCATTTCTCTGTCCCAATTAAGACACGCTTCCCAAATTTAAACATGTGGTTGGATCTTCCAGAGGTTTTTAAATGCACTAGTGGGGTAGATTTGTTTGCAGTTGTAATGTTAGTGCGAAATGTGGGATGCTGTGTGGTGGCTATATCAAATTCTCAAAAAGGCTAGCTGTCATAGGTATTCACAACTATTTTACTTTGCCAACTTCCTACCTTGAAACAAACAGGAAATGATTCAGTAAGGAGGGAGAAAAAAAGTTATGATATTTTGTCACCACAAGTATGGGAATTGCTACCCCCGCCTATCTGGCTTAGTTATTTACAAGTATTTAAAAAAAAAAAAAAAAAACATAGGGCCTGATTTAAAACTCATCGGACGGGTTACTCCATCACAATGGTGGCAGATACCCTGTCCGCTGAAATCTAAATCCTTCAGAACATAATGGGATTTAGATTTTGGCAGACGGGATATCCATCACTGTTGTGACAGAATAACCCATCCACCAAGTTCTAAATCAGGCTCCTAGTCTTTCATATCTTGGAATGTAGAAAAAAACTACATTTATAGTAAACTTCATGACATTTAATTCTATTGAAAATAAATATTCACTTTTAGCCTTTCACCAGCGGAACTCCAATCCATACCAATACTTGCCAACTCAAAGGATTATAAAAAAATATATACCTACGCTGGCAACCTGAGACACTGAACCCCTCTTAGATATAGGCTTTTTTTTAGAAAGGACATCAGAACTTTCCCAAAATATAGGAGCATCGGCATGTATTTTAGAAATTATTTCCATGTCCTAAAAGCTCAGCAAACAAGGGCACAAACCATTAAACCTTCCCAGTTTGCTCTTTCGAAGATCCACCAGAGAGACATGTTCTTTACATTGCTGGTTGCAAAATATTGTAGGTAAGATAAGGGGTCTAAAAACAATCCAAAGTACTTTTTAACGTTTCTTCAGAGTAGAATTAATATCAATCATAATTGAATGGGAATTAGGGTAATCTGTCAAAAAAACCTTTTGAAATGTATTCTATTATTGAGAAACGGGTCTTTTCAAGCAGAGTTAGTTTTTGGCTTCTTAGAAGTAATTAATCAGGGTGTTAATTAGAGTTTGGCATGTAGCATACTCCCATCAAAACGTCATGGAAATCTGTTTCACCGTATTTCGGGCGGCTTAGACTGTAATGCACTTGTAATACTGCGGACGGGACATCCACCACATTTGTAATCCTCCAAACTTTAAATGAGGTCCTCAGGTTGAATTTAGGAAGTGGTTATCTGTACTAATTGAAGTGGTCTTTTTGTTATGTTTCGAAATGTAGCCGCTCAGCACAGTGGAAAGCATGCACTATTACCTTTTATCACATGTTCCAAAGTACGGAACTTGGAGTGGTGAGGTGATACCGTGCCAGAAGTTACTGCATATAGGGGTATCATGTTTACCTCGTCCGGAATTGCCTGACCAATAACTGCCTCACTTTGAATGATCCCGCAGTGTATTGTCTTGGCCTGAAACAATGCTCAATTGTGTAGGACAGTTGATTGTTGTTAAGGATATAGCTGACTAAATGTTTGCCACTTCATCTGGACATTCATACCACATCGTCAAACTTCAGCATATTCGACCAGAACACAAGACAATATCCCTGCTCCATCGTGCGCGCATTCCATGTTGTTACACCTGACATCAAAGCCATATTAATGCAAAGATGCCTCCAAAATACCAGCAGAGGAATGGGCTGCTGTAGCTCCCAGCAAAATGAAACAAATGGCAAAGTCTTCCAGCACACACTGCCCTGTACTCCTGCTGGACACTGTCCAGTATAATCTGCTTTTAAATAATGCACAAGTCGGCTCCCTGCTGAGAGCGTAAAAAAAATACTATTTTGAAGCCTGTCTTCAAAAATCTTCATTTATGCACATACATGTGTAATCTGCTAGCTGCGACTTTTTGAATGGCGAACCATAGTTTGGACGCCATTTATTTAAATCAAGTGCCACGTCGGCAGAGTCGGAGAAATGGTATTCTTTTTCCACAATATGAACAGGAAATGAGACTCTTGTTTTTTACTTAACTTTATAACAGCAGTGATGTAGGCCGAGGAAATTGCATGAACATTACAAGAGGGATTTAGTAGTTTTATGTATTTCATCATTCACTCCATTGAATCATATACACCAGGATAGACAAAAAGAATACTGGTTTTTTTTATTTCTTATTCTTAGCTAAAAAATACTTTTCATCACTTGGGGACAAATGGGACATTAATGTATATACCTGTGGCCTGGCCCATCACTCATAGAACATGGAACGATGCCACCTGCTGGCTGCATTTGGCATGCCTTACTATACAATCATCTCTAAAGGAAAGAGTGTTTAAAAGGTTTATCGAGCCTCTTGCTTCTTAAGACTTTGGCCTTGTTAATCGTGCAGGCTGCTGAAACTCACGTCATTTTGTCCGTGCGAAATATTCATAATGTTTTGTTAATTTAGACCTGCTTCATACTAACGCTTCTAGTTACAAACTTGAAGAAACTACAGATGTCATTCATGCAAACAGATGCTGGTAAACCGCTGTTAATTTTCAGTCTCATTTTAATAAATAAGCTTACTGTTACTTCTCTTTGTAGACTTGGCTTCACTTTTGTTAAGATAATGGTTTTGCTATGTCATCTCATGTCACTAACGCACCAAATATTTGGATGTGTACTTGTTGCTGATTAGTGTCCAACCTGGTCACTCTCCCTCAGTTTACAAATCCATGTCTGCTTTGCTGTTTTTGTGTGCAAGTGACACGGTTAAGGTGCGCAGATACCCGTTTTGTGTTCACGTAACCTGAATTTACCCTCTTTAATAGATTTTATCTTACATAATAGCACTCCAGACTAGTTTAGAGATACATCTGCTCCCATGGGCGTTCCAGCTTAGGAAGTTGGAAGTTATTCAACACCCACAGATCCACAAGTTTCGGGATCTTCTCAGTCTATTTCGTGTCCCATTCTCTTCCTGGACATGGTCATTGTGTTAGACCTTTCAAAGGGATGCCCGTCCAGGGGAAACACACTCTCAAATTGTTTAGTTACAGCGAGCGAATCTGTCCAAGGGCATATAGATTTCTCCATTAGCAAAAAAGAATGTGTGCACAAACATCTGTGCCAAGCGTTCACACGTGCGTCAATGTACACCATTTATCATTATGCAGCCATGAATGATTACTCATGTCTGTACTCCTGGAAAGTACTGATTGGTATAAAAGCTGTAAATCTATTCATATTGTATGTGTTAAATTAAGGGAGTAGGTGTGCGGATTTTTGTTATGTCAATGTGGCTTTTAGTTTTGTTTTGGGAATTAAGGCTGGGTTTTTAGTAATAGCATTTTAGATTGCTCATATATCGTGTTAATCAGCAGCCAACAGCAGCTCAGGGATACCATGATATATGGGTTAAGTTACACCCCCCCATATATATCATAAGGAAAATTCAAGTCACTGAGGAGCTCAGTGACCATACAGAGTAACAAGTATGAATGCTGTGTTTCCTTGTGAGGTAATGGATCATAGAGGTGACTTGCAATGCTTTTTTTATTACCATACGTTCCAGAGAATTTTATTTCTTATAATACATGGTCATACCACCACCCAGCCCATATACCAGTTACATATTTGGGGTCCTTCTCTTTCATAAGTAAGTGATAATATGGTTTTAAAAAAATGAAGAATAAAAGCAGAATCTGTAATTCAAAATTAAACCCAATTATACCCATTGCAGGTAGCAATTTATTTGAAAAAATATTGAATCAGTTTAATATGTAAAATAAAAAAAAATGCTGTTGGTCAGAATATGAAGAAACATGCAGAGAGATTCTGTCTGTCCTTTAATGACCTGTAGCTTGGAAAAAACAAAAGTTGCGATAGATATCACCATTCTGCTGATCACTGTTGATTTTAGAAAAACAGAGCACACAAATGTAAAACCAGTTCTCATTGTTTAAACAATATCTGTAATTATCCTCTGTGACCTGGCTTTCACTTTGACAGCTCCCTCTGGCAGGAGGTATTATAATGTCACAAATCACCTGCAGTAAGGTTATTGCAGTTGATCAGCTACATCATTTTGTTACTTGGTAGCTAGATGCGTCAAAACTGAACTGTAATAATGAAATTATAGGCTGGCTTTTATACAAGGATTGCAGGCTCCCAGGCATTATATTTAATATTTTTATACTTCACTAAAGTTTAATCAATAGTGTAACAATAAAATAAGGTGCCATCAATGTACCGCAGGGTGCACAAAGCTCATTTGGGGGTCCGTGCCATAATTCATAGCTTTCTGTCGGGACAACTGGAAGGTGTAGTATGTAAAAGTGAAATGTAAGCAGTTCTGGCTGGTTATCCATCTGTCATGTAGTTATATGACTCTGTTAACATATTTGCAATCTTCTGTTCTCTGCATGTGTTTTTGATCGTGTTAATCTCAACTTGTGTTTGCCATTGAAAAATGCAATAGTACATTTGACTGATTTCCCTTACAATGTCTTTCAGGGTTGCATTTGGAGCATTTTAGTCTCTAGTAGAAAAACGTATTCAGTGTTTTTTTTTGCATCAACATTTTATTTTTCGTTGGTTATTTTTGTATTAATACAAGTTAAGTTTGGTTGTTGTGTTCAATCATGTAAATATATGAATTTTCCTCCATTAGGTGGCACGTCGGTGGGGGATTCAGAAGAACAGACCCGCCATGAACTACGATAAACTCAGTCGTTCCCTCCGCTACTATTACGAGAAAGGAATCATGCAAAAGGTGAGAAGCTAAGACTACATTAACATTCAGAGGCGCGTCGCAGACTCACTTGTGTAAATGGTTCTTGAAGAGCAGTCATGCACAAGAGATGGCATTTTTGCCCTTTTCCTTTGCTTTTATCACAGCAGCACTGATATCTCTGTCTCTGGACACATGTTCTGGTGTCACCACAGTCAGACCAGGGAATCCATAGCACTGGTGACGTTCTACCTTTGCATAATTGTAGTATTGAACAAGATAACACAATATAACCGGCAAAAAAAATTGCAAAAAGTCTATGAATTTTACTGAAGAGACCTATTAACTTTGCCAATGCTTGTTCTGGAATGCAGTTCCTAAATCTTTATATTGCCACGCTTGCCATGTCAGAGGGGGTATGTTTTTTGGTGTTCCTAGCTTTTCCTATAGCCGATTGCCCTGTGTGAGCTATGTTACAACTGGGGAATTGTTGGCTAGCAGATGAGTGAATGTTGTTTTAGAGCTGTATTGTTGTGTTTTTAAGGCTTTGGTTGCACCAGTAGTTTTGTTTTGAATTTTTGCTCTCCCAATATTGTTGTATTTGTAGGGTAGATGTAGGCTAGGGACAGATGGAAGAAAATGGTGACAGGAGCGATACCACCTTCATTGCTAAAGCAGATACACGAGGCCACACAAAGCAAAATGACAACATCCCGCACCAGCCCCAACCTCCAGTAGTAGCCTACAAAAGCTCATGTCTCACTCTGTTTAAACACCATCACAACAATTTTGGCCAGAATAACATCGAAGCACATTCCAGTCTCAAGCTAAGAACACATACAAATATATTTTAGAGGTTATAAAGAAATGTGTACATTCCGTTGAGTGCATTAGAGAAATCATGTAACCACTTTTAATACAAATTTTAACCTATGGATGTTTGATGCACAAGTCACTAAATATCCCAACATTTTGTTATTTACAAGCTTTACTTTTGCTCTTCTCTGTTTTGAAATATTTGTATCCTATATACAGCTTAATCAATTGAAAAACGTCTACCTTGCTATATGAATTACCAGTCTCTAGGCACTGGAAAAATATCCTAGGTCTCTGATTCAATTAATTAAAGAAGAAGCTCAGAATACTTAAACAAAAATAAACTGATCTGGAGTAAATTGGAGAAATGGTACACCGGTGATGTTTCAAGCTTTTTTTGTCTTTAAAGTACCAAAATGGTTCAAAAGGAAATGGTATAAACTTTACCACAATTAAAATAAGAAAGCCTTCTGTAAAAGACTGGTGAAGGAAAACTAATTATATCAATAACAATGTACTGCAAAATGATAATTCCACTAAAAACACGAAGGAACTGTGTGTGGGTGTATATATATATATGTATATATATATATATATATATATATATATATATATATATATATATATATATACATATATATATATATACATATATATATGTATGTATATACATATATACATGCATACATGATATCTAATCAATATATATGTATATATATACACACACACACACACAATATCTAATCAAACAGCCAATAACACACTCACGTTCACATTCGGAAACCACGGCTTCTTGCTGCCATGTCTAGGATTTCCTTAACATTGACAGATGAAGAGCGAAATCAGAAAGCCTACGGGTTATTACCTCGCCTTAGTTTCAGTATGACATGCCAAGAAACAGTGCGTTAGACCGAGCCATTTAACCATGAGCTCTATCTTTAACGAACAGGTTAATGAACAAGCTCTTCAACTCTTTCTCTTCCCCCTCAAAGGTCGCCGGAGAGAGATACGTCTACAAATTTGTTTGTGACCCGGAAGCGCTCTTCTCCATGGCCTTTCCAGACAACCAGCGCCCTATGCTGAAGACAGATATAGAGCGACACGTCAACGAGGAGGACACAGTACCACTGTCTCACTTTGACGAGGGCATGGCGTATATGCAAGATGGTGGCTGCTGTAACCCACACCCGTACAACGAAGGCTACGTGTACTAATGGCAGGGACAGGCGAGAGAAGCGTCTGTGAATTGCCTCGTCTGCAAGACCCCCAAGGACAACAAGGATTGCTTACATTTTTTAACTGTGCACAGAGAGGCTTTTCCTGTTGCATAACTCCTATGGTCTGCCATGGACAGCGCACTTTATTTGAGGGGAGGGGGGAAGGTTGAAATAAATCTTTTATTTTATGTAACTTGAAGAAAATGGGGTTTACTATATACTTAAGCTTGGGAAAGGAAAACAGGTTTTAAGTACAAAAATGCTATATTATGTCTGTTTTGTTTTATATCCGCATAAGATAAATTGTGCATTTTTTTCTGGATGTTCGGAGTACAGTTAATTCCTATTGCATAAATATACTGGCAGCTTTTCAAAAACGGACAAAAACATTTGCCATCAGCCAACGGCAGCCAACATTTTCCATTGACACAAACCAAAAATCTTTCTTGATTATTTAATGTAGGAGCCTTAACGTATGTGTTCCCTTGCCTTTTCTTTTCGACTATATTATAAACTGATATTTAAATATTTCTATTTATTTTTCTATTTTGTTCCATTTCCCCTCATGGACCTCGGAGACAGCAATGTTATGGCTTCTATGGCACATACACACACATGAATCTGAGCACAAGCAAGTCGCTGGGCTTGCAACACAATATGTTGACCCTGGTGCCGCTGTGCTGTCCACAAACTACTAGGACTGTTTTATAGACCTTTTAGCTTCCATTTTTGGAGGAATAATGGCATGTCTTCAGGCTTACTTGCTAATTTTGAACATTGGATTTCGTCTCATGATCGAGGAAAAACATTTTGTGTTCTGCCATTTCCTTTACATCATAAATAAGTCATCTGATCAATAGGAATTAACTGTACTATGCTGTTTTAGACACAGCAAGCACTATTTGGAGTTTAAGAGTATCCAATACACTAAATAGGTACTTTAGTAATTTTTAGACATGGTACCAGTTAATATGCATTTAAAACCTTTTACTGCTGTGTTATGTTGATAACATATTTAAATAGTAGGTAACGCTAATGCTTCTGCTGCTGTCTTTTCTGCATTTCCCCCTCTTATGCTGACATTCACCACATCCCTTTTAAGGAATGCTGTAACTACAAGTAGCAGTTTGGGGACAAAAATAGCTGACTTGGTCCAGTTGTCGCTTAGAAGATAGCTTACGCCACAGCTGTACTGTAAGCAGCTTTTACCTGCATCCACAAAATACAAGCTTCAGCGTGCGACAGGAAGCTCAGCAGGACCTTTTGTAACTTTCATTGGAATGGAGACTTTGCTTCGGAACTGTCCAAGGACACAATGACGTCGCCTCTGACTCTGCGGTGCTGGCACTGAAGCTACCAATCACCTTTTTGGACACTATGTAAATGTGAGCAGATAAGTTTGGAAGACAATTTAAAAGCTTTCCGTTTTTTTTATACAGTATATATATATTTTTTTTTTAGCGTCGACGCGGGGAGGTGGGAGGCGGTTATGGGGAATCCCGAAAGCAGGGATAACATTACTCACCAGGGCATAAAAACACAATGCTGTACTTGAAATTATACCAATACCAGTCATGTTTTGATTTGACTCCTAGTTTTTTGGGTGGCAGGGGAATATGAACTGGGTATGAGGGAAAGTTCTTTCTTCAAAGAAGCGCCCAACACTCTTGTTCTGTTATATAATTGAAGAGGACAACAGTAATAAAAAGATTAATGTGAGGACGAAGCCTGCCCTGCGGGTGTTTGGTTTGATATGATTTTAGATGGGATCCCTTTGGTTTGTTTTAGCAGTCGGGAATATTTTCCACTCACCCGGTCTGCATAGAACAGCAGTGAACCCCCTGGCCTAGATTTTGAAAGTCAAGCAGTCAGCAGAATTGTTGCCACATTATGAGTGGCCGATATTATCAAGTATACAGTATGGACTTTCTCATTTAGATACTTCCTATTGAAAAGTACACTAATCCCAGCAATGTGTTAATCAGTGGCACTTCTGAGAGATGTTGTCCAATATTATAATTCTCAACGGCAAAACACAGTGGACCAGTCTTCCCAGTGGTATCTGGAAAATAATTCCTAAAAATCTACAAACCCACCGAGGTTCATCCTCAGTTATAATTAGTATTGGTGAAACATTGAAAAGAAAAACTCAGTGTTTTTCGAAATTGGCAACTGGGGCATTCATGCCATACTAATATGTTCTAAGAAGATCTCCCCTTCCACAACTCTACCTTTCGTTTTCTGCACCTAACCCAACAATAGTGAACATCTCAGCATTAAAATCCTTTTTTAAAGTGGTGTGAATTGCATAGGTCTTAAACGCCCGTAGTCAATTATCTGTTTAATCTTGTTTATGTTTGCATTGGTAGCAGAGTTGAAGATTCTCTCTTTTTCAGTTCTCATAGCACTTGATTTCCAGAAACCAACAAAAGGTATCCATTTTTTAGCAATGCATATTTAGAGTTTTACCTCAGATTGCTGGTTTCCTTTTCAGGGCTTTCAAAGGGTTATATTAACTGCTAGGAGAAGAGATGCTGTCAACGTCGCACTCTAACTTTTGAACTCTCTTAGGTGACACGTTTTGGTGTTGTGGACATGTGCCCTCTGGTGATCGGATATCTGGAAAGGTTGAACTGGTGCAGTGCTGTTGAAAAATCCCACAAAGCGTGGAATTACTTAAAGATGGCATATTGTACGCTCCTTCAAAGGCACTGCCTAGACAATGACAGCCTGGAAACGAGACATTACGCGGCAATATGCGTACGTCACCTATGAGTTAGTTGGGTGGACAAAAATCATCTTGATCCCAGCCACCAGTCACCTTTAAATCACAAATGACTTCAACGTCCTCGATCTCGCGATGCTTTGGTCAGGTTGCGGATCCATTAGTACCTGAAATGGAAGCACCATGAATGTTGATGCATAGGAAAGGATCCTAAATAAATCGCCTTTGCCTTCTTGGACCTCAGCATCACGCATATACTTTCCAAAAGGCAGAGCAGGCGAACTGTGACCATCACAGTGAAGAGTACAGCATCTAGGGATCAACAATTTCTGAAAACACATTTTTACTTTGTATGCTGGTGACTGCCTTGAAAAAAACTCTGTAAATTCTACTAGAAAAAAAAACAAGGGTAATTTTGTTGTTCATTCTATAAGAGGGGAAGAGTAAGGATGTACTAAACGTTTATTTCAAGTTCTATGAATTTGTTTTGGTTTGTTTTGTGTTTTTTAAGATAGTTCAATAAATCTGGCAGCTGATTTCCGCAACAATGTGACCAATGCATTATTTGGAGAGGTGTCTGTATTGTGCCAGAATTTTTTCCCCAGAATTCCTAGGCTGTTTCAGATGCATATATAATTTATATGATGAAACTGAGTAGTAGGGATTTCTTATTTTCGACCCATCGAAGTTTTATTGAATTGATTTTATTTATTACTCTGGTTTTATGGAACACAAACAACGAGTGTCATGGTGCCGTTCCTGTCATTCAGCAGGTAGCCGAGTTTTTACAGGAGAACGATGAGCAGATTCCAGACAAGTGGCATCTTAATGTTATAATTAGTGTAGGGATATGTAGTGCATGTTTAAGGCGACTTTTGATGTAAACTATCCAGGCCCCTGCAGTTGACCAAACTCGTACAAATAAGGACAAACTTTCATTGTGGAATGTTTCCCACATGTACTACATTAACCAGTGCTGGAGTAAGTGGGGCAACTGATGTCATAGGTACTGCTTGAATTCCCACCTCACACTTGTCCAGAAGCTGCGTGGATGCCAGGCCCCTCCATGTGATGTGAATTGTTGCTCATGCAGGGACAGCCAGCCCAGGTACCTAAGCCTTACCAAATTAGAATAACATATTTAAGGGATGGTCAGTTTTGGTTTTAGCAAGTTTCTTAGAAGAGTACATCAAAGCAAATAATGTCCCCTTAATCATCATAGAACATCCTACGGATCACTTTACATTGCAACTATGCTTTTCAATCTATATGTAAGGTTCCTCGCAGAGCTTTTGAGATGTGACTTCCAAGTGAAAAAGCCCAGTAACAAAATGGCAAAAAAGTTCCAGACAGCGATCTAAAATTGCAGTGGGTTTTAAACTTCATTTTTAGATCTTGGAAAGGGGGTGCAGAGTCCACTTTGAATGAAGACTTGATCTACCTTAAACCTGACATGAGTAGACATGGAAGAATCTGCAGGAAGTGGTCCATTCTCTCCATTTCACCTGGACCAAGAGTCAGTCTGTGCCTGTATTCACTTTGAAATAGGCCTTCCCAGGTATAAGCAGGTATCTTTCAAGTATGAAGGTATGACTGCATCCAGGATGGACATATGGAGTGCCGGATAGCAATTTTAAAGGAGGTATACAAGTGCTGCCTACAGATTTTATGTGTAGAGATGAAGGGTTGAACATTCGTTTTTGAAGAACAGTTAGATTTTTCAAATTGCCTGCTGAACAGAAAAAGGTGCTCTTGTTTCATACAGATATCTTGTGTCCACGCCATCTCTTTTGTACTATCAGGGAAAACTTAGTTCTTATTGGCACTTAGATTATCTCAGCTAAGGAATTAACTCCCTGCAATGGAGATTTAAAATGGAACACAGAAGAGTCATATACTTCTTCATATGCCTAAGGAGAAGTAGTTCAGTGACAGTAGACACATAGAAAAGAAATCCAAGAACCTATGGTGATCGTCTAGAGGCACCACAGAAATGATGAGATGAATGGTGTAACTATTTAAAAAAAATAAAAAAATCAATTACAATAAGTAAGACTACCAAAAATAAGATAATTTAAAAGCAACCATACTATTACAGTACAAAGTGACTCCTAATGCCTGATACAATATTACATAATGTAATATATCCTTAATATTATACCTTAAACTATATTTATATTGAAATAATTTATATGCAAGGTTCAAAAATGTAATTAGCTTACAAATAAGAGTCTGTTTGCAATGTAAAACAACACTTAGCTGCTTCTTTTATAGATCTACTGTGTTCATGTTTATGTCTGACATAAATATTCAGTCTACAGGTGTAATAGTATAGGGCATATACAGATTACATATTCCAAAGTTTCTTCCTTGCACAGAGCCTGCATCTTTTCTGTTTAGATCTTCATGTTTTCCAAGTATCTTCAAACTGTAATAGTGGAATGTAAAATAGTCAAAATCATATGTGGAAGTTAAATATGGTTGAGTTACCATTAAATAGGAGTCAATAGTTAGGTCTAAAATTTGTACTTTAATAAGGAGCACAGATCACATGTCTGATTGTGCTTTCTCAGGGTATGCCTTATTAACTTTTTCCATTGCTCATCGTTACTAGCATATTCAAAGAAGGAAGGTCATAATCCCTTTAGCTTTTTATCACTGCTGGGTAAGTTTATGTCTAAGTTTTTCTTTAGTCTTACTCTTAATTCTACTCCAATGGTGCTTTTTAGGGTGTTGGTTGAGGAAGTCAAACAGCCACTCAAAATAATTCAAGTCTAACTTTGCAATGAATTGTTGCTGTCCCAAGATTTAACACATATTTGATACATTGAAAACAGGTCAAGTTTAGATCTGTTATCCTTTTACTGAGAGCTGGTGAGGCATAAAGTAATGTGGGAATAAGTATCAAGTTGAGAGCTGTAGTCTGGGGTACAGTTGTTCTCCAGCCGTAGATAGTCGCAAATCTCTGAACAGATTTGGGTCCAGATGTGTCAAAGGGTTTTTACCCAATCTGTGTTAATGGGGAAATGTATTAGTACAAAGGGCCCTTGGTTATTTTAGCTGATCTTTGTGTCTTCCTTAACATGTGTTTATTCCATGCTAGGTTATCATCAGTCATTGTTCCCAAGCAGTGCTTAACTTATGCTTGTTGTTTCCGGTGCTGAGCACCGGCACTTATTTTTGAGGGCCGGGGCTTATTCTTCTGCCTCAAGCATTTGCTGCGAGCAAAAGACACATATGGGAAAGACGGAGGAAGTGAAAAATGAAAAAGCGTCACAAAGGGAGGAAGTAGAAAGCTGCTAGAGTGAGCTGAAGGGGCAGGGAGTGGCTTTATATGGTTTGAAGAGGCCCGAGATGGCTTCAGGATTACACCACCTCAGTATTCCCTGTTCACACATTTAATTGCATCAGCCACGTGTTTAAGAGGCTCCTTGTGTGCACCAGCACCTTTTTATTTACAAATTAAGCACTGTTCCCAAGTAATCATAGGTTTTTACTGAATTAATAGGTTGGCCTTCTACTTTCCGTTTTTGTTGTTTAATATTCTTTCTGAAGGTCATAATTTTTATTTTACTTGCGTTTGCCATTAAACCATTTTCGGAATAACAGTTATATTTTGTGCCATAATCTGCTCTGATCACCTTTATCACAGGCAGTAAGACACTAGATACACCAGTTAACTGGTTGTGTGCAAAAAGCTAATGCCCTGATTGGTTAGTTCCCAGTGTTGCTAATAAAATCAACAGATCCACTGCCACTGATTTCCCACCACTGGATTCCTTGAAAAGGGCATTAACCATATAAGAGGACAACCTTGATTTTCCTTGACAACCAGACACACTTTTAAATGGCCCAACAGGGCATTTCAGTCGATGATCTGTTGAATGTGACTTTTTCAGATATTTTCTTGAATTTATCAACTATTTATTCTTTAAAAGAGAAACTTCAGCTGCATGTTTCAGTTTATAAGTTGTTTAGTGATCATCAAGTTAACAATTAAACGTTTGCATAAGTGAATGAAAAAAGTGTGATAGTATATTTTGAACTTTAGAGGAAGAATCAGGATTATATCTGCTAAACACGTTCTTGCTAGACCTGACACAATTGGAGGGGTTTTCCAAAACGTTTTTTACTTCAGACCTCATGTTTTTGGTGACTCAATTTTTGCTGGCCTTTAGGTTCTGCACACTTTACCACTGCTAACCAGTGCTAAAGTGCCTGTGCTCTTTCACTAATGGTAAAATTGGCATATATTGAATTGCCTTATTTAATTTTCTTATAAGTCTTAGTAAGGTGCACTATCTGTGCCCACCACTAGTGGGCTTGCAGCACTGACTGTGTCAACCTCTTAAGTAGCCTTTTAAACATTTCTCAGGCCTGCATCTGCAGAGCGTGTGTGTGCAGATTTAATCTGCCACGTCCACCTGTCAAAGTAACCGTTTTGCCAGGCCCAAACCTTCATTTTTAACACATAAATCACCCCTAACATAAGCCCTAGACATCCCCAGGGCAAGGTGCAGTATATTTAAAAGTTGGACCTATACTTTAAAATTTTACATGAACTTGGTAGTGAATAACTCTTAAATTTATTTTTCACTTCCGCAAGCTCTCCCATAGGATAACATTGGAGTTACCGTGTTGCACCGTATAAGCGTAATTTCCAAATGGGAAGTGACCCCAGCATACCAAGGCTCAGGTTTAGTGTCTTTGGAATAACAATTTTAAATCCTAACATATGGTGAATTTGGATTTTAATTGCAATTCTGAAAATGGCACTTTTAGAAAGTTGACATTTTCTTTCCTTAGCCATTTAGTGTCGACAGCCTTTCTCTGGTCACTTGGCAGCAGGCACCAAATAGCTAAAATAAAAAATGCCAACTTTCTAAAAGTGGCATTTTCAGAATTACAATTTAAAATCTGACTTCACCATGTTAGGATTTTAAATTGTGAATCCAGAGACACCAAACTCGAAAACCTTATCTCTTCCAGATTGTGAATGACACTTATAAGGTGTAATAAGGTAATCCTAATTTTATCATATGGGAGAGAAAGGCCTTGCTTTAGTGAAAAATAACTTTTGGACTTTTCCACTTCCAGGACATTTAAAACTTAAAAGCACATGCCCTGCTTTATTTGTTGGTAAGTAAAGAATTTTGGAAAATGGGTGTCATCCAGTTTTAACACATTCTGCAATGACAAATCAACTCTGGATCATAGCAGTACATAGAATAAATATTTCAAACCAAAAAGCGTCACAATGGTAGTTCGTAGTAAGCCCACCATTTCCCCCATATTTTGTTGTGTTTCTGAGGACATCCATGTGCCTCGTATTCCGGTTTCTCTTGACGAGTCCACCAGTCGACTCTTTTTTTGCCATAATTGCAATGAGAGGGACAAGGGGTGCTTCCACAAATGAGCGACACTTCTTCTGGCCACCAACCCTATGAAGGTCCTCACTGAGAAAGGTTCCCCCAATGCTTCCAAAAGACCCAGCAATACCACTTTGGGGTCCAGGTCAATGCAGCATCCCAAAACTGAAGATAGCTCACAAACAACCCCATCCCAGAAGTAGTGTAACCCAGGGCAACTCCATACCATGTGGTAAAAATCAACAGCAGATAGTACGGTTGGGGGACAAGTAGGTCGCATGCAGGTAGTTCATTTGGGCTATGCGCAGGCTGGAGGAGAGTGCCAGCTCCTGTGGGGCTAGGTAAGCCTCCCTCCAGTCCTCATCATTAAGCTCGTCCACCCAGCCCTCCCCTCTCTGTGTCAGGGTGTGAAAGCCATCAGGGGCATTAATAATCAAGGAGCAATAGATCACTGAGACTGCTCCCCTGCCCAAATGTCCCGTAAGGATTTTGGATTAGAGTGGATTAAATTCAGGAAGCTGAGTCATTGAGGGAAGATGATCTTGCAAAGTGTGGCTCAGCTGAAGGAAACGGTGGAACTGCATATGCAATAGGGCATATTGGACCTGTAGTTCCTGAAAAGACTTCAAGTCCCTCCCCTAAAATATGTGCCCCAAGTATGTAACCCTGATGCAGTCCCAATGGACCAAGCCTCCGAGGCTAGACACCTGTTGATGGGACAGCAAGGCTGTCAAGCGTCGGTTCCAGTGGAAAAATCCCAACACCACCCTCCAGGACAGCACAGCTACGCAGGTACCCAATGGGATGGTGTTAGACCTGGCAGCTTTTGGCGTGTCTCCCCTGACTTTTTGAATTAGGACCTCCTGTTTGCATGGTATACTGGACTGTTTTTGCTTGTCTATTGTCTCTCCACTTTACTACTGCTTATCAGTGTTAAAGTGCAAGTGCTCCCTGCATAAATTGTTCTGTTGATTGGTTTATCCATGACTGGCATATGTGATTTACTGATAAGTCCCTAGTAAAGTGCACTAGAGGTGCTCAGGGCCTGTAAATCAAATCCTACTAGTGGGCCTGCAGCACTGATTGTGCCACCCACATGAGCAGCCCTGTGCACATGTCTTAGACCTGCCACTGCAGTGTCTGTGTGTGCTGTTGTAAACTGCTCATTTGACCTGGCAAGTGTACCCACTTGCCAGGCCCAAACCTTCCTTTTTTGTACATGTGAGGCACCTCTAACATAGGCTCTAGGTAGCCCCATGGGCAGGGTGCAGTGTATGTTAAAAGTAGGACATGTACTGATGTATTTTACATGCCCTAACAGTGAAATACTGCCAAATTCGGGTTTCACTATTGCAAGGCCTGCCTCTCTTATAGGTTAAATTAGGAGCTGCCTTTAAATACATTTTAAGTGCAATTTCCCTTTGGGAGCAGATAGAAAAATGGAGTGTGGAGTCTCTGAACTCACAATTTAAAAACACATCTTTTTGTAAAGTTGTTTTCTAAATTGTCTGTTTGAAAATGCCACTTTTATAAAGTGGGCATTTTCTTGCTTGAACCATTATGTGCCTCTGCGTGCTTGTGTATTCCACGTCTGGGTCAGACTGACAGTTGGGCTGTTGTGAATTCCCTTTAGACAGTGACACAAAGGGAGCTGGGGGGTAGCCTGCATATCCTGATGGGCCATCTGGGCTAGATTGGAGGGAGGAGTGGTCACTTACACCAGAAAGGGCTGTGCATGCCCTCACACAATGCAGTCTCTGACTCCCTGGTGTGTGTCTGGGGCCAGGCCTGGGCAAGGCAGGATCTTGTCAACAGAGTCTTTCCTTTGAAGTTTGCCTACTTCAAAGGCAGACATGGGGGTAAGTAGTGGACCCAAAACCCCAGACATGTCAAATCTTTCTGGATCAAGAAGAACCTCTGCCAAGGAGAAGAGCTGGAGGAGGAGTACTGCTCCTTTGTTATGTGCGCTTTGTTGAGTTGGCCTGCAGTTGCTGCTTTTACGTTAAAAGAGAGCAAAGGGTGAACATTGCTGTGTATCCTGCTTAAGAGAGTTCTCCATAGGCTTGGAGTAGAGCTTGCCTCGTGTTGGAAGTCTTAGGGATACCAAAGACTTCAGTTTCATCTGCCTGCAGCCCTGGGAACTGTGTGTTCTGTGTTGTTCAAGAAGAAAAAACACTACAACGGCAGCAATGATGCCACTGGCCTGCACCGTGCCCTGCCGATGTGCACAGACCCACACCACCCCGCTTCACACTGTAACCCTGGTATCACCGATGCCACCATCGGATGCCATCACCGAGCCGCTGCTTGCACCATGACCTGTGAGCCCCGCACTCCGGCATTGCTTTGCTCACACGGCAGCTTGGGCATCCCCGATGACGACGCTTCGGCTGACACCGGTGCAGCTGCCTGCACCGTGGCCTGTGCACACCACTCGTGAGTTACCCGAAGCAGCATCCTGTCCCGAACTGCAGCCCCGGTTCACTGATGCCAGCACCATCGACTCCAGTGTCGTCATCAGGCATCCCGGACTACACTGTAATCCGTGGACGTGGCACGGAGCCTGTCCCGCACCGCACCACTGACTTGGGTCTACCGCCGACAGCACTTCAGCAGCGATGACAACGCTGCCTGCATCGTGACCTGGTGACACTGCATGATGCACTGCCCCCCTTCACACCGCAGCCCTGGTCTCACCGACGCAACTGGATGCCATCTCTGAGTCGCTGCCTGCACCTTCACCTGTGGGCATGCACATCTCATCGTCCCGCTTCACACCGCAGCCCTGACATCATCCACACCAGCACTTCTGACTTCATCAGCCCGGAGGTCGATCTGCAAAACGTGACTTCAAGGGCCCAACGACCTCCGCACCGTCCTCCGGAACCCACACCGCATCGCCACTCTCCGGACCTCATCGCAAGGATCACAATGCCCTGCATTTCCAAGGTACTCTTTGGGGTCTTCTCGACAGCGTAGCTGGTCCACGATGCCGCGCTGACCTGAACTGTTGTATTTGTTGTTCATGACGCTGTGACGGACTGTCTTTTTAATTCATTCTTGCAAAATGCTTACCTTATTTATTGGATGTTAGATTTTTATCGTATTTGGTCTTGTTTTATATAGATAAATATTGGCTATTTTTCTAAAACTGGTGTGGTGTCCTTTTGTAGTGTTTTCACTGTATTACTGTGTTATGTGCAAATGTTTTACACATTGCTTCTGAGATAAGCCTGACTGCTCGTGCCAAGCTACCCAGGGGGTGAGCAGGGGTTATCTGAATGGGTATCTCCCTTATCCTGACTAGAGTGAGGGTCCCTACTTGGACAGGGTGCAAACCGACTGCCAACTAGAGACCCCATTTATAACAGATGGTTAGGGTCTATCAAGGAGACCTTCAAACCTACAGGATGGAGCTCTAGGCCGTATGCAGAATCATCCCACCCCCATGTAAACCATTTGTTTATGGGCAGTAAGCCCCCGCCTGAGACCTAAAACCAACCCTCCCTCTAGCTGATCTTCATGGAGGTGACAATAGAAGGGTTCGAAACCGTGGGTGGTATTCATCAGTTCTTCCCGAAAGTGGTCTGTGGCAACTCTGATGACTGGTGCAATTCTAGTGGATACCTTGCAGGTCGCCAACCACTACAACAATTTACCAGATTTGTCACCTAGTTCATAGACTCTCTGGATGGAGGCCTGCTTTGTCACCTCAAGCAAGAACGCCAACAAGCCTAGATCGAGCTATTGCTTGGAGGATTTTGTCTCCTCTGTCTGGACTGCTGACCAGACATTCCAAGGTGAGGATCTGGACCTCCAGGTCCGTCACCTGTGCCTGTCCATCAACTGTTCTTTTTGCATTTGTTGCCCCAAGTGGGAAGGGTATGCCCAGATGTGGGTCCCGTGCTCCCTATGCTACCAGATTCAAGCTGGCCTGGCTGAAGAGCGGTGATACCCTGAAACCGGTCCCAGGATGCTTGTTTCTGGTCCAGAGAGGACCTGGTCTGGCAGTACGTGCTGGACTGTTTCCATGGGGAACAGGGTCAAGACTGATTTCCATATGGGTGGGTCCAAACTGGAATGGCACGGTGAGCAAAACAACTGATATATTAAACCCAAATCTGTGACTGGGGGTGTATGTTTGATTTGTTTTGCATTCTGTCCATCAACTGTTCTTTTTGCATTTTCAGAGAGTCCCTTCGGTGCACATAGCCTTGAGAATGCCCCTCAAGGTAGATATACCTGCTGCCCACAGTGTGGCTGCCGAAGGAACAGAGCCTGACTTTGTATGGAAAAAGGCTTGCAATTCCCCTTCTACAAAGCAGTGCAATTGGGGTCCATAAGGTGCCAGACATTAAATCTCCAAATTGGGCAGTGAGACTGATGTGGAGTGCCCCACTCAGTAAGGAGAGGGACATGATCGGATATGACCCAGGGGAGAACATGGATAGACCGCATCAACAGGAGGTCTGCTGCTGGCATCCAAAACAGATAAAAGCATAAGTCACTGTTGTGGGCAGTCAACTGATGTGTGTATGAGCATTGTGATGGGTGCTATGAATGTCATGCATTGTAAAGACCTAAGGAGTCCACCCACTTGACTAGACATGTCACAGCGTCTGCTGCCCGGGGCAGGGGTGCCAGAGGTGTAATGCTTGGGGTTTGGGATCGCATTGAAGTCTCCCCCCACAAATGTATTGCCTGGGGGAAGGTACACCTATAAAGAATTTAAGGCCTGTAAGGTGGGCTGCAGCATCCCTCGAGCCGGATGTACCTCCTGAGCAAGTCAACATGCACCCTGGTGACCATCTGTGGAAAGGTCCTAAATAGAAGAAAAGCAAGCCCCCTTGACCCCCTTGGCAAAGCCAGAGTGGATGATCCTGTCATACTGGAAGCAGCCCAAAAAGGAACATTGGGAGCCCAGAAGGTGCATCTGTTAGAGCAGGGCGACAGCAGGCCTGTAACTCTTAACACAGCGCAAAACCGCAGATCTCTTTATATAATCAAGAAGACCATTTACATTGCAGGGAATGATGGTAATCATGGGGGATGAACGTGCAAGAAGAACATTGTAGATAGGAACCAATTGCAGGGAGACGGGTTGTAAATAAGGGCCAGAGTTTTGTCAAAATTTGAAGAGTGACTTGTTGGAGAACTCAAAAGAAAAGACCCTGAAATGAAAAAACAAGCTTAGAACAGTAGAACACATCCCCATACACCAATGTAATTCCCCCCTCCCAATTCCTACCACCCCACACTTCTACACTTGAAGCATCTGTCGCTCTTAGGCAAAACATAAGTTAAAGAAAAACAATAAGTACTAGGAAAACTTGGAGGGAATCAATGGCAAGTAATGTCACCTATAGATCGGATCTTGTACCTGTCAGCGATGGTACAAATACCTAAGTACAAATGCCAAATAGAAAGATATACATTGATTCAGTAGAGTCACATAGTCTTATGAGCATGATACCCATCACCTGATGACCCTCTATCCCCCTGTCTTCCACAGCCGGAGAGCTAAACAACACAATACTACTTCAGGAGTTTTCAGTTAGGGTCAGTTCACGGGGGCACCCATTCTCATTAAAGCATACTGAGGGGAAAGATGTGGTTTAGTCAAGGAGTCAGGATCACTGTCCAGGGAGCCAAACAGACATGGCGTAGCCTCCAAGGCTTCGTGGTTCCCAGGAGCTGGATCCCTTGCCATCTGATGGACTCGCCAAGGTTCCAACATGCCGCCGGGCTGGCATGGAGCCTTTCCTCTTGAGCCCCCTGATCAGAAGCGGCGGGAGGGATCCAGCAGCCACACACCGCCCCGGTCCCTCAGTTCGGCAGGACGCAATGAGGGCCTCTCTGCAGCCCATTCCCAAGCCTGTTCTGAGATATTGAAGAAGTTGGTTGAGGATTGGAAGGTGACCTTGAGGTGAGTAGGGAATAGAAGTATATAGTAAAGGTTGAGTGCATGGTGTTTCTGTTTAACTTCCTCAAAGGAGCATCGCTTCTGCTAGACTGCCCTTGTGTATTCCAGAAAGATCAATATCTTAGAATTTTCATGTCAACCATTTGGATGAATACGGGCCTCCTGAAGTATGGAGTCACGATCATGGAAATTAAGTATCCACAGTGTCACCGGGCAAGGTGGGACTCCTGGTGGATGCTTCTTGGCCAGGGCCCGGTGCGATCTTTCAGTAACAGAACAATTGGACAGTTTACCTGCTAGAACCAATGATCTAAACCAGGTTTCAAGTAGGTCGTCCAATTCTGGGTCTTCTACAGCCTCGGGGAGCCCAAATAAGTGCAGGTTATTGCCCCTAGAATGATTTACAGCATCATCTGTTTTTTTATTTAGGGCTGCAACAGAAGCCGTCAATTTGGATTCTTGACGTTTGAGGGTCACTACTTAATCTTTAGTTGTGGAAATCCACTTCTCAGTTTCAGTCACTCTCTCGGCCACTTTGCGCAGATCTTGGTGTAATAGCGAAAGATCTACTCGGAAGCCATCCACCGTGGTCTCAACTCCCCCCGGAAGTCCTGGATGGCCCTAATGGTGGCCTTAAGGATTGTGTCCAAATCTACAATGGGTGGAGTTGCAGACAGGGAATCCTCAGCTGTGTTCAATAATATCAAGAAGCAGGACTATATTGGTCCATTTTAGTTTGGGCCATTGTTGGAGGGGATGAATTACTGCGTCCCGCCTGTGAAGGGGGGAGCGCCACTGGGTGCAAGAGACTGAAATGTCAATGCCAATGATGATGGGACTGCTTGCCTCAGGGCAACACAAGCAGCCCAGTTCCAGGTAGACCAATTGACAATCCCTGGTACACCACCGCACCCCAGTCAGTCCAACATAGGAGGAATGTTCGGATATGAACCACACAAAGTCCAACTGTGCCAGCCCGCTTGCCCAAGGGCAGCACTAGCAGCCGGAGGTGTCCAAGTAAGGAGAGCATGAGTCAGAATCTTTGTGGTACAAGGAAACATGCTTGGATGGCAATGGAGGCGTCCCCCCTTGACGTCACTGGATAGCCGAGGGTTCAGGAAGGGCCTCAGGGCATCATCATCGCCGAAGGCTAGAAAGGTCAACCAGGAGTATTCTGGTCAGGGGTGGACGAGAGAAGGCCACTACAGGCACATCCCGAGTGCAAGGTAATGGGGAACTGAGGGAAAGATGACTGTGTGGAGGGCCACCGTGTGTATGAATGTGTCCCCCTTCCAAACCAGGCAGGGTAATCATCAAAGGTGCCCCTTGGAGACCATGAAAGGGCGCTGATAGTAGCAGCAGTTCATCAAGGGGTGGAATGGGCAGTAGAACCCTCAGGAGAGTAGGAGCAGGGGAGATATCTTCCAAGGAGAAGTAGCCAATGATCATTCCTCAAACAACAACACTCAGGCCACGCAACACCCCCTCTTGGTCCATTAGTTGCAAGACCTGTGCCACCACCACTCTGGGCATGCAGGGGACACCTCCAAGAGCCCACTCAGTAGTATACAAAGCAGCACGGTTCTGTGCGAGCTGGCTGCTCCACCTCCAGGCATAGGACAGAACTTGCAGGAGTTCAAATGCAATCCTCAGCCAGCTGAGATACATCACATGCTCTTCTCAGCACTAAACAACGTCGAAATGCAGGCCCACAAGAAGTATTTAATTAACAGGCTGTGGTCCCATGTAGTGCATTGTACTAGGGACCTATAAGTATGACTAAAATAATCCAATAATACCATATTTATTATTGGCTAGAGCACAAGCACCTTAGCACTGGTTAGGGTGGTATAGTGCATAGAGTCCTAAATCTTGCAAAGAGGAGTTCAGAAAAGTGGAGGAGGTAAACAAAAGGTTGTGGGGGAGAACATGCTAAGGCTGGCAGGTCTAACTATCATGAATTGTGACATTACCACTATAGCAGAAAGAAAGTGCCCTCAGAGACCAGTGTCTTAAAATCAATACCAATTAATACTCAAATAGCTTAAAATATTTATTTACTTTGCCTGTGGCCCACACATCAGCTTATTTTCCAGAAATATATGTATTGCATCCCAAATACCCAATTTCATTTTTACTATATCAACTCCTTAATAACCACGCCAACCCATTTTCATACAATGACAATTTTGTCCCCCAAAAGCAACTTTGTATTATTAGTAATAAAACGTATTTTGTCTGCAAAAAATATTTTATTTTAAGTTTATTAGCGTTTTCAAGTTATTTGCATCATGCTTGCTGGTACCCTATTATATCCTATTCAAGGTGGCATGTGCTTAGGTAACCTGTGATATGTCAATCATAACCATCATGTGGCCATGCATATCCCATCATAACAGAGTCAATGCCCTCATTTGCACATGGATAAACCTTCATGCCAGTCGATCCCACTTTTTCATAGGTGTTCTCCATGTGTGATTCACTGCCATGATGTGCTCTAGATGTCCTACCAAAGAGAAATCAATGCCATGATTTTTCTCAGACCTTACCCCTTATTTCAGTGAGTCACATGATGTAATACCCAGAGTCCAGTATTTCCCGTGGTGTACTTCAGACTTACACATACTAACTAATTCATGCCAGAATGTACGCCAGGTGCACCCCATTGCTATCCAATGTTGGTATGCACCTCAGGTGTCCCCAGAAGTCTAGTCAATGCCATGGTGTGGGTCCAGCATTCCTAAAGTAAGCCATGAACTGTCAAGGCATACACCACGTTTTACCTATCATAGGAACACCAAAATATTCTTCTGTGAGGTGCTGCTGAATGGAAAGCCAATGAAACAATGGGCCTCAGACACCCCAATCCCCCAAAAGGCTGTTTATTGCTATGATGTGCTCCACATCATCCCCCACAAGTTCAATAAATGCAATAATAGGCCAGAAATAACATCACGCACGCCACAGTTCCAACCTACCCTAAGTCTCACATGGAGCTAGCATTGGCTTACGCACAACGAGGTCAGTGGATACAAAAGATAAAGAGATAAAGAGGGATGAAGCAGAAGTAGCGGGTTAATATACCAGCAGGGAGAAGTGTCTTCTGTTTGACAGCTGGTGCCGTTCATCAGAAGATGCCTTCTATCCCCATTTGGTGAAAAAGGCAGGCAGTCTCAGTCAATATACAGTAACCTTGGAAGGCATTTGTTGAAGCCAAGAGCAATCTCATTCAGTGCCACTGAAGGTGATAAGGCTGCTGTCTCCTACAACATATGCAAGGAAGGTGGCAGCTCAGTACCACCATCAGCCCATATGCTTTGCGCATCTTAGAATAGGTCAATAACTATTCTGACATTCTAAATGTAGTCCATCAACTTAGTTACTGCCTTTCTCAGCTGTCACTGAAAAATGTGTCTACATTCTGACCACCAAGTCCTGATGGGTCAGCCATCAATTGTGAGAGCTGTATCTACTTAAATTTAAATGTGCTTGTGATGTGCTTGTTACCACATTTCCACACTGCATACATTTATTAATGGTACCTCATTAACAAACATCGACATTTAAATAAGATACGACTCCCTTATGACATGTCCCTATAGTTTTATAGAAGGCATCATTTGCAAACCAACTGTTGCACAGTATTAGGTAATTAGTGCATAGGGCAAATGTTTTAAAGGCCACATTGTTATTTGTGTTTCTGCAGGTTGCCTGGATTGCAGCGGGGCCATGCGACAGATGTACTAACTGTACTAATGTGGATTCACATGAGTTTGCAAAACCTCGTGCCTAATGAATATCAGTAAGGAAGAAAGCATTTTTCCAACTCCTGTGATCAAGAACAGAGGCCTTAAAGAGACTAAAGACATGCAATATAGTATTGACAATAGGAACAATTACCCGTGCACTATTCCCAATATTCCTGATATCAGTGTTAAAATACTTTCATTGTTACTGACACTAATGTCACTGCATCTACTGGTGCTTGAAATCTTGAAATGCCAAGCCTCAATTATGATTACTGCACCTAAAAGTATTTTTTATGCCACCTCTCCTACTGATTATTGCATCTCAACATACTATACTTGAAGAGAGCTATAAGACATAATGAAATGCTACCACTTTGTGCCACCAATTGTGGATTTAGCTAGCAATATTAGGTGCTAAAGGGATTCATGCTTTTATTAACACATTTACATTCTAGTAATGACAGGAGGAGGAGCGTGCAGTGATCTCCACTGTTTGCACCCCAAAGGCCAGCAGCCAGGGTTCCCAAAGGAGAGCCTAGCACACAAAAACAGCTTCCAATTTGCGAATCAGATACCACCCCAGTGGGACACAGATCAATGGCTTGCAACCATAAATGTGGTCATAAACCATTGATACATCTCTTTATGAATCACATGCCTCTCCTGTTTTGGATTTGTGTGATTATTTGGGTGCATTAAATGGCATGTCTGTGCGTTTTATTGTCTAATACACATGCAAGAACTGTCTTGGGTCTAGTCAGGCTTGTTTGTAAAATCTTAAACTCAACCCTGGTAGCAATGGCTTTGAGCACCAAGCCTTAAGCAAAGGAACTAATGTAAAGCATTTACCAGTAGCAAGCTCATGTGCTGGAGATGAAGATGAGCACAATCCCCCAGAGGGTTCTGGTGGTACAGATTTTTAAGAAAAACTTACATCTTAGTTTAACCTCAAACAAGCACGGGTAACCTTAAAGTTTGTAAACTTTTTGAAAAGTTTGTAACAGTTGAATTTGACTACTCCCACTCAGCTTAGATAACCAAATCCAACAGGGCGAAGGTCTGGGGAGCCAATAAGGAGTATTTGGGCAGTTACCTGGTCACCAAAGTGTTTTCCAGTCCATTTCCAAAATGTACAGCATAACTGCCATATACTTCAGTGGAGTGGTCCTTATGCAGGAGATGGGAATGCTCAAAGATACTCTGGGTGCTGTGCAGTCCATGAGGATGCCTTAGAAGTTATTCCCCAGTCCACAGGTTGGGTGAGGTGACTTCGGCCACAGAGGTTGAGTAGCAGGTCAGCTGCGGTTGGACGTCTGCCCTTGGTCAACAACAGTCCCAGAAATATCACTTGGTGGAGGGTGGTTTCTCTCTTAAGTCACCAATCTGGAGTCAGCTGACACTCCAAGGTCTGGCTGACTTGGGTGCAAATTTGGCCATTGAGGATTGGTGTCATGGGTTGCCCACCGGCAGTCAACTATGATTCTTCTGAAGTGGCTACAGACTTGCCAAAGTGGGCTACTTGATCTCTGATGATCCTGGAAAAAGGGGGCCAGCTGACTGACCCTTGGAGTGACTTCTTTGGTCTGGGGAGCAACTTTTCCCCAAGCCAGGAGCCACAGGCACAGTCCACTCTTTGCTAGCCCAAAGTGCGGCAGGTGCAGTCTAGAAAACGGTGCAGCCTCTATTTGCCAAGTCCAGGGGAGCATGGCAGTCCTCCATCAGTACTCTTTCCAGTGCTGGTGTGATCTAAGTTTCAGGGGTGCCATGTTTATGTCCAGGAGTTACATGCCTTATTTAATAATATACACCTACTTGCATTAGGGTTCAATAGGCCTTCCTTAGAGGAGACTTACATTTATTGTTAAGGGAAGTGGGTGCTTTGCTGTTGGTTTGAATGACAAAGTCAAGCTAGCGGTGTCACCACTGCCTTTCCAGTCTGCAGTGGCACACTATCATGTACTTTGTCGCATACAGGGTTGCACAATCAATGCTGCAGCCCTTAGTGGATACTACAGAATTATAAATCAATCTCTGCCCATGGGGTAGACAGTTTTACATACACTTTGTAGAGGGTTAGAACAATAGCAATGAGGTCTGGTTAGCAGGCCTCAGTGCACTCTCAGAGTTGATAGGCCAGCACCATCAGTCCAAAAATGTGGGGTGAACATTCAAAAAGAGACATTTCCTTACAATTTAGAAAGGGTCATACAATCACCTTTACATGTCAGAAAGACTTCCAACTCGCAAAAAGTGTTGGGTCATTGCAAAACGATGTTTTGCAGTCTCAAACCATGTGTTTTTAGAAATAGTGGGTTTTATGACTGCCAAACACCATTGCACACTGAGATCATAATAATTATCTGATAGAGACTTCTAGTTGCAGATTCCTTACCTTAGAATTTCCCCCAGGCGTCAGACTGGATCTGGAGATTTTTCTTCAAGCAGTACCGTTGCGCGCCATCAGGTGGCGTTGGTCGACTCCACATCAATCATTGGCGTAGTGGTCCCAGGTGCGCTGACATCAATTCTTTTCTTTTTGAGCCACACGCAGAACCATAAAGTACTAACCGAATTCAAATTTTTTGTTGTCTTTTTTTACTTATTTGGGGCATCGAGGGATGTCTTGAAAGACCAGCTTCAAACCTTGCGATGCCTGTCACTGCATGATGTTGGTGACAGACTCACACCTGGTGTGTTCGTGGTGTCTGGAGTGCAACCACGACCCAAGTCATGCTCCGAGTGCCAGGCCATGAACCAGAAGGCTTTGAAGGAGTGGTCCCTAAAACTCATGACATCCAGATGATCAACTCCGCTTCGCTGCTGCTCTCACTTAGGAGGAAGGTCTTGAGACCACTTGCGGACTGATCACCACTCCTCCTTGTCCGATTCCAAATCTTCGGGACATTCGGGTCACAAAAATAAGAAGTTGAAGAATACTAAGGGGCATATTTATACTCCGTTTGCGCCGAATTTGCGTTGTTTTTTTCGACGCAAATTCGACGCAAAACTAACTCCATATTTATACTTTGGCGTTAGACGCGTCTAGCGCCAAAGTTCATGGAATTAGCGTCATTTTTTTGCGTGAACACCTTCCTTGCGTTAATGATATGCAAGGTAGGCGTTCCCGTCTTAAAAAATGACTGCGATGCTATTGCGTCGTATTTATACTCCCGGGCAAAAATGACGCCCGGGAGTGGGCGGGACTAAAAAACCTGCATTTGCGCCGGATTTTAGCGCCTGGGTCAGGGCAGGCGTTAAGGGAACTGGGGGCTCAGAATGAGCCCAGAGGTGCCCTCCCAAGCCCCCAGGGACACCCCTCGCCACCCTTGCCCACCCCAGGAGGACACCCAAGGATGGAGGGACCCACCCCAGGGAAGAAAAGGTAAGTTGTGGTAAGTATTATTATTTTTTTTTGTGGCATAGGGGGGCCCCTTACATGCCACTATGCCCAATGACCATGCCCAGGGGACAGAAGTCCCCTGGGCATGGCCATTGGGCAAGGGGGCATGACTCCTGTCTTTGCTAAGACAGGAGTCATGTTAATGGGGGTTGGGCGCCAAAAAAAAATGGCGCAAATCGGGTTAAGACGTTTTTTTTGCCTCAGCCTGACTTGCCCCATTTTAGGACGCCCAAACGCCATTTTTCCCTACGCCGGCGCTGCCTGGTGTACGTGTTTTTTTTTCACGCACACCAGGCAGCGCCCGTCGGCTAACGCCGGCTAACGCCATTCAATAAATACGGCGCCCGCATGGCGCTTCAGAATGGCGTTAGCCGGCGCTAATTTTTTTGGCGCAAATCTGCGTTAGCGCAGTTTTGCGTCAAGAAGTATAAATATGGCCCTAAACGTTCTTTAACTTCCCCCCGTCACTCGGCCAACGGCGAAGCATACTTCTGTGTGCCTCCCCGAGTTTCCGGGAGCCAGATCCACCCCTGCCTAGCTAAAAGTAGTTTATAAGGCCATGCACCTCATCTTTGGGCAGACTGACCCCCCTGTGGCGCCTTTGGGGCCTGGGTGCTTAGATGAGGGCCCTTCAAGTTCTGCCCCGGCGGCACCCGCCCCAGCCTCTGAGGGCCCCTTTGTATCATTTTCTCAGATCCGTGAAGATGCCAGTTATGCCAATGCAACATCTCAAAATAAAATGATGGACGGAGTGTTGAAACTTTTCAAACACTCATACCCATTCACAGATCTTGGTTTAATCCATCGTTATTTTGCTTACCACATCACCCCAGTTCAGACCTAGCCATATTCAAATCAGTCTTGAACCTACACTCTATGGGAGAAGTCCAGCCCCAACTGCCAAGCCAGGTCCTTGCTGGACAGGAATCAAGCATCCTGGGACCAGTTTCAGGTGGTCACCCTTCATCATCCAGGCTAGTTTGAATCCAGTGGCACAGTGAGCATGAGACCCATGTCTGGGCATACCCTTCCCACTTAGGGTAACTTTAGCAACACAGAAGGATAATGGACGGAGGGCACTGGCACCGGCTAAGATCCTGATGCTCCTGTGGTCAGTTGGGCCCACATTTGACATCACCCAATCCTCATCTTTGATGACCCGGAGCGGGAAGGCCTACTCACCCCAGGTTGGACTCTGAAACTTTTTTATCATGGATACAAATATGGGGAAGGATTGGAGGGGACACTGTACCCTTTAGAATACCAGCTAGACAAACCTGACTGGGCATAGGAACTGGGCGAGGCTAGTGGTCTGGATACTTCTCCAGATGCTGGCATGCTTTCTCCTCCTATTGCGGATACAGCTGAGGGAGCATCTTACTGCAATGTGGTCACTAGGGCAGCTGAAGCCATGTAATGAATTCCTCACCGATGTCCTTCTGGGTGTTTGGCCAAACCCAGCACAGGGCCTCCTGTGAATAGGACAATAGCCCGCGGCCATCGGCCCACCCCCAACATCCTTAAATTCCTGTCATCTGGGCTTCTTCCTCTGACGTATTCCCATCCGTTCACCTGAATAAGGAATCAAAAAGACTGGATCAACTTGGGAAGAAAATGTTTACTTCCTCCAGTCTGGTATTGCGGTCTATGAACACTGAATGCCTTTTGGGCAGTTTCACTGTTAGATCTGATAGCCTTAGGGTGGTCACCCCTAACATTTTGCCTGCTTCCCTCCATGTTTTGCTAACCAGTGCTAAAGTGCATATGCTCTCGCCCTTAAAACATGGTGACATTGGCTCATACCCATTTGGCATATTTAATTTATTTATAACTCCCTAGTAAAGTATACTGCATGTGCCCAGGGCCTGTAAATTAAATGTTACTAGAGGGCCTGCAGTACTGGTTGTGCCACCCACATCAATAGTCCCCTAACCGTGTCTCAGGCATGCCATGGAAAGGCCTGTGTGTGCAGTTTCACTGCCACTTTGACTTGGCATTTAAAAGTACTTGCCAAGCCTTAAACTCCCCCTTGTCTACATATGTCACCCCTAATGTAGGCCCTAGGTAACCCAGAGGGAAGGGTGCTGTGTAGGTAATAGGCAGGACATATATCTGGGTGTTTTATATGTCCTGGTAGTGGAAAACCTCTAAATTAATTTTCCACTGCTGTGAGGCCTGCTCCTTTCATAGGCTAACATTAAGACTACCCTCATAAACTCTTTTAGTGGTAGATTCTGAATAGGAAGGGGTAAATCGGTCATATTTAGCATAGCCAGAATGGTGATACAAAATCCTACTTATTGGTGAGGTTGTATTTTATATTACTATTTTGGAAATGCTACTTTTGGCAAGTGAGCATTTCTCTGCACTTAAACTCTTCTGTACCTTACAGCCTGTCTCCAATCCACTTCTGGGCTGGGCTGGTTGACAGCTCCCTTGTGTATTTCACCCAGACAACCACAAACACAGGATGCTCAGTCACACCTGCACACGTCTGCATATTGAATGGGTCTTCTTGGGCTGGAAGCGTGGAGGGCCTGGCACATTTCAAAGGACAGTGGGCAGCCCTCACACTAGGGACTGCCAAACCCCCTACTTGGACCCTGGCAGACAGGGTTGTACTGAAAGTGGACCTTGTGCACTTCAAAACCACTATTTGAAGTCTCCCCCACTTCAAGGGCCCTTTTGGGTATATCAACTGGGTCCCTGACCCTACCAATTTAGACACTTCCTAGGACAGACACTCTACACCAGAACCTGCAACCTGCCAAGAGAAGCTGCCTGGCTGCCAAAAGGACTCACCTAGACTGCTTTGCTGTAAAGGACTGTGCCTTGCTGTTGTCCTGCAGCCTTTCTGGCCTCTAGTTCTGCTGAAAAGTGCTCTCCAAGGGCTTAGATTGAGCTTGCCTCCTGTTCCTAAAGTCTCAGGACCAAAAAGACTTAGGCCCTCATTCCGACCGCCAGGGCCGGGGACGATGGAAGCACCGCCAACAGGCTGGCGGTGCTTCCTGGGCCATTCTGACCGCGGCGGTAAAGCCGCGGTCAGAAAACCGGGTCCGGCGGTTTCCCGCCGGATTTCCCCCGGTTGCCCAAATCCGCCATGGCGGCGCTGCAAGCAGCGCTGCCATGGGGATTCTGACCCCCTTCCCGCCAGCCTGTTTCTGGCGGTTTTTACCGCCAGGAACAGGATGGCGGGAACGGGTGTCTAGGGGCCCCTGGGGCCCCTGCACTGCCCATGCCACTGGCATGGGCAGTGCAGGGGCCCCCTAACAGGGCCCCAGCCTGCTTTTCACTGTCTGCCTAGCAGACAGTGAAAAGTGTGACGGGTGCAACTGCACCCGTCGCACACCTGCAACACCGCCGGCTCCATTTCCCGCTTGGGTAGCGCCCGCCGGCCCAGTGGGAAAGTTGGAATAGCACCAGCGGTCTTTTGACCGCGGTGCGGACAAATGGCGGTTCCCGCCCACTTGGCGGCGCCCGCCGCCCGCCGGGGTCAGAATGACCCCCTTAATCTCTGCAAAGAAACTCCTTGTGCAGCAAACGTTGATGCACAGCCTGCCGGAATCGACACACAGCCTACCCAGGAGTGAGAAAATCACCACATCTCCGAATCGGAACGACGCATCCTTGCTTCCCGAGTGGAGATGGACACAGTACCAGCGTTGTGACCGGAACTTTGACGCACAGCCCAGTGGATCGATGCATCGCTGAGCCGGAGCAATGCAGCCCGACTTCCTGCGTGAGGAATCAACGCAGCACCTGCTGTGCAACAGAAACCTTTACGCTTTGCCCACCAGACCGACGCAGCACCTGTGACTTCATCCAGCATGCCCTGGATTTCCACGCATCGTCTCTAGGCGTCAAAAGACCCCTGATCACAGAGAGAATCCAAGCCTGCCCGCCAGAATTCAACGCAAAGCCGTTGCCGCTTAGAAAAGAATTTACGCATATTCTGCATGTGCCCATAAATCTGACGCACACCTACCTTTTTCCATGCATCTCCTCCACTGCGCTCTTCGTGCATGTAATTTTGATGCAAACCAGGCACTTTGTGCTTGGAACAGACAATTGTTGCTTTTAAGAACTAAAGACTTGTTATCATTACAGAAGTGATATTTCAACTTGTGATTATCAAATCTTGATCATTTTGACCTTAATTTAATGAGATAAATATCTTATATTTTTCTGAACCTGTGTGATGTCTTTTTGTAGTGTCCTCACTGTGTTATTGCATGATTTATTGCACAAATACTTTACACATTGCCTTCTAAGTTAAGCGTGGTCCGTACATGTACAAGGGTGTATACCTCTGCTAAATGGAGACTCCATTTATAACATTCACCTATTCTTTGTGGGATACGGTCGCGCAGGTATTACCGCAGGTCCCGGAGAAGGCCCAAGCCATAATCTCCCAAGCTGTTGCTGATGGGAGGGATGCTGCTAAGCTCACTGTTCGTTGTGGGCTGGACACTACCAACTCACTGGGCAGATTGGTTGCATCGAGGGTGACCTTGAGGCGACACAACTGGTTGAGGATGTCTGATTTTCAGGGGATGTCCAAAAGTCTCTCATGGACATGCCCTTTGATGGTAGCTGTCTTTTCAGAGACAAAGTAGACTCAGCGCTCAAGAGGTTAAAGGAGTCCCGGGCTATGACTGGGTCCCTTGGCCTTGTGGCTGCCTGTCACCCAACACAGTCCACTTTTTGCCACTTTTGTGGTCACGTAAAGGGCTCCCTGTCGCATCCTTTACCTGCCAGCCATCGAGCCACAGATGCTACTCAGTCACTGCGTGGCCAGGGATGCACAATCCCACAGGCTCAAGGGACAGGGAACCAGAGGTTTGCCCAGTCCACCCCCACACCTGCTACAGCGTCCAAACCCTCCTAGTCCAATCCACAATCATGGGCCAGTTGGGGGCAGGATCTGCCATCACCTGCCCCACTGGGAATCCATCATGAAGGACAGGTGCGTTTTGCAAATAGTCCGAAGGGGCTACTCCCTCCACTTTGAGACTGCCAGCCGTGCCTCCATCTGACTGCTGCTTACCAGAGGATCATCTGGCACTTCTCCACGAGGAAGTTGCGGCTCTCTTGACCAAGGGAGCCATAGAGAGGGTCCCTGCACCAGAAGTAGTTTGTGCTTGTTATTCCTGCTACTTTCTGGTGCCCAAAAAGGACAAGGGCCTACATCCTATCCTAGGCCTTCAGGCCCTCAATCTCTTCCTTAAGGACAAGCAATGTCAACTGTTTTGCGCGTTGAAGTTTCCAAGGCGGCACTCGCTCGGCAGCACTTTTCATCCCGAGTGGAACTCAGGCCTCCGTTACGCCTTCCTGCCAATACCACTTCTGTCCAGAGTTCTGAAGAAGATCAAGAGTGACTGGGCCCAAATAATCCTTGTGGCACCAGACTGGGTAAAGTATGGCATCCAGAGCTGCTGAGCATGGCTATGGATCCTCTGATCAGACTGCCCCTTTGGAGGGATCTTCTGTCGCAGCAGCAGGGGACTGTTCTCCACCTTAAACTGTTCAGTCTTTGCCTTCTTGCATGGAGATTGAGCAGCAGCAGTTGACCACTTTTGACCTTCTGCCCAAACTCTGTGATGTTATTCTGGCAGCCAGGCGTATACGCCTCTCATTGGCATACATTTGTGGTATGATGTACCAACAAGTCTGTTGATCCCCTTTGTGCACCTCTCTTTGAGGTTCTCTTGTTCATTCTTTCTTTGGCCCAGCAGAGTTCTGCCATGGGCACCCTTACAGGTTACTTATCGGCCATTTCAGCCTTTCTTAGATTGCCAGACCAACCTTCCTTATTCAGTTCTTCCATTGTTGGAAGGTTCCTTAAGGGAATCACCCATTTGATTCCCCGACTCCATTTATTATCCCCCAGTGGGACTTAAACCTGGTAATCACTTACCTTATGTGTGCGCCTTGTTAGCCACTGCACAATTGTCCCCTGCAGCCCCTAACAATTAAGACTGAGATTCTTATTGCCATCACCTCTGCTTGCAAAGTGAGTGAGTTTCAAGCTCTTTCTTCCATTTTTGTCTGTCCACCCTGACAAAGTGCTGCTCTGTACAAGGCCCTCCTTGTTCCGCCTTTTCATGTAGGCCAATCCATCATTTTGCCTACTTTTTACGTAACCCCACATCACTCTCATGGAGAGGAGAGACTCCACCGTCTGGATCCAAAAAGAGCGTTAACATTCTACCTCAATCGTACTAACGATTTCCAGGTGGATGATCAACTCTTTGTTGGATATGTGGGTGTGAAGAAGGGGAAGGCGGTGCAGAAGTGTACCAACTCTTGATGGGTACTGCTCTGCATCAAAATGTGCTACGCTTTGGCAAAGAAGCAACTCCCTGAGGGCCTTCATGCTCACTCCACCAGAGCAACTGCTGCTTCCACTGTGTTAGCACGCGGAGTTCCTGTCCTGAACATCTGCCAGGCAGCAACTTGGGTATCCCTGCACATGTTCACAAGACATTACTCCTTGGACAGTAAGGCTACTTTGGTCTTTCAGTCCTGCAGGATTTTTTTGTGTGATCTTGGTTTGCAGCCTACCACCGAGGATGGTGTTGCTTGATTATCTATTCAAAGGTAATGAATCTGCAACTGGAAAATCTCTATCAGATGAACAAGTTTCTTACCTTCAGTAATTATTTATCTGTTAGAGACATGTTCTAGTTGCAGATTCCTTACCGACCCACCCATCCTTCCAGCTTTCGGACTGATTTATAGGGACAGGGATTCCCCTTTCAGGCCCTTAGCTCTGATGCACCAATTTCAGTGTTCTTTAAAGCTCTGCGCTGCTGGTGTGGAGAGTCATGAAAAGAAACTGATATCAGTGCGTCTGGGTCGTGCCTGAGTTTACCCCGATGTCATCACAGCAACCACAACGACGGACGCAGAGTCGATCAATACCACCTGAGTGCGCAAAAGGGTACTGCTCAAAGAAAAATTTCCGGATCTAGTCTCACGCCTGGGGGAAATTCTAAGGTAAGAAATCTGCAACTAGCACATGTCTCTACCAGATAAATCGTTACTGAAGGTAAGTAACTTGTTTGTCAATACATTTTAGTTGAATTAATAGTTTGCTTGTGGTGAACATTCAGAGATTTAGAGCACAGTACAGTTTGTAGTCAAGGGTCCAGTTTGACGAACTAATACATTGTACCTACATTCATAATAGCCAAAATATAGTTTAGTATGCTGCTTACCCATTTGACATAGTCATAATGGTTCTTAAAAACTAGTTTTTATTTTCTGTATAACAGGGTTGATGTAGTACAGAGGAATAGGAAGAGGGGTTCTACATTAGATGGGGCAAACATGAGAAAGCTTAATTCCTGGTTTCGTTGTTTGTTTATCAGAGATATTCATAACTATTGTCACATTAGTGTTAGGACTGTAATTGTTATCTATATGGTACAGCTGAACTGCAATGTAGGATAGAGAAAAGAACTTTGCTTACAAGTGAAAAAGGTGTAAACACAAATTCAGAATGAGATTTGCAGTTGTATAAAAATGTCAACACAGATCTACCAAAAGGTAAATGTTTACCTACATATTTATAAATATGAATTTGTAGGCAGCAAAGCCCTCCTGTACATTTGTTCCTTGACTCCTCGAAAACCTTCTCTCCTACCTACTGCCCATATTCTGCTGTGCCATTGTGTTCTTTGCCAGCTCTAATGTCTGGTACATATCTTTTGTATAAGAATGATGTCCAGTGTCCGATCTGTTAATGGAAGTATATGCTCCAAGTTTGCAGTGTTTGAATCTCCATGGACTTAAAGAAGGGTGACCTACCTACTTGAAGAGTAACTTCTCCCCTTAACGATTCAAATTGGACTTATGTTATATCTTGCAGTAAGTCTGTGTACAGCCTTTACAGGGGAAGTCATGAGGCTTGGCCTGTCATGTGACAAGTATTGCATCCATTACTTACCGGTAATGGCATTACTCCTAGTCCTATTCCCTCACCTTCCTTTCCCAAGCAATGAGGCTCCTTGCCTCCTGTAGATCCCTCCCTTCCCCTTAAAAAGCCCCCCCACCCCCAACACCTCCTATACAGAAACAAGCCCAAAACAGCGACTCAAGCGACCCGTACCGGGAGGGCAGAACAAAACAAAAAGGAAGGCGAGGGAGTAGGACTAGGAGTAATGCCATTACCGGTAAGTAATGGACGCATTACCTCCCGTCCCTCCCTCGCCTTCCTTTCCCAACCAATAAGATGTAGCAAGAGAAACACAGGAGACGAACACTGAGTTGCAACAAATGGAATCACAACACATCATGACACCAAAAAAGAACACCCCTATTGCAGCATAGAGGACAACACACCGTGATCAAATACCAACTCCAAACACCCCAAGTCTGTAATGACGTCAAAAGTGGATGGAGAGGCCCAAGTAGCCGACCTGCAAATTTCCACCACAGAAGCGCCTTGTAACTCAGCCACCGTAGCAGCCATACCATGAGTAGAACGCCCCTGGATCCCCGGAGGAGACACAACCCCTTTCAAAGAATATGCCAGCAAAACCTTAGAGTGGACCCAATGACTCAAAGAAGCAGTGGACGCCTTTTCCCCCTTCCGAGCCGGACCAAAATTAACAAAAAATTAATCCCCTTTCTGGAAAAGAGCAACCACCCTCATGTATTCCAACAGTTCCCTACGCACATCCGAAGAATGCAACCAAACTTCCTCAGCCGAAGAAGGTTCGGGACAAAAAGCAGGCAGAATAACCTTCTGCCGAGCATGTAAAGTGGAATTCACCTTGTGAACAAAAGAGGGAACAGGCACAAGAACACCCCAATCCGGAAAAATCTTACAAAAAGGAAAAATGCAGGCCAAAGCTCCCAACTCCCCCAAACGCCGGGCCGAAGTGATGGATACCAGAAAAAAGGTTTTCAACATCAGATGATTCAAATCACAGGACTCCAGAGGCTCAAAAGGAGGACCAGCCAAGACCTCCAACACCAACGAAAGATCACAGGCAGGAAAGGAACGCACCGGACGAGAAAACAAGTTAAGAAGGCCCTGAAAAAATCTAGGCATCAAATGACACTCATCAGAAAGATTACTCCACGGACCCCAAACAAGCCTGAATAGCCACCCACTGCACCTGCAGAGAAGCCACACACAAGCCCAACTGAGCCCCATCTTGCAAAAACTGCAGCACCTCAAACAGAGAAG